>NW_027464588.1:7510000-7876666 GCF_043290135.1 Rhipicephalus microplus
GCGTTTTCATCCAGAGAAAGTGAAAGCCGTACTCTTTGTGACATTCGCTCTAAAGTGTGACAGCAGCAAGTTGTGATAACTCACGATTTATTACAACTGGTGAAAACGGGCCTGACAAAATTTCACTCAGAGAAAAAAAGTGCTGGTGTTGTCAAAAGGAATAGTGGTGCCAGGTAGCTGGTTGTGTCGGAATCGCTCAAATTTTTTTCAGAAGATTCGCAAGTATCACACCGGAAATAGCAACCCTCCCAGGGTGGAGGAATCAGGTGTCTTGGAGGTAGAGGCAGTGAAACGTGTTGGAAAATATTTTTCCTATACGGGCGTTTATGGGTTACATGTAGCGACCAAGCAATAAAACGCTGATAGTTTAACTGAAAACTTAGTTGGGTGGTAGTAAAGTTTGGCGAAAGTGTTAGAGAAAAATTTTTGGACGAGCATTCCACATCTAATTGCTTACTGAGCGACAGACGTGCCATAGCTGTGTGACCTAGAAAGGTGCAGTACGTGTCGGATGTGTCAATGAAATTTAAGGGCATTCAAATAAATCGATATGAGAGAAATAACATCATATATGATGCCCTAAGTACACCCATACGTGTCACATAGCGAATAGCGCATGCCACAGTACCGAAAAAACACACGCAACAGATAGTAAACGAGAGGCGAGGCATGTATGCCCGTTGACATAAAGAAGAGGAAAGTCTATTGTAAAGAGGGAGAGAGCGGCTCCACAATAACTTAGCATACGCAAGGCAACCTTCCATTTACACAGAAGGCAACACGCAGAGAGATTGGAAGCGCATTCTTGGCTTAAGAAAGGTTTTTCCTTTGTACACGACTAGGAGCACACCAATTCGAGGTCACGCGCTGAATTGCGGTCGTCTTTCGTGCTAAACTACAAGCCCCTTGTGCTCGCGCACCCATGGCAACAACACGGACAATGAAAGTTCTTTCCGGCAGCCGAGGATGGCACGCTCAGAATGGAAGTGTGTTTCTCTGTAGCGAATATTGTGCCCGGCCACGGGGCCTCGACCGAAGAGTCTCCCTGTGTGCTCATGTCATATATCACCACGCCCCGAGCACAGGGCTCCTAAGCCTCAGCTACATTTATACGTGTTTCTCTGTTAGCCGTAAAGGCAGTGTGATGGAGCAAGGAGCGCTAAGCCTCCTCAGGGGACAAACGTGCTGCTTTGTCAAGAAACCAGAGAAAGAAAACGTTGCAGAGCATTGTTCAAGAAGGGAGTAGTCTCCACAAAGTACGTAAGCCATGCTCCCGTTAGGCTTCCATCTGAAACTTTTTATTTGGCTACACATTTGCCTTTGTAACATTCTGGTATCCTACTGCATAAACTCAAATGCTCAGGTGGGTCCCTAATCTGAGGCTTCTGCTGCGCATTAGCGCCGGGTGAAGGACTAGCCCACACTAATGGAAGTTATTGCCTTATGATGGGTCTAACGTTCAGTGAAGTTTCGGTGGTATTAGTGATGGTGATGGTGGAACTGACAGTGCTGGCAGCAAGTTTGTTGAGAACCCCAGCAAATTAGTAGTCGGGGTCTAGAGCGACCTTCGAAAAATCGGGAGGACCTGTTTCCTGGCAGCCTCACGGGCTTGTTGGTTGTCGCAAGAGGACTTCTTAACATGAGCGTATTGTGGCTCATACCCAAGTTGCTTTACGTGGTGTACTGTTTTGTAAGATACATTGATCGTTAGTGACAGTGTTATAAAGAAAGCGATGATCATAGTTGCTAGGTAGAACTTTATTGCCTTGTTCCACGCAGGACACTTGGGCGCAATGATAAACCTTAAGGTAAAAGAAAGCTGTGTGTGCTTTCATTCTGTTTTGAAATAAGCTGCTTGCTACGAAAGCAGTGAAGCGGTGAAGTTGGAAAGCCAAAGAGCCGCAGTAGCTCACGCAGGAGTGCTGCAACGGAAAGAAAGCGATAGCTCTCCACACGTGACAGATGTAGTTATCGGTGCTTTTATTTATTGTGTAGGAGTTGTGTCCTATTGTAGCCCCACAGCTGTGGCTCTCAGTGGTTCTATATAGCGATGAAGCAGTTGCAGCGACGACCATAGAAATCAGGAAGGCTCACAAGACAGCAACAAGCAAGGAAGGTGAAAAAAAGAAGAAATCAGGAGCATGGCTGAACTTCAAAATAGTGCAGATAGTGTATACTCCCATCCTTTCTTATGTCCATGCGTGGTCTTGTCTTGATCATGAAAAGCCCACAAACCTACTTGCGAACGAAGGAAATGTGTAGAACACGAAATCTAGTGTGGCCGTCACAGCTACAGAACTTGCAGTATCGAAACCTCAGATAGACAAAGAAATTAAAGGTTCAGCGAACAAAAGAAGATTCTGCCATCGTAGTAACAACCCAGAGCCCCCGATAGACCGACCGGTACATGAGAAAGTTACCATGGAAAGTTTCACTGGTGCGTTTTTTAGTTCGCATTGGCCGCGAGGATCTCCACTAAAGAGGCCAGCACTGCGATTGTTTTGACGTCAGGGACAGGATAGTAGTTTTTAAATACGGCAGCTTTGCTTTCGCGACACACCCTGAATCATCCCCCGTGGCTGCATCGATTCTTAGTCGCTATTTTACTATGCAAATTAGAAATGAGAGTGCCACCGGGGCCACCGATTCATAGTTTGCTTGCCCGTATTATCAGGTGTTAGCGCTTCTTTAAGCACTGGGCTTCAAAACAAAGGGAAGCACGCACGGTGTCCATAGCAAAAGCGCAGAAAATGCAGTGTTCTAGAAGGCAAATCAACACGGCATCCCATGAGTGACGTCATCACGTGGGTGGTGCGATGGTATGTCCTCGAGTCCAATAATTGTGCACATTTAAATTGTTGAACATAGACTACGCTCATCTCAGATTGTTTTATCTACCAGTGCTTATCAAAGAAGACAACTTATTTAAATCTATTTTGTTAAGCGATACAATGAAGAATGTATATTTTCAGAAGAAAATTTGGCGTTCCTAAAACCTTCCATTTTGCAAAAAGTCTGACGTTGTGCTTCAAGGGGAACTCTGCACTCTCGGCCATACTGAAAAAATGCCGCTTTCAAACATTGACAATCCTGCAACATTTAGGGTGGCTCATTTTGCCAGACACTTGTCAATAGTTTTGTTTAAGCAATGAATCTAGAGCCAGAACGGAAACTCTGACAGGAAGTCGCTCCTTCCCCCATGGTCAGTATCGGATGACGTCACTAAATTCGATACGCTCCACCACGGCAGGCCAGAGTGTAAACATAGCTCACGTGCTTTTTCTGACGTGCGGAAAGCGATTGAGCGATGTAATTCGACCCAAATTCAACCTGTGCCCGCTCGTCTGAGCGTATCAGTGTGAAGTTTAGCGATGATTTCAGCTACTATTTGTGTGCGATAGTATCGTCTTTTGAATTCAAATGGCCATGCGTGAAGTATCTCACGTGCTCCGAGATGGCTTAACATTAGGGTGACTTCAACGACAACTACCTCGCTGTAGGCAGTTGACAAAACTGAACTGCACTCAATTCGTCGTCCCCTCGTTATAGAAAGCGTGTCCTAAACCCGCATACTGGGAAAGGCAGGCTTTTGAAAAAAAGCAGGCACTTATATTGTATGCATACCCAGTGTGATCTTCGGTTACACATAATTCCAGAGTTGGCTGCCAATTTCTGAAATTGGTTTTCTTGAAAACTCAGAGTAGTATAGGTAGGTGCATATTGCCACGGTACCCACGAGAACACATGTTTAAAAGTTTTTTTTTAAGTCTATAAAGATAAAAAATCGTCGGAGATGCATTAGTGCACTTTTTGTGATGCTTTGTCATCGGCTCGCTACAATTGGCTGTGTATAACATAAGAAATACTACTTGATTCATTTCTCTAATTGGTTCAATTGCCAGCAAGGGTGCCATTCCGGCATACATGATAATTTTGGGTATAATGCAAAGGTTAATTTTCAAGTTACCAATAAACTATTGCTCCCGGTCACGAGCTACATAATACAAGAGGGCAACAAAAGAAATGTTCTACATCTGGCCCCAAGGCTACAAGTGGCACCAGCTAGCACTCCTAATTACAGGTACAATTTCACGCATTTCTTTTTATGTATACGCATTTGTATACTTCAGCTGAACACTATCACGATATTGCCTATTCTTTCTTTGACTTATTTGTTAACTTTGTTGGAGCACCTTGCCGAGCTCTCCTTATGTTCCGCCTATCAAAGGAGTACACCCCTCTATTCATTTTCTCTTCATATGAAAACTGAAAATTTCTAAGGGCATGACTCAGCACTCCTTGGTATGTTCCCATGAATTTGTGCGTTCCTGCACATGACACTTATTCAATATTTGCTATGGTAAAGAATGGCAGTCAGAAAAGCGCCAGCGAGCATAATTTGTCACGACCGAAAAAATCTGGGTTCAGATAATTCTACGGGCCTTGAAGTTGTTGTGCTGACTACAGCCACGGCAAATGTGATGCTAACTTCCAGCAATGCATAAAGGGTAGGTATAAAATTCTAAACACACAGTGCTATATTTGTTTGTGGTACGTCTTCCAAAAGTAGACCTTTATATAAGAAAATTCATTCTGCTCTAACAACAGTAATAACCCTAGTCGCAGTGAAAGATGAACTAGTCTTCCTGAATAATAATTCCAGATTTATTTTCTAGATGCAGGTATGTCAACGTAGCGATGTGTTTTGCCAGCTGTTCTTTTGCCGTCTTGCCAGCAATGTGCGTACCACTAGCTACATCAATAATAAACACGTGTGACTGTCCAAGTCGAAAGATCCTCTTCTAAATAACCTACAGTAGCTCCGGGAAGCAGCGCAATTTTATGCTGCACTTAAAAAGTGTAACCCGTCATTTCAGTCTTTGCAGCTCATACATCCCTCACACCGCATCGGCTGCTACAAGAACCAGCGTTCGTGATCAGAAAAAATGACAGGCTTTTTCGTATCCTGGAAGAAAACTCAACTCATGCGGACATGTTTTTTTCTATACTTCATCAAAAACTTCGCAATGCAGTCTGGCGAGCGTGGATGATTTTGAAAGCGGCGACGATGACATAACTATTCATGTAGGAAATGTTTTGACCCGATCAAAGTAAAAGTTTGAGATGTTTCAGTGCGACAGGTTTCCCGGGAAGCGTACGCCTTGCCAATGAAGAATGAGCGGGAAGTATGTTTGCGATGAAAACAGCAAAGAAGGCAGATTTGTCGACTGTGCTGTCCTCTATATAATGCAGCACTTATTCCTACGTGCGATTGATCAATCGCAGAATGAGTAAGTATGACTCAAAGAAGCAAATGTGCCGTGCGCGATTCAGGAGGCAAGTGCTCGACATTTTGTGATGATGTTATAAATTTTGAAGAATTTGCATGCGTCTCGCGCGTATCCTGTGTTATCGACAGGTGGGTAGAATGTCTTACCCATTTGCATGGACGCCTGTATGTGCGTGCACTCATCTGTGTACGGATATATACAAACGCTGGAAATACTTGGAGGGACCAATTTCAGCGGCCCTCACCACGCCCCAATGGCCCCGTCAACCCTTCAGTCTTGCGATACAATTTGACGTGGTTGGTGTATAAGGTTTGCGTCTTTCTGTGGTGCGAAGTTTCCAGCCAGTTCGTTTATGTTTAGGGCTGCAAGAGGGTGGACTACTTGAGCGCGAGGCCCTAGAAAACAACAACAAAAAGTGGGCTATCGGCGTAACATTATCTCGAAAAGTTCGATCTTCCTTATGATCCTTCGTCGCGCTCTTCCTGTAGCCCTGTGCTGGCCTTAGTGAAAAAATGTTCGACGATAAAACAAAAACAAAGCCCACCTTCAGGGCTGCTGAGTTTATATTATGTTTAGATTGACGACGCTCCCGTTGTATATGGACATTCATGCCACCAAGAGCCCTCAAAAATCCCTGCATGAAATATGAGCTACAGAAAACAATACACCCAAAATTTAATGTGTATATGCATGACACTTATGAATAGAGTAACGTGACTATAATAATAATTTGCATGTCAAAACCAAAATTAGTTAGACGTATACTGCATTGGAGGGTTCCAGAAAGTTTGACTGTGGGGTGCGTTTCTATTTCTATGCACATCGCACAATATGAGGGCCGCAAGCGTTTATTTCTTTACTGAAATGCGACCGCCGCGGCGGGATGAAGTCTGTGATTTTAGCGTCAGCAGCCGAGAACCGCAACCGCTGAATGTCCGCCAATGTGAACAGGTTAAGATAACGCCACCGCAATGGCTTAGTGGCTAAAGTACTCGGCGGCTGACCCGCAGGTAACGGGATTGAACCCCGGATGTGGCGGCTGCATTTCCGATGGAGGCAGAAATGTTGTAGCCCCGTGTGCACGGTAAATAACCCCAGATGGTCGAAATTTGCCGAGCTTTCCACTACGCCGTATCTCATAATCATTTGCATGGTGATTTTTAAATGTCAAACCCCACATCTCAATTATCAATTAATATATCCTATGTGGTTACTCCCAACAATTCAATGTTGTGTGTTCACCAATTTTCGGAAAGATCAAGATATTTTTTGCAGTGTTACCATGGCCTGCAAACATATAGAGCACTTCGCATATCTGTAAAAGGCAATGCTTGTGTTAGATAACCATCTGTATATTTCATAGTGAGCGAGATTTATGCCTGTTTTCTTTTTATATAATTGGCCATAATCGCGTGGCCACATTTGTACTTGCGCTTGTCTGTTTATTGATTATATATTAGAGGGTGACGAAAACTAAAAGTCAGTTCCCTGTTCCCTTTGCTTTTTTCTGTGTGGCTCTTTGTTTGTGCTCACCATTTTATAGCCCATGCTCAGAAGAACTTCATGTTGTCCGCCGTAAACGCTAGATAATTAGCTGCGGTGAAACTTCTAAGCAAAATAAGATTAAAACTGGACAAAAAAACACACGAGAATACATAATAGGGATACTCCGCATCATCTGCTGAGTTTATTACCACCTTCATTCCACCTTTCACACACTGAAAGTTTTATCTATCATTGTGCCTACGACGAGGGCAGTGGCCTGGAATATCCTGATGATGACTCATTACGCGCATTCACAAAGTCATACCAGCTGCCCATCGGTCAGCGAAAACGCGCGCGAACTTCCGACAGCGAGATGCCTCGGGGGACAGCAACCGGAAGTGCCCTCGCTTTTCGATCGCCGCGCGGACAGTGACAAAGATGAAGCTTCCGCGTCCGAGCACGAACTTCTTTTGGTTGCAAGGCGCTGTTTCATAATTTCAGCTGTGCGCCATGACGCTTTCACAGGCATTTTTTTTCGTTGCAGTATGACCGCAAAACGCACTCGCAAAGCTTTGACCGAAGATTTTTTTGTTGTGGCATGTTTTTTGTGCACCCGAGAGCAAATCATGGGCATAACAAAGCAGACAATATTTAAAGCAAATAATAAGTCGCAAGTTGCTTAGGCTAACAGTTGACTCTTGAGGTCAGTTCGTCAGCCTCAAGCATTTGCCATGTTTGCTCTTGTCAATCTGCGAAAAAACGGCACTTTAAAAGGTGTTGCTTCTTCATTAGCGCGATGCCCACTAATGAAAGCACCAGCGCTATCATCGGACAGACGGACGGACGGACGGACGGACGGACGGACGGACCGACCGACCGACGCATGCCATCAGGTGAAACACGAATATACAGGATTGTAGAGGAATAGGTGGCCCGACGAAATTTTTAGAACAGCTATACCAAAGACATGGCGCGAGCGCTGCAGCACGCGTAGCTCTCTTAAAATGTCATAATAATGGCTATAAAACACACTACGTTTGCACAAGGCGATTTTAACAAACCTGAATCATCCTTCATATACATTGCATTACTCGTTTAAAAAGGTAACTGTAGAATCAAGTTCATATTTATTTCAAAAAATAACTTTCTCTATATTCGTATTCCATCCCCGAATAAACAAAGTTATGGTGAAGAAAGCAACACAGCCGTTCGGTTTCATTTCACAAAGAACCTTCTGTGTAAAGCCTGGAACTGCCTAACAAAAATAAAGAGAAAAAATATCCAAAATAAATATACAATGAATCAAACGCACTGTGCGCTGTTTCAATAATGCACGCTGGGCAGCTAAAAGTTCTTTCTTTTTATCAGCCCAACAAAGATTGCTCTTTACCTTATGCCTGCGAAATAGTACAAGTAAAGGTTAATGAGATGCTTTTGTGTGAAGTTCTTTCGGCCTAGGCGAAAGCAAAACTGCTTGATCCATCTTATAGTGTGCGAGATATCTGCTCACCCGTGTGCTCAACAAAAACTAAACAAGCTAACTATTCAGCCCTGGCCCACTAAACCGAATGATGAAAAACGCTTGGATATATGGGCTCGTTTTCTCTGTCACGCACAATATTATTGAGACCTGTTAATATGTTAATGCAGCTCTACTTTTCAGACTGGCATTAAATAAATGTCGGTATTGACGCAGTGGTGGACACTTTAGATCATGTGTCCGCTTCACTGTTTAAACACGTATTGAAAGTTAAATCTAATTTCCAGGAGAATTATCTTTGCCGGAGTGAGTTCTCACGCACCTAGTTTAAAAGAAAGAGATTCTCTGATTGCGTCGTTTTTCCGTTATTTATTCGTATATCATACATGACCACTACGTTATATCTCTCGCAGCCGACAAACCTTCCACGCTTCGAGTTGACAGCGAAATACAACGGTAAGAGCGGGTGAAAAGTCTTAAGGGGTGCAGTAGAGATTATTCAGTGATTACACCGTCGAATACTTGCGCTGTACGAAGTGCAGCGTTACGTAAGCTAAACCTGAAGCATACATAATCATACGCAATTAACTCGCATCTGGGGTATGTTCCTTTCTTTTGTGTATCTTGGGAGCGTCCCGCTAGCACGTCACGCCTCCTCCTGCATTACTGTTTCCTATGTAGACTTTGTGCCAATGAACACTTGCTTTATCGTCCTGCAATGCAAGTAGCGCTCTCCTGTTTCTAGAGACTCATCGTCATTGTGTGCAAGCACCACGTTATCTTTTGGAACATGAGTGAGGGTAATTCTTCGCTTTGCTGGCTTCCACATGGGCTTCAAAGAAGGGCAGAAATAGGAAGAATTATTGGGTAGTGTGCGCCTTACGCGAACTCTATTCAAACAGTCGAAGCTTTGAGAATAAAGCTGAGGAATAGAAGACTAATTCATTGAAATGTCATGGTGCCAGGAACGAAGAAGGCGACAATATATGTAACAATTTTCTCAAAGCCTGATCTAGTAAAGGTTCATCTACTTTATCCAGCGGCGATGTATTCTCTCTTCGTTTGATCCAAGGAAGTTTGATCTCATTGGATTGGTCGCCCTAGTAGCGAGAATTCAGTGTTCTTGCTTCCTAAGGCCCTGCACTATTTATACTTCGAAGTGATGATTCACTTTACGTGAATTTGGCTAATAGAATGGAATGAAGGAAATTTCATTTACTTGTGCAAGACGCTCGCGCCACCGCATTAAATATACTCTAATCCACACCGCTCCACAGAAACAACATAAGTGCCAGTATAATAATCACCTTGCACTTAAACTTTAATGCTCTGAGTTTCTCTTATTCTGTTTTTTTAATCACAGATGAATATGTTAGAAAAAAACACACATGTAGGCTGAACTCATTGTTTCATTTCTATTGCGCAGCTGGATCGAAATCTGCACTCACTTTTCAATGCACTTGATATACACAGGCACTGGAATACATAGCACAAACAAACTGCGGCTGCTGTTGTCTCGGCAGATATACGCGCGAAATCAAAGCGTCATTTTCGTGGAAGAAAGTGTCTTCATTCGTGCTTCCTTTTGTTCATCTATCCGTCCGTCCATGCGTCCGTCCGTCTGTCGGTCCATGCATGCTTTCGTCCGTGCGTTTGTCCTACCGTCCGCCCATCCGTGCGTATGTGCGTTTCTCCATCCATCCGTGTGGCCGTGCTTCTGTCCATCTGTCTGTCGTTCCGTACGTTCTTCTGTTCGTTTGTCCGTCCGTGCTTCTGTCCGTTCGTCCTTGCGTACGTCCGTCTGTCGGCCCGACCGTGCGTACATTCAGCCATGCGTCTATTCAAGAGACCATCCATCTGTCCAGCTCTCCATGTGTTCATGCTTCTGTGCGCCCGTCCATGCTTCAATTCGTCCGTTCGTTCTTGCTTGCAATCGTCCGTCAGTGCGTGCCTCTGTTCGTCCATCTATCTATACGCATGGACGGATACACATACAGACAAAGGAACAGACGCACGAACGGAAGCAAGAACGAATGAACGGATGGAAGCACGAGTGGACGGAAGGATGAATGGACGATTCGGCCCACTCATCGTCATTCACTCCGTGGATATGCTGTGATTTTTTTTAAGTTTAGGCAGTCTGTGCAGTTACCCATTAGAGACACGTGTACTTTACAAATTATACTTTCTTAAATAGAATAAAAATACATAACACTATATTTTGATTTCACCCATTGGAATTTAGGATGCGAAGGGTAGCAGCAAGATAACGAAATCTAGGCATATTGACTATGTCTTTCTTTTTTTTATTCTATAGGTCATTGAGCTTTAAAATAAACAAATCAGGTCAATGCACGTGGTCAGTACAGCTCTCCTTAAATTTGTTTCAGGTTTCACAATTTATGCGTTAAAAAAAGAGATTGCTTGAGCATCAGCAAGAACAAAGTAATCTCTGCACAGCGCGAGAAGTGTATAGAGCGCGTAGTTTTGCTCGAAGACGTAATCAAATCTGAGTGTGCTTTTGATAATACAATAGGACTTCGAGGGAGCGCACGCATACCTTGCGTCGTCTCTAGAATTGCATGAGCCATTCTCCTTCAAATATTTCCGTTTATTTTTGTTTACGTTATACCCGTGAGGCAGAGACAGATACCACTTTGGATATGAGAAATCTCATGAAGGTGTAACCGTCAATTCTGACCTTAGTTTAGAAACCTAGAAGAAGAAGGAGAGTGACGTCAATACAAACGATGATGTGTGTCAACAATAAAAAACACAGAACCGAAGAAACGTCGGGAGTATAGCTTCTCTTTCGATACTGAAAACAATTCTGTTTCGTAAAGGCCAAAAACAAAGACAGAATTTCTATGCTGCCGAACAACCACGCAGTAACTTCTAGGTTCTGTAACCAGGTCACCATACACTAAAAAAAACTTCACGCTATTGCCAACTCTTCTCAGCCTCTGTAATAATTTCATGGAAGGGGCTGAGCTCTATGACCTTGCTGCAAAAAGTACAGATATTTCATGACAGGTATTTAATGACTGAGACGACGTAGTAGAAGCCTACATTTACCCACATGGTAGAAATGGCCGCAGACAACGAATACGGGGTCTTGAACTGCAATATATGTTTCATCAGACCACTGCGGGACAAAGATTGCCCTTAACTTGCACAATAACAAGACCCTCACTTGGCGTATTTGTATCTAACGGAAGTGTCAAGAGATCTCTAGCATCCGAAAGCTTGCTGTTGCACTAGAATCAGATATATTGACATTTTCTCAAATCCTGAAAAATGCAGGTATTCCACAGTACACTGAAATAATGTTGCACAAAGCGTCACGTAACGCTTTCCGTAAAGTGTCGGTACTTCATTAAGCCGTATGAGTCACGATGACTTCGGTATTTGTTTGGCAAGAACCTAGCGTACTCTCTATTCTTGCGTCTTACCAGCTTTTCAATTGCTATCTCGAGGGATCAGTGTACTTTTCTAAAATACTGTTTCATAGCTTCTGCTCTATTTCAAGTGTTGTCAAAAAGAAATGAAAGGATTTATTAATTGGTATTGTTACTTACAGTGACATGGCTAGTATATTACGCACCCCCCCCCCAAACCACAGTATGTCCACAAAGTGATTGGTGATGAGTTGGGCGAAGCGTCGATCAGTCTGTCCGCGCTCCTGTGCCTTGCGACCGTGCGTGCGTCCGTATGTCTGTCCTCTCGAGTGTTCGTTCGTGCGTTCATCCGTGCGTCCGTTCATTCATGCGTCCGTAATTGCGTTCGTCTCTACGTTTGCCCGGGTGCCCGTCCGAGCATCCACCCGTACATTCGTGCATCTTTATGTGCGTCCAACCTTACGTCTGTCAAAGCATCTGTCTCTCTCTCTCTCTGTCCATCCGTCCGTCCACTCACCAATTCATCCGTCCGTCTGCTTGTATGTCTGTCCGTCTGTGTGTCCATCTGTCTGTCCTTCTAGTGAACACTTCAAGTACCACCATATCACAGCCTTTTATTATATAATCATCATACAGAAAATACCGTCACCCAGCGCACATTCCACAAACTAAATAAAAGGTGGCTACCCACTACTACGACAATGACTCCTACTACATAAATCGTGGACGCACAATCCACGGCATAAAGATTCGCTCCTAAAATTTGTCCTGAGCTCTTGTGCAAAAGTTGGATGAATCCTTCGAAATTTGTGTAAAATGCATAAGAAGTACGCTTTCAAATGCAAAGCATTCCTTAGCGAGCTTCGGTGACTTTGAGCGTATCTATCTATCTATCTATCTATCTATCTATCTATCTATCTATCTATCTATCTATCTATCTATCAATCTGTCTGTCTGTCTGTCTATCTATCTATCTATGTATCTATCTATCTATCTATCTATCTATCTATATATCTATCTATCTATCTATCTATCTATCTAGCCACCTACGACTTTTAACTCTCCTGGCCGTTTCAATAATGATATCGATACCGAACTTGGTATGACATAACACGACCTTATCAATATTATATTTGACTAGCCATAACATACAAATCATAACATAGATGTCATGAGAGTTATGTTTTACATTTCATGGTTCTGAAGCTCTTGCGATGGTTCCCTTCACATGAGATGTTGCAAAACTAATAGAGTATGGCATGATTTTTGATGACGAGCAGAAGCGACAGACCCAAACATGAAAATCATGGACTGCGTATTACGCAACAACATGACTACATGCCACGCTCATGGTGTGCTCCCGGCCGTTTTGCTAGCGTCACATATACCAAATTTGGTATGGCAGTACGTGATTGGAAGACGCAAAGGCCTTTGACTGGTGCAAACATGAAAATCATGAGGTGCGTGTCATCTAACAACATGACCGCATGACACACTCATAATGCTATGGCGGCCAGTTCGCTAGCTTTAATTATAATACATTTGGTATTGCGGAACGTGAATGGATGACGAAGGTATGATACTGGTTCAAACATGATGAACATGAGATGTGTGCTATGTAACAACATGACTACATGCTACGCTCATGATGCGCTTAGGCGCCGGTCCTCCCATATACTCGCACACCGCGCTGCGTTGCTTTGACGCATGTGCCTTACAGCGCGTCTGGCATCCCTTTGTCATGCAAAAAGGGAGATGCAGTCTTGTGTGACTAAAGCATTAGCGCAATCCGCAGCATGTCGCATTTCGCGCCGGTTGCCGTCGGGACCCGCCGACGGACCGTAGTCGCGCCTGGCGTCAGACTATAGAGTGCTCGAGTTTTGCTAACGTAGCGTCGCTGTGCCCGCGTGCGCGCGCGTCAACGCTACGTTGGAGTACATTGGGCCCTTCAGGATGCGCTCACGGCCGTTTTGCTAGCTCCACATATACCAAATTTGGTGTTACGTGACATCAATGGATGACAAAATATACGACTAGTGCAAATATGATAATCCAGACACGCGTGTCATGTAAGAAGATGGCAGCACACCACGCTCATAGCGTGCTCGCGGCAGTTCCAGTTGCTCCACATATACTAAATTTGGTATCATGCGAAGTGAATAGTTGACGAAGGTAAACGACACATTCAAACACAATAATCATGACATGAAGTCATGTATGGCATCATTTACTTCTACCTCGTAAGGTTGTGGTGATTTTAAAGTGACATATTATCATGTCTTATTCGTACTTCGCATTTTATCAATTCCCGCTGTACGTGTGATCTGCCAATTTTTTTTTTTACCTTGAACAGAAAAAATTGCTAAAATTGCGACTAAAAGTTTCACGTATCAAGGAAGTAATCTTAATAATACCGAGAGTATAACTAGTGAAAACTGCGATGCAATTGAGATAAGATGAAACAAAGCATAAATGAAGTTGTGAATTTGTAAGCGTTGTACTTTAACATAACACCCACTGATTTGTTTTGATGAAGACAATTCTGTATAAACTTGTTCGTAACACCTGTTGTCTGCGGTTCCCTTCGTCGGTATGGGATGGCTTTGTGCTTTTCTACAGTAAAGAACCACGTAGTCTAAATTGTTAACATTTTTTTCTGAACACACGGGTTTGAATGACATTATGATCGCCCAAAAACGGCTTTATGCTCTCCCATAGTAGAGTACCAAGGGCTTCACGTCGCTAAGAACTTTTTCTAAACAAACGTACCAGGACCTCATCAAGTGTGAGACTTAAGATACGGCTTTATGCTCGTTCATATTAGAGAACAAACGTTGTAAAGTATATAGTACTCTAAATTGTTACCAGCTTTTTCTAAACACACGGAATACTTGAAATCGCGCAACACTTTATCTTAACATACGTTCAGTCAAATTTTTGTCGATGTGGCATCATGAGGTGTGTGTTCCACGAAAGGGCTTTACGATCTCCTATAGTAGAGTACCAAGTACTCTGAATCGTTACCGTTTTCTAAACGCACGTGCCATGGTCTTATCAAGTGTGAGGTGCATAGGACGGCTTTATTTTCTTCCATAGTAGAGTGCCTAGTACTCTAAATTATCACCCACTTTTTATAAACACATGAAGTACTATAAATTGTGCAATATTACCTGAAAACACGTTCTACCAATTTTTTTTTCGATCCAACCTCATCAAGTGCGAAACCCACGAGACGGTTTTCAACTCTCTCATAGTAGGGTGTCGAGTATCGTTAATCACTTTTTTTCTGAAGGCATCACGGTACCATACTTGTGTACGATGTACTCGAAATTGTTAACCACTTACTTTATACACCACTACCGGTAATGTATATCTAACAATATATTTTTCTGTTCCAACGGTATTGACCTTTGTGACCATAAATTTCTTTAAACGCACCACTTTTTCCAAACACATATTGAGATCCCTCTACTTCTAATTTAAAAGTCCCGGGCAGTAAAAAACTGTTTATTTTTTTCCCAAATAAAATGGCATTCTGTCAAGCTTAGTGACCTTCTGTGTTCTCTATAATTTTGTTTCTTTCGGTGATCGGTGATTTTGTTTTAGTGCTGTAAGTTACATCATGCCTACGCTCTCATGGTAGCACGTTTCACTGAAATATTTTGTTATAACCGTACAGTTGTACTCACATGAAATGTTGTTACGAGTATGTTACTAGCATCCCTGCTTCAATAGGCACTCCTCGGAAGGCATTTCAAGTGTTGTCAAAAATAAATAAAAAATTATTTCATTGATACTGTGATTGATACAGTGACATGGCTAGAACATTACGCAGAAGGAAACAAACAACCAGAGGATAATAGCTAAAGCTAAAAAAATAATGGTAAACAGGGATTCCGAAGATGAAGGAGACAATGCTGTCGCTTTTTGTAATTGCAAAATGAGACTTGTGAAGAAAAAAAAAGAGAAATATACTGGAAACGAAGCTAGTAGAAACACCTGTTGGATACTGTGAACAGGGGCGCGGAAGTAGGGGTCGAAAATAGGATAGAAAGAGAGATGTTTAAAACAAATAAAGGAAAAGAAAGCCGACACATGCATACAGGTGAAGGGCGTTCCAACTGATCAGATTATGAACAAATATTTTTTTAACGCAGAAAGCGCCGGAACACATGCGCAGCCTTCTTTTGCGACAAACAGTCCTGTCTTATCTACACGAAATAGAGCCTATGTACAGTACCAACTCACAGAAAATAGCTTTATTGGGGGTGGTCACGCGTTGCGTATGTCCATTGACAGAAAGGTAATCATATAAATGTTCAAAATCATGTTATTATGTATAATGGTGAGAGAATACTATTCGAGTGATGCTCATTTTGATTATGCGAATGCTGCCCGATGATACTCGAATTGATAGCAATTTGATTCCCGTACCAAATTGAAGAGCATTCTATTCAATTATGTTGAGGAATTGAATAGTGAAAATGTGAAATACCGTTCTTTAAAGTATTTTTGAATAAGCAGCACCAACGGCAGAACCCCCAGAAAAAACCTAGAAAGAGCTAATGCTGATATCTTCTCTTTTCATCCATTATTAGTCTGAATGATGCCCAAACATTTACGAACCGGTAGCAAATACTCATGGATTGCCGGATGAAGGCGTCTTTCCGAAAACTTCGCCATTGCCCGTGCGCTTTGAATTGTGCTGAAGTTGTAGGCATTATTCAGATCCAGTCTATATCTTGTACTAATGAAAGGGTGAAGGGTAGCGTAATCATGCCTAACTATAAGCACAAGTGTTGCGTTTTCGTAAACTGTTTTGCAGATATAGCTTCGAAAACTGATGAATGCATGTTTTCGCTGCCAAGCCCCAAGCTCTGATGAGAGCTTGCTCTGTTTCATAGGACCTTTACCTCACCTGTGGTATTTTGTTCAAATTTGTTTGGTTAAGGTGGTCCAATTCTATTTTAAATTATGTCCAAAAATTCTCACATGAATGAAACAGCGACTTCTGTATTTTAAAATACAGTTACAGAACATCACGAGGCTCTGTTCTCTGCGGTAAGCAAGCTTGCCATAGCTTTATTACTTGCTTTATGGTCTGTCGAATGAATGTAGCCGTAGTGTCTTTCGGTGAAGTGTTAAAGGTTTTCATTCAAACAAAATGTAGTAAAGCTCTTGAACTCTCTGAAAAATGGTTTGGCTTACTATTCGAAAACCACTCGAACATTATTCAATTACTATTCATATTCGATTCATATGTGATTTGGTACCGATTTCACTAATCGCCAACCCCTAAGACTCATGTGTGGTACCCATATTTTTTGCCTCTCTGTTAAATAGTCTTTCTATTTCTGTACTCACCAAGGAATCAGATGCACTTCTCTATCATCATGTTTTCCATGCGGGCTTCATTTCGTAGCGGCAACGTTTCTGCTGATTTACGAGTTAGAGCGCGTGATGCGTAGAGCGCGCTATGCACTGAGTACGTAAATTATTTATATGACCTAATTTGCATTGTGCACGTATATGTATTGCTTCATTCATTTCATCGTATTAATTCCACATAATTTATGCACGAAAGTCTCAGAAAAGAAGTATTACGCTGAGCCCCACATTAATCACCACACTTTCTCAAAAAGTGACTTGGCCTACTGTGTTGAGAGCACATGAAAGGAAAAGTTTAAGGCACCACTTCGGTTCATCGCAGCGCCTATAAAAGCAAACAAAAAATCTTTGACTGCGTAGTTGCCTAAGTGTACTTATGTGCGCTTACCTTAGCTTCCCAGCTTGTCAAGTGAGCTGGCAAGTTCCATACTTATAGGAAAGTACTCCACTTCTTCAATAGTTCAAAACTGCAGTCATGTTTAACTTGCACGCGTAATAACAACAAATCAAGCTATATTAGTCGCATTTGCCGTTGACACGCGCAGAAATGCATCAACAGGAATACCCAATAAAACTCATTAGAAAGAGAACCGCAGTAGCTCAACTGGGAAGCGTAGGTCACGCTATCCTGAAATTGCCGGCTTGGTTCGTAATTGCAATGAATTTAGCTTTCGTGGCAACATTCACTTTTTTTATGCCATAAGTACTGCGTTTTACAAATCATGTTCCACATACTTCCCTTGACTTTATTTTATGTTGGTTTCATTAGGATGTGTCTAGCAAAGAAACAAGCGTTGCCATTTGTAGGGCATGTTGGTGAAATAAGCAAGTATTTACATTCATTCTTTTAGTGAAAAAGAACGTGTGAACGACGCCTAAATACGCCTGCTTCAATAACACTACTTTTGAATAACACATGCTATTCATACATAAATACGTCATTGGCTCTGAGAGCTGGTTTTCGATAGAAACTCACCCTCAAACTACTCCCCTTGTACCGTTCCTGACTAGCACGTGTGCCATATTTGAAACCCTGGCTATCTAGCTGTTTTTTTCTTCACATCGAACGTTCAGTAAACTTTAAAACATGAAGAGAACGTTTAAAGTGCTTGGAGTGTGCAGGACACTATGTCTTTTTATTGCGCTGTAGAAAGGCGAAAAACATATACGAGCGTATTTGCTACTCTAAGATTCGCATTGGTATATATATCTGAATTCACAAAAAAAAGACACAATAGTTATACACGGATCACTTGAGCATCGCTCTCAATCGGATAATGCAGTGCACTGAGAAAGCGGATTTATGTATCACCATCCAGATGCAGCGGTGCGTATTGCAATATGTTAAAAGTGTTCATAACCCGGAACATTACGTTGTGCCGGCCGCACCGCTAGTCGCCAACCTACATTAGGAATTGGAAGGAAGTCATTTGTTTTGGTGGACCGACAAGGCACAGGGACATTGGCGGTTCGAATAAAATGGAATAAATGAGGTCATGCGCCTTGATAGCACATGAACAAAACTGCCCTTAACGCATCTAGAATGGTAAAAGTAGCGAAATGAGCTCGGTAAGATCGATAGCTCCTGATTATCATGCATTCATTACACTGGATAATTTAAGCAGCCAAAGCAGACGCGGCGTAGGTGGCTTAGATACTATAACATTTGTAATATACAGTTTGCGTGTGACTTTTTATTATGTTTTTTTTGTTTTAGCGATACCTTGAATGTCCCGTTCTGGGCACACTGCAATCGTATTGTACACATGTGTGAATCTGGTACTACTCTCTTTCATGGTAGAAGCCTTTGGTCTGGTCTTGGTAAACGATGGCTTATGTCCGATGAGGCAAAATAACTGAGTATTGCTTTGTACAGGCCACTCACACATTTCTAAACAGAGAAAAAGGAAAAAAAGGATAACTTTCGTTGAAACGAAGAGAACATAACCGGCGTATAAAAATTGTTGACACTACTCTGCGTAGAGAAGGAAAAAAGGGCGGGGGAGTAGAAAACAGGCAAGAAGTAGGCAAAAAGTGAAATAAAATTGCAGGAATTTTAAAATCAAATGAAAAAAAAACTTGCATCTCCTTGAAGGAAACCTTGTCGAGTGGGCGAAGCTCTGGGCATTCTATTCATGAGGAATCGGAATTGACGAAACGCTGTTGATTACATAATGAGGAACGTATTGATGTGAATACAAAAGCGTTAATTTATTTCGCCATTCAGTCACCTTATGAGCTTCGAGGTGGATTTAAAAATTGGTAGACTGGAGCTATGCCTAAAAAACATAAAAAAAAGTCGGAATCTTACTGAAGGCAAGATGTATTTTAATATGGCTAGTGTGCTGTGACACATAGTGCTCAACGCGTGCCTCTGTGTAAAGAGTATCCTTCAGAAGGCTGCCAATCTGTAAGCGCGCTTTCGAAGAGATCAAGTCATCAGTACTATTCTTGATAGGGTAGTTTCACCGAGAACATCAATCTCTTACCTTGTAGTTAGCAAATGACAACATGAAAGCTTATTGTAAAACCTGTTTTTCTTTATCACACATGTTTCGATTATAGCAATGGTTCTATACCGTGACCACAACGAACGACAAAGCAAGGGCCTAAGAAAGTTCGCCTGTTCGCCGCGAAACAAAACAAAAGAATAGAGTGTGTTTTTTAGGCTTTGTTTTGGCTCTTAGGCGGAGACATGACACGATAGAGTCTCTCAATGTGTGCATTCTAAGTGCAACTAAAGATGGTCAAGCTGATCAGGGCTATCAAAATATTCTCATATTAGATTCATCCCACGCTTATGTTTTGTGAAGCAGGCTAGAACGCGAAAGACACAAAAAATATCAATGTGTTTTGTATCATTGAAAGCATGCAAGCTTCATGTCACGCATGCTAATCGGGTCACAATCGACACTCAAAAAAGTTTGTAGAGAACAGTATTCGCTCTCAACTACATTTGAGACAGAAGTATCGTGGTGTCCAGCTTACACCTTTTACATTAGGAGTTGTTCCGTTCTCACAAAGCACAGTCCTCCCAGAACAGAAGTTTTCCTGATCTGCCGACAGGCGGCGATATAAATACTTCGTTTTACCTTGGCCACGGCTTGCTTTTTCTAACAAAGGCAAAGTTTCGGCTTCACGCGTTCTTTCCTTCAAGATGGACGCAGTTATACGCAAATAGTATAATTCAAGCTTTCTGCTGAACATAAGATTGATTGATATGTGAAGTTTAATGTCCCAAATCCCCCATGTGATTATGCATGAGAGATGCTGTAGTAGAGGTGTCCGAAAATTTTCACTTCCTGGGGTTCTTGAACGTGCACTCAAGTCTGAGCACATGGGCCTACAGCATTTTAGCCTCCGTCGAAAATACAGCCTCCGCAGCCATGATTGGATCCCGCTACCTGCGGGTCAGCAGTCGAGTATCTTAGCCACTACACTACCGCAGCGGGGCTCTGCTCAACATGAGCTCTAATGAAAATGTAGGAGCAAAAAGACATTTTTGTGAATTTTTAGGGGATTCGTGACATTTTATTTGAGACAGATCGCAGCTTCTGGATTATTAACACTGGTTGTTGAACAACTATATTAGTGAAAGTATAAAATGTCTTCTTCATCGTGCTCATCGTAAACCTAACAAACAATATTACAAATAATTGTTTACTACCGGCATTACGTTTGCGTATTCGTCTACTTTAAACGCCACAATTCTGCTCTTTGTCGGATACTTTAAGGCCACCTTCACTACGAGGCTATTTTCAAATAAAGGAATTCTAGAGCGGCACTAGTATGTAATGCATGAACCTCCACGCACGTTATTCTCGGTCGTTTTCGAGAGGAAGCTTAACGGAATTGATTTTTTTCCTCACCAGAGTCAAGACCCGCCTGCCGGCTCCCATTGGCTCCCATAAAATCTATCTTTCATTTTTGCTATTCTTCCTTACGTTGCTCATAGAGGAAGGAAGCCTATAAGAGCAAATTCCGCGAGGTAGAATGTCACGTGCGAGGCTTCAGAGAGGTCAGCGTAATCCCTGTCGAAGCGTGGCCACATAGGATGCAGTCCTCCTATTTTTCTCCTGCCTTTTGTAAGCACTCCGCAACGCGTGTTTACTTTGAAGTTTGCCCTTTTTACTCTGACACAAACTTCACGCAGTATGTTGCGAGCAAAAAATTATAAGCTGACACACCGCAACATCGTGAAGTGCTAGAACATAGCGTTGACTTGTCGCCTCTAAATTCAGATTTTGCTCGAGAAGTGCGGCATGCTTGTCGCCTAGAATATATTATAAATTTGTTTTGTGCTCTAAAGCTCGTTTTCTTGTGGCGTCACAGCGTGTTTCGTATATTTCAGAGCTGGTGGGTGCATACAGCTTAGCTATTATTGTAATATTAACAATGTCAAATTAATATATTTCCTTATTTAACTTGCGCCTGTCTCGGGGCAACTCAGAAAATCATTTGCTTGTTTCACGAAGTCAACGTGGACGGAAATAGAATATTGTGTAACCTATTGCTTTTCGAATGCTGTTTAGTTCAACCATGTGTTACTAACATTCAAGCGAGGAACCACACAAGCAGTGAATGTGTGAATTACATTGCCAGAGGGAACACTCCGTGTTCATTTAGATAAACATATATGGGCCTCGTTAAGAAATAATAAATTATGCACCTTTGCTAGAAGGCTCAGCCTGATTTTAGATTACTTCGATAGACTAAATAAGATTATTTGTCAAATATCTGTAATATAGTGGCAGACATTATTCACTCTTTAATAGTCCATACGTTTGGTGACAAAATATTTTGCAGAATAAATGTTCGAAAGAATTTTTTTATGATTAAGTTATTTGTAGGGTTTGACGTCCCGAAACCTAATATGATTATGAGAGACGCCATAGTGAAAGGTACCGGAAATTTCGACCTCCTGGGGTTCTGGGCACACGGGCCTACAACAGTTCCGCATCCATCAGAAACGCAGCCGCCGCCGCCGCCGAGATTTGACCTCGCGACCTGCGGGTCAGCAGCCGAGTACCTAAACCACGAGACTACCATGGTTGGGCTTTATTTGTATGCTTGCAGGATGCTGTATTCACAGAATCGGAAGTAATTACCGTCACTGAGAATATGGTGTTTTGAGAGATTCTTTGAAATATAAATGTAAAAAAATGCTGTGAGAGCCACAGCTACTCAAGCTGGTATGCTGCTGAAAAGTTATATTTCCACAACACACATTCCTACTATCTTCCTGGCGCACTTCCGTACTTTGTTCAAGATGGCTGGTGGTCGTTAAGTGCCTTCTTCTGTTTAGTTGCAAATTATTTGGTCGTACTGTTGTGTATTTAAATGAAACCAGTCACTTTCGTAATAGTACAAAATATTTATGTCTAACTTGGTTCCATGATATTTAGAAAAAAGTACACAGCTGAACAGCCGAAGGACAAAAGCATGTAAAATAAAGGCGCCTGGTTGCATCTCACAAATGAATAAACAAGGTTAAGGGCAAATAAATTGACTACGTATTTAATGCAGAACGATAAATAATATGTGCTGACAAGGATGTTTCACACACAGCCCTGAAATAAAAAGAGTTCAATCAGAACGGGTCCCTAAATGAAAGCGACGATACATTATCCTCGCAATGTTGACGGTGTTCAAAAGGTCAAAAGAAATGATATATGCATATATAAAAACGAAAAGCAGCAAAATAAATGGCAATGCAGCACATGGAACCTATAGCTTTTCCCGTGCAACTTGAAAGGTTTCCAATGGCCTGGAACTGCACGCAAATGCGAGGGAGCATCCCACACTATTACTCTATATCAGAAGACGCAGAGTAATCTGTTCTTTTACTTTTTTACATATATGGTCCCACTGTGAGATTGCTGACCTCGCGGCCATTAGGAATGGAACCCTGAAAGCCATCCTTCTCACGACCAACACGTCATCTCCTTGTTTTGCCGCTGTATAATGCAGGGCGGAGAATACAGCACAGCTGAATGAGACTGTGAAAGATGGTGGCGTTACTCTGAAGAGCTAGACTGCTCAGATCACAAAAGTATTTGGCGATCGTTTTTCAAAGATTAATAAGGGTTTACATTATTCTTGAGCAAGCCGCAGTTTCGCAATGGCTATAGCATTTGTCCCGTGTCACCTTCTGTGAAGTCTTTCTTTTTTCGCAATCTTCCACAACTAGGTATTTTGTAGTCAAATACCGTATTATTTGGTTACGCTACAGAAGGAACAAGCACATCCCACATGGTAGCTAATATAAGGCTTCTATTTGTCGATTGCTATTATATTTTTTCTGATATATATTTGGCAAGCATGAGTCTTTCGCCTCTCAGAACGCGTGACTGCATTAGAATAAAAACAAATTAGAGCAGGTATGACCTTACAGTTCATTTCAAGACGCAAAAGTATTTATTTATTCATAAACTTATTTAATTATTTATTTTTGTCCTCTTAAGGCATGAAGGCACTGTCGTTGCAATGATGAATGGTATAACAATATATCATCTAACAATTTTGAAGATGGCAAGTTTTTCGATTGCTAAAACGGACAGAGGAAGGCGGCTCTCGTCCCTACTTGTTTGTGAAAAAAAAACACAAAAGAAATGAAGGTAACCAGTGTTATGGTGGCATGAGGGAATCGGAAGTTTAATTTCATGATGGAACCATGAAAATAAGTAACCTTGGGGAAACGAAAACGATTATATTTAAGTGTTGGATTTGCGTGAAAACTTTTGTAAAATATAGGCTTCGCTTAAAGTACTTGTGGCGTGACTTAAGCGACGGTACACCTAAAATAGTTTTCATAGAGGAAAATGTCGTGTAGTGGGAGCAATTAGAGAGCATCAAATCAGTGGCGTGCTTCTAAAAGAATTCAAGGGCTATAGTTATCGGAGCTAGATGGATCGGAAATAAAACAAGCGCATTTAAATTTGGATCTAACGAGCGATTATACAATTTGAATTTAAATCAAGAAAATAATACGAAAAATAACGATTTCGAAATCCAAGCATACAATTAGTGTCAGTTATTCAGAAGTCAAACGTGCGTATTCCAAGAAAGGTTGTGAGTTATATACCCACACAAAATATTGGTAACCAGTAACAAGGTAAAACGTGGAGTTGTTAAGGATATCGGGAAAGTATTCATTAACATTGTTTTGATGCATTTTTGTCATAAATCCACAATTAGTAATGTTTACTTTCACGAGTCACTTGTCGCATCACTTCGAAAGAGCATCAATGTCAGAATTTGAAAAGTAGAAACCTCATGTGGGTTATAAAGGGCAGGATAATACACGCAATCAGTGAAAAACCGAGCGGTAGATTTAACTTTAAGAATTGAATCAATATAAAAAATAAAAAAGTAATGTGGCCAATACAGAGCTTAATAAGAAAATTCAATTTAACCGTAATGGTTTGAAAGTTAATATATTACTGTGTTAACGTTCTGTAGACTGTTCGTTAAACAATAATAATGCAGTCTAGAAAATGAAGATCTACAGTGAGCTTGCTTCCTTTCAAAAGTAAGAAAGCACGCGAAACAGTGCCGAAGGCTTTAGCATAATCTAAAAAAAACACGGTAGAAAGGGAAGATGAAAGTTTGCGATGAAAAACACGTTAATAGGTTGTGTGGAGCCGACCTTTCCACAAGCAGACTTGTCTTCCTGAAGACTAAAACAGAACTGATTTCTTTAGTGGTAGCGTCTCTACTGTTCGTACCATGACAAATATACGTGACGGAAATACGTCAGCAGAGCCTTTGTGGACCCCGGCATAAGACACTTTCATATTAAAAATAAAAACGCCAGCCGTGCATGCGCAGAATGCCCCGTACAGTCAAAGCAAAAGCTTGAACAAAGGCCTTTAGCACATGTTAAACACTCTTTGGGTAATTGACACAAGCTCTGCAGAGATCCCACTACGCCATGAATCATCGTAAAATTATAGTGGTAGGATAGCACTCAATATGCCATCCTTCGTCATGTTTTGGAGAAGCATGGTACCCGCTTATGCATGAAGATTTTGTAATAGGTTGGAGCATTTGATGAAGCTCGTCCCGCAACTCGCATTGTTTGACGCCACGTTATAACTTTTTTGCTCTGAAATGCTTTATTACTCATAATAACACCATTCTTTTCCCGACGTCAAGCCTGCCTAACGTTAGTTTACGACTGACTTTTAAGCATTGGCGTGGCTGTCTGGTAGACTACTAGGCTGGCATGCATGAAACTCGGCTTCGACTCCCTTTATGTCCATGAAATTTGGCATTTAGTTTACTTTTTCTTATTTCGCGCGATAGTGGTGACGGACACCACTGGCGGCGACGGACAACTTCGGCGCTCTCAAACCTTGTGAAGTCATAACGGCCTTCGCTGTAAAAATTAAGATTTCAGCCGGAATCGAACCCAAGCATTCTGCGTGGTAATCTGCTCTTCTACCATAGAGCCATGCAACGTCATAAATCTGCTTTCAAGAAAGGCAACATGCAGACGAAAGCCAGTGCAACTCCAAATGTGGTTGTCCTTGAGGATATTTAATGCTATAACTAAGCAATAAACACTACACGTGTAAATATACGACGCAGAATTGATGGCGATTTCACGTTACTCTTAGTTCCTTTGCTAACTTCACGTTCATAGCTGCTTAGTAACGATAAAATGCGCAAGCTTTACTAACTGCTTTGGCTAGCACGCAAAAATGCCATGAACGCCGTAAAGTACGCTTGAAAATAGTGAGTGTGTTTCCTAACTTTATGCTAACTTTTACTGCTCTACAACCACAAGAGTGCGCTCACAAAAAGATTTGAACAGCCACAAATTGCTATTTTTAACAATCGCGCACATTAATCTCGCCCTTGCGAATTCATTTCCACCTCTTTGATTTTTGTACGAGCAACAAAATCAGAGTCCGTTGGTGCTTCTAGCAATTCGCTTCAATTGTGTTGAAGCCGCCTGGGCAAGGGACTGAGCGCTGAGCTATTCCGCTTAGCGAAATAGCTTCCCGAGATACGTAAATAAATTCGCATGTTTTTATGTTAGCGTTATGTAACAAAGATAACGGTAAAGCATTTATTTTCACATTTTGTGTCCTCGCCTCTTGTGTCAACAAAAACTTTCAATACATAGAAGAGGGTGCTCTACTCAATCAATTCCATCGTCACACTCATAACGTTTATTCTGACATTCTGAGTTATGTTATTACTAGAAAAGTAATCCCACACATGTACAATGTGTCTCGAAAGAACATAAACTTACAAAGTTCACCATCGATGATTGTCAAAGATATGCAGCTTTTTCCATCATTTCTTTCTCTACACCATGCCTAATACTAATGTGTTGATAAACGTAATTTTTACTATTACGCGATGAGCCACACTAAACACACGTGTTGCAAAGCTACCCGAAGATTAGTGGTCGTGGTTCATACTGCCGCTTGGCGCGCCACTCTTGAATGCTATCAGCGTTGATTTGGAAGAGTAGCGCCATGCCAGGTGAAGATAATGGCCCGACCAGTCACGGCGTTTTGGCTGCACTGAAGTCTCGTAGGTGATGTTTCTCTAGCCATTGCATAAAAACGCAAAATGACGAAAGTTTCTGTTTGTGCCAGTCAAACTCACACTGTGACGGCATAAAGTCTTAGCAGTGTGCAACAACGTGTGAAAATGACGTCATCAAGCCGCTTATTCACGCCAACGCATGGCCCAACTTCAATTCAGATGATCAGCTCCCCATGTTTTACTATCGTGAACTATATCACTTTCGAGCAATGCTTAGTTTTTTTTTTTACTGAGATTGTATGGGTATGTAAGGCATTTTATTTTCTTTACTGACTTTAACACACATAAAAAACAGGCATTTCAAACAAAAATGATTTAAAATGAAAATTATTCACTGGAATTTCAAATAAAAATAAATATGAATTCAAGATTAAGTAGTATTGGGCAAATCGCTTGGAAGTGCATTTGAGTTAACTTGGGATAAAAATTTTCTGTAGGCACCCACCCAGTGCGTGCGTCGAACGAGCCTACCATTTGCAAAAAAAACTTCTGCAACATTCTCATATCGCGCTAGAAAGCTTTTTTGTGGATTTATCATTTTAAATATTTAATAATAAATATTTGTTTTTTTTTACCTATAGCATAGGAGACAAAATTTGTCGCCTGCTTAGGAGGGATCTGCAAAATATTTTGGCTACTCAAAATAAGCACCAGCTTACGTAATACTTGTGATCACTGGGCTGATCGAGTGGTGTGCAAGAACTTGCTTATAGCTTAGTTTATTTGGTTACGCGTCTATGTTGTAGCATCATTTCACGCGGAAATAACTACACTCTGCCACACTGCATTAGCCGTGCATAATGTACCCAAAGTAAACATGATTTAAACTCTGCTAATGATTGTATCACAATGCACGCCAAATAACCAAGACACCTATAATACACTTTAGCATACGCAATGCAGAAGTTTTGTTATTGACTGGAAGAATGTCCTTCGCGGGACGACGTTCAAGACAAATGCGTTGACAGCGTTTAACAAACGTAACTTCTGTACCGTACTGCTCGTAACTTCAGATGAGTCGCAAATGGTCTCTAATCTCTCATTGTTTTTGATAAATTGCACCAATGCTTTCGGCTTATACAAAACCTCGTGACAATCGTCGTGCAATCAAGTTGATTGCTGGGTCCCGCCACTTAGTGATTAGGCATAATGCGTCCGGGTGGTAAAGGTTGGGGCGTAGCACGTTTCGTTACATTCCTTATTCACGCCTACATTGTCCCGCGCATTGCGGACACCATTTCCCACAGAGCTCGTATCTTCAGGGTAGCTGTTTGTTTTAGTTGGTGCAGCGGAGATTTGAGTTGGTGCAGCGGAGAAAGAATACGCACGCCTCTGTCTCTAAAATAAGTATGGTCCGAACACAAAGCATACGTCAGCGTGCTGCCACGATGAACAGCAGAAGGCTACCAAAACTAAACACACCGTGAATGGAGATTGGGAAATAATATGATCGATTGATTTGTGGGGTTTAACGTCCCAAAACCACCATTTGATTATGAGAGATGCGGTTGTGGAGAGCTCCGGCAATTTTGACCACCTGGGGTTCTTTAACGTGCACCCAAATATGAGTTCACGGGCCTACAACATTTCCGCCCCTGTCGTAAATGCAGCCGAGTACCTTAGCCACTAGACCACCATGGTGGGGCAATCAGGAAATAAGTGTCCGTCTACTTTCACGTATACAGAGGGCATGCAAAATATGTCTTTTGAAAATGATTGCATGTTGGGGAAGAACAAAATTTTTGCTCAAATGGTCGGTAGCATTGTCCTTTGAATAACCGAGTAAAAAATACAGCTTTACATAAAAGTGCTTAACGCCACTTTTAAATTACCATCGGGAGGATTCGCCGTATTGGTGGTGGACTATCTTCAGGATGCGCATAACGAACGCTAACTGGAGCTAACGGCGCTTACACTTACTAATTGTTTTGTCCGTGAGAATTCACAAGTTTTGACGGTGTGTTTGTTTTTTCACCAAGTAAATTGTATTACGGCTCCGCTAATGCAACTCACATTGAGAAATAGCTTTAGTTGAATGAAGATAAAAAGCACCACGGCCTACAACCGTAAATTTACTCGATAGTTGGTTTGTATCCGTGATCTGCATGCGTGATCAATACGAATTTTTTTATGTTTCCTTTTTCTACCATGCAGCTATGACGAAGCACTTTAAAACTGACGGGATCGTGTTTCATACGCGCACATAAATGTTGATTCATTATACCATAATAGTACGTAGGAGTGCGCTGCTGTATGAGTATTTGTGAACTCACAGTATACACGCAGAAAGTGGCATTGCCAGAAGGAAAATATTTAGTTGATAAAATGGGTTCCAAGTACCTCCAATTTTTTAGATGCAAAATCATCTTAAGCTAGGGGCAGTGTCCGTTCTGCGGCGGCCGCACCCGTACTGCACATGCTCCAAATCTCCCCCTCCCCTCGCACTCCAAGAGGCGAGAGAAGGTTGTTTGAGTGCTGCCTCCACTTCCTTTTTCGTTTCCCATTTCTCTCCATATGCCACAGCTGTGCACTCGTATATGATCCGGTACTATCTTGCTCCTGTTCGCAGCTCGCAAACCAAAACGTAAACGGCAACACCGACAAGTGAATCTCGAAGCGTCGCGGCTGCAAAAGTGCGCGTTCGCTGCGCTTCCGTCGTTCTTTTTCTCTCTTTCTGCAACAGAGTGCGAAACACCATGAACAACATCAACGTCTCCGCTAGTTGCTGCGTGAGCGCCACCACGAGGTAGCAGGGAAGCCAAACGTAAACGTCAGCGTCGACAAGCGGTAATTGAAATGCCTCGACAACCACCGTAATATAAATAACATAAAAGAAACGGAAACTCAATGTGCACCCTCCGCAATGCTTTCGCATCCCACCATGGTTGCCCGTAGAGAAATTTAATGTGTAACTTTTTAGGGGCGAAGCTCCTTATTGCGGCACTCATTCGTCCCTCGTGTTCATAGTAGTGTGTAACAAGTATAACATTTTGACCTCCTAGGTGGTGCCGGTAATAGATTTCTTCTGTGCAGTGTTGAACAAAAAAAAATTGTGCTCAATGTACATGTCAATGCCTGCTAATGGGGAATGAGAGACAGGAGCATTCGGCTTTTAGTTCATGTGCACGCTGCAACCTCCCATTAGCAGCCATTGACATGTACAATGAGCACTATCTGACAGGAAAAGGTCGCTACGTTATACTCGCAGGGGGTAACCTCCTTGGTTTTAGAAAGGTTTGGCGAGCGTTGAGCCGCAGTGCCATGAATACAGTGAACTAGTATATACTATGAACTCGAGGTGGTTAAAGATGGGAAGTAGACACGAAGCGCAAGCCGTAAGAAAGTGTGCGTGTGCCACCTCTCGTTTAGTCCTTGGAATGTCCACTGGATGGCGGTGCTTCTATGTGGGGAATATATGATGAAAAGATGCGAGATGGTGGTACTTCGAGTGTTGATTAAGTGAACGAACGGACACACAGACAGATGCATCGACGGACGCATGGATGGCTGCACGGACGGATGGACTCATGGACGGACGCAGGAGCGGATGCATGGCCGAAAGCAAGGACGGAAGCACAGATGAACGTGCGTACGTACGAAGAGACGCACGCACCGACGGGCGGATGGACGCATGGGCGTCCATTCGCCCGTCGGTGCAAACCTCTTTGTTCCCAGAACCCCAGAACAAACCTTTTTGTTCTGGGGTTTGTAATGATGCCGTCACAAGTGATTCATTTCCCGAGTAGCTCTAAGAAAAAGAGGGGATGGTGATGATGACGTTTACATTGAAGCATAACAACTCGCAGAGATTTGCCAGAAATGGTGCAAACTAACCCTATTCATTAAATTCCGTGGTCAATAGGAATCAGCAGTTTGTTCGTTACTACAACTGCTCATTATTTAATAACGTTAATTAAATATGTTTCGCCTTTAGAGTGGAGAGGTTAATAGGAAGTTAAGAAAATGGGTTGGTCGCAAAACGTTTTGACATAGATAATGCAAAGCACGTAGCGTATCAAGGTTAAAGCCTACTCAAATAAATACTCATGAAGTAATAATAAAATTGTGTTAAAATGTAGCATGAATTTTCCAAATTGTTTGGTTTAGGTGAATACAGCTATCTGGTCTGATCAAATTTTTAGAAGTCAGTTAATATAGGAGCCTTTATTTCATAAACTAATCGTGCTTTTGATACGGAGAGCCCTTATCATTATTACTATTTGTAATAGTAGTAGTAGCAGTAGTAATGTTAGTAGTAGTAGTAATGACTGATATGTGGGGTTTAACGTCCCAAAACCACCATTCGATTACGAGAGACGTCGTAGTGGAGGGCTCCGGAAATTTCGACAACCTGGGGTTCTTTCACGTGCACCCAAATCTGAGCACATGGGCCTACAACATTGCCGCCTCCATCAGAAATGTAGCCGCCGCAGCCGGGATTCGAACCCGCGACCTGCGGGTCTGCAGCCGAGTACCTTAGCCACTAGACCACCGCGGCGGGGCTAGTAGTAGTAGTAGTAGTAGTAGTAGTAGTAGTATATATTATTTCTTGGAATACAACAAAAAGAAGCCCAGGAAAATGCATTAAATAGGCCTGAGAAAAGCCCCGCTGAGGTTGTCTAGTATATAACTATGGTACTCGTCTGCTGACCCGCAGGTCGCGGGTTCGAATGCCGGCTGCGGCGGCTGCATTTCCGATGGAGGCGGAAATGTTGTAGGCCCGTGTGCTCAGATTTGGGTGCACGTTAAAGAACCCCAGGTGGTTGAAATTTCCGGAGCTCTCCACTACGGCGTCTTTCATAATCAAATGGTGGTTTTGGGACGTTAAATCCCACATATCAATCAATCGCACGGGGTAAAAATATTCAAGCGTATTGTCACGGGGTCATGACGTGGCCTAAGACAGGAGACTTTGTGTTAGAATTTAACTGTTTATTTGGGCGATCCTGTGCCCGGTAAACGGAAATTCCGATTCTAGTAGCAGTCTTGGACGGATAGCGGCGAACGGAGCGTCGGCCGTCGATAAACTACTACAAGCGGCAAAGTGTGTCGGCATTTATACTCTTGCCATGGAATGTTCTAGCGTTATCGCTGGTGGTGGCGTAGGTTTCAGAATAATCTGTACAGTTCGCAGAGTGAGCGTGATCTTATCGAAATGATCTACTAAAGTCCGGAAGCTTCTCGAAAACTGCACGCGCATTTTGCGCTGAGAATTGGGTAGTGTTTTGGGGCGATAACAAAACTTGACAAGTAGAACGTGGCATGCCCCCCTCTGAAAAAGGCATCGTCCCGAAGCTTTAACTAAAGATAAAGGTACAACAATAATACAAGAAACTACAATTAATAAATTACAAAACAATAATAATACAAAATAACTCTGTTTCACTTTGTTAACGCACATGAAACGGCTTGAGGCGCGCGACATGAACGACTTCAGGTCGCGATCGGCGTCGTTGAGAGTTCGTGATGCCGTCGGGGACAACCTCATAATCAAGAGGGCCGAAACGTCGAACCACCCTGTACGGTCCGAAGTACCTTCGCAGAAGCTTTTCACTTAGTCCACATCGGCGTATCGGCGTCCATACCCAAACACGTTCACCGGGCTGGTATTCCACGAAGCGTCGTCGAAGATTGTAACGGCGGCTGTCGGTCGTCTGTTGATTCTTCATACGGAGACGCGCGAGTTGTCGGGCTTCTTCGGCGCGTTGAAGGTACTCACTCATATTAAAGTTTTCTTCGTCGGTGACGTTGGGTAACATGGCATCGAGCGTCGTTGCCGGGCTCCTTCCATAGACTAATTCGTATGGAGATATCAGGATCGTCTCTTGCACTGCCGTGTTGTATGCGAAGGTCACGTACGGAAGAATGGCGTCCCACGTCTTGTGTTCGACATCGACGTACATTGCCAGCATGTCGGCGATCGTCTTGTTAAGCCACTCGGTGAGGCCGTTGGTCTGTGGGTGGTACGCTGTGGTTCGGCGGTGGTTTTTCTGGCTGTATGCCAAGATCGCTTGAGTTAAGTCGGCAGTAAATGCAGTTCCTCTGTCGGTGATAAGGTCCTCCGGGGCACTGTAACATAGGACGATAGTTTCGACGAAGAACTTAGCTACCTTGGATGCAATGCCCTTGGGAAGGCCTTTTGTTTCGGCGTAGCGGGTGAGGTTGTCGGTATCTACCAAGATCCATTTGTTTCCGAAAGACGACGTCGGGAACGGCCCCAGTAGGTTCATGCCAATCTGCTGGAAAGGTCGGCCAGGTGGTTCAATTGGCTGCAGAAGTCCCACTGGCCTGATAGGCGGTGTCTTGCGTCGCTGACAGTCCCGGCATGTCCTCACATAACGAGTGACGTTGGTGGTAAGACGTGGCCAGTAGTACCTTTTTTGTATCCTCGCGAGCGTGCGAGAAACACCGAGTTGCCCTGCCGTCGGATCGTCGTGCTGGGCCTGCAGGAGTTCTGGTCGCAGAGCTGAAGGCACCACAAGGAGGTACTTGGCTCGGAGCGGTGAAAAGTTTTTCTTTTGGAGAAGACCGTTTCGCAGGAAGAACGACGCAAGTGCGCGCTTGAATACCTTCGGGACTTCGGCGGTCCTGCCTTCGAGGTATTCTATTAGGGCCTTTAGTTCCGGGTCGGCTCGCTGTCGTTCAGCGAAGTCGTCGGTAGTTATTGTTCCCAAGAAGTAGTCGCCATCCGGGTCGTCGGGTGGTGGTTGGTCGACAGGCGCACGAGAGAGACAGTAGGCGTCAGAGTGTTTCTTGCCGGACTTGTAAATGACGGTAATGTCATATTCTTGAAGTTTCAGGCTCCATCGTGCAAAGCGACCTGAAGGTCCTTCAAGGTGGCTAGCCAGCACAGGGCGTGGTGGTCGCTCACAACTTTGAAGGGCCTGCCGTAGAGGTAGGGGCGAAATTTTGACGTAGCCCATATGATGATAAAGCACTCCTTTTCTGTTATGGAATAATTGGCTTCTGCTTTGGGTAGCGATCGGTTGGCGTAACTAATAACCCTTTCAAGTCCGTAAGCCCTCTGCACAAGAACGGCGCCAAGGCCTACGCTTCTTGCGTCAGTGTGTATTTCTGTCTCGCCGAATTCGTCGAAATGGGCAAGTAACGGAGGCGTCTGCAGGCGATGTTTAAGCTCCTGAAAAGCGTGTTCCTGTGGCGTTTCCCACTTCAACTCCACGTCGGCCTTGGTAAGGTTAGTGAGAGGATCGGTGATGCTGGCGAAGTTTTTCACAAACCACCTAAAATAGGCGCCCATGCCCAGAAATCGGCGCACCGCCTTCTTGTAGTGGATGGCGGGAAGTCGGCGATGGCGGCTGTTTTCCATGGATCGGGACGAACTCCAGATTTGCTAATAACGTGCCCCTGAAACAAGAGCTCCTCGTACGCAAATCTGCACTTTTCTGGCTTCAGTGTGAGTCCGGACGTCTTGATGGCTTGAAGTACCGCTTCAGGGCACCGAAGATGCTCGTCTAAACTCGAGGAAAACACGACGACGTCGTCCAAGTGCACAAGGCAAGTCTGCCACTTCAATCCTGCCAGTACTGTATCCATAAGGCGTTGAAAAGATGCAGGCGCTGAGCAGAGACCGAAGGGCATCACCTTAAACTCGAAGAAGCCATCCGGTGTTATTAACGCCGTCTTCTCTCGATCTCTTTCGTCGACTTCGATTTGCCTATAGCCAGCCTTGAGGTCCATTGGCGAAAAGTACTTGGCGTTATGGAGCCGATCAAGTGCGTCGTCTATTCGTGGGAGAGGATACACGTCCTTCTTGTGATTTTGTTCAGGTCGCAATAATCGACGCAGAAACGTAGGGTCCCATCCTTTTTCTTCACTAACACCACGGGGGATGCCCATGGACTTTTGGACGGCTGGATAATGACATCCCGCAGCATTTCATCACCTTGTCTCTTCATGGCCTCACGTTCTCGCGCCGAAACCCTGTACGGACTCTGACTGAGTGGTCTGGCATTTTCTTCGGTTATGATGCGATGTTTCGTGATTGGGCTCTGCCGAATTTTTGATGACGAAAAGCAATCTTCGTATTGCAGCAGCAGGGCCTTGAGCTGTTTTTGCTTATGGTTCATAAGTCTGGGATTGGCGTCAAAAGCTGTAGGAGGGGCTTGGTTCCTCTGAGCAGGTTCTGCAGAATCGGCGAGGGCGAAAGCACTGGTGGCTTCGACAATTTTCTCGATGTATGCGACCGTTGTTCCTTAGTTCCCAAGTTTGTACTCATTGCTGAAATTCGTGACTATAACCGTTGGTTTGCCTCCGCGCCGCTCTGCAATTCCTCTTGCGACGCAAATATTTCGGGTGACCAACAGATGCTGACTGCCTTCAACGACGCCTTCCAATCAGGTGATTTAGGAGCGCCTACTGAAATAATGACGCTTGAGCGAGGTGGAATGGTGACTCGTTCTTCCAGCACATTCAAGGCATGGTTTCCTGACGGCGTGCGCGGCGGTAGTGCTTCTTTTGTGGATATTGTTATGGACTTTATTTTTAGGTTGATGACAGCACCATGGAGGCATAAGAAGTTCATGCCAAGGATGACGTCTCTCGAGCACCGCTGTTGGACTACGAAGTCTGTTGGATAAATACGGCCGTTAATGGTGACTCTCGTTGTGAACATTCCTGGAGGCGTTACGAGATGACCTCTGGCTGTGCGGATTTCAGGGCCTTTCCAAGCTGTCCTAACTTTCTTTAACTTCGTGGCGAACGACCCACTGAGTTCGTTCGCCGCGACGTTTCGTCGAGGTCGCTAGTTCGCCGTCTCGCATTACAGTTAGGGCGTGGCGTCGGGTCACGGCTGCGTCGGCTTGTTCCGCTGCTTCCATGTTACGTCGTCAGGTCACCTTCGGTAAGTGAGGTTTCGCTGTCAGGGCTTTGCCTGGTTGGCCTTGTGTTCGGAAAGCTCCGTCGCAGCGTCATCGTCGTCGGAGGGTCTTCGGTAGTTTGTGGCACAGCAACCGCACCTCCATCGGTTGCTGCCCTTAGTTTCCCGGATACGGGCTAGGAGACCAGCCCCGCGTTGGGCCAGAGTACTGCCGGTAGTGCGGTGACATGCGGCAGCTGGGCGACGGCGAACGGGAAGGACTTCGTGGTGTACACTGAGTTCCTGTCAGGTAGTCGGCGATGTCACGTGGCCGTTCTCCTGGCTGCGGACGCGTTGCATTGACGGCGAAGCCACGCAGTCTTATCTGTCGGTACTGGCAACGGCGGTATGTGTGTCCAGCCTCGCCGCAGTGGTAGCAGAGGGGGCGGTGGTCAGGGGTGCGCCCGACGTCAGTCTTCCTCGGCGCACTGCGCTGGGCCGCTGGCGAACGGTAGGACGTCGATGGGGGTGGTGGCGGCGGTGGCATTTGGCAACAGAAGTGCGATGGGGTAGCGTTTTGGTGTGCGCGTGGAGGAGGGGCGTGGCGGCGGGCTGCAGCAGCATAGCTCACGGCTTGCAGCTGAGGCTCTTGAGGCTGAGGAACGCCCAGCGATTGCTGGATCTCCTGGCGTACGACGTCCGCGATGGATTCCACGTGAGGCTGCGCTAAAGGAAGTAATTTTCGCAGCCCTTCTTGCACGATCACTCGGATCGTCTCACGCAAGTCAGTGGTTCCAAGCACTTGAATGCCGGCGTAGCTGGTAGAAGAGAAGCTACGGTTATATTGCCGCGTGCGCATCTCGAGCGTCTTCTCTATCGCAGATGCTTCTGAAATGAGTTCGGCGACCGTCTTTGGCGGGTTTCTGATCAGCCCGGCAAAGAGTTCCTGCTTTACTCCTCACGTGAGCAGACGGACCTTCTTCTCCTCGGGCATGTCGGAGTCAGCGTGGCGGAAAAGTTTAATCATATTTTCAGTGAATACCGCCACGTTTTTGTTTGGCATCTGCATGCGGATTTCAAGAAGAGCTGCGGCCTTCTCCTTGCGCACCACACTTGCGAAAGTGGTAAGGAACCTGGCGCAAAAGAAGTCCCACGTTGTAAGGCTTCACTCTTGCTTTTCGAACCATTTCCGAGCAACATATTCTAAGGCGAAATACACATGTCGGAGCTTGTCATCGTCTGTCCAGTCATTGAAGGCGGCGACGAGGTCGGACCTTTCGATCCAGCTTTCCGGTCTTCCAGTGGCGAACCGCGGAAGGTTGGCGGCTCTTTGGGTCTCCGGAGCAGGAGTGGTGCAGGCTGCACGGGGGCGGTCATGGTTGCAGTAGTGAATGTCGGGGTCGGAGTCTGCCTGGCTGCTTCAGGAAGGGGCCCGTACTGTGGCTGTAGTCCCCTCTGCCTGCGGCTTGTTCGCTGTTCAGGGTTAGCGCCCGTGTCTTCTTTGACGCTTGGGCTGGGGTCGCGGCTTGAAGGAGGCGTCCGGTACATGGAAGAAACAGCACCTCCACCAGATGACACGGGGTCGTGACGTGGCCGAAGACAGGAGACTTTGTGTTGGAATTTACCTGTTTATTTGGGCGAACCTGTGCCCGGTAAACAGTAGCAGTCTTGGACTGATAGCGGCGAACGGAGTGTCGGCCGTCGAGAAGTGCGTCGGCATTTATAATCTTGCCATGGAATGTTGCAGCGTTATCACTGGTGGTGGCGTAGGTTCCAGAATGTACTGTACAGTTCGCAGAGTGGGCGTGATCTTACCGAAATGATCTACTAAAATCCGGAAGCTTCTCGAAAACTGCACGCGCGTTTTGCGCTGAGAATTGTGTAGTGTTTTGGCACGATAACAAAACTTGAGAAATAGAACGTGGCAGAAACGGAAGGTGGGAGGCGAAGCTCGCCGTCGAGAATCTAGAAGACCAACAACAACTCGTCGCCAGGGCCAAGAGGGCAGTAGAAGCCAGAGGGTTCCTGAACTATGGAGCCCTCCCACCTCAGGGTGACACCGGGCACTGCTCAGGACACTGTTTCAAAATAAACGTATACTTTTTTCTCTCTCTCTCCTGTGGAAGACATGTTTTTTCGCACTGCTGAAGCGAATACAAGGAGCAACGTAGCAAAAAACTTGCTGTTGAAATATGCTCCACGAGGTACCGCATTTGTTTCGGCTCAATCGATCAATTTTCATTATATATTGATACCTAATTTGTATTAATCTCAATTAAACATATGGTCCACTATCAAATGCATGCGCAAAGTATAACTTCTAACTGCAATTTAAACAATCAATAACGTGCGAGTTCTATTTTTGAAAACACGTTTTATGGAAATTGGTAAAACCGAAAGCACAATGTAAAAATATTCAAGCGTATATACTTGTCGACCGGAAATGTGTAGAAGAGAAATAATAATTTGACTCCTTGCACGTGTCATTGATGAGGTTAGGGTTTGTAAAGATGCCGTCACAATTGATTCATTCCCCGAGAAGCTTTCACAAAAAGAGGTAATTGTGAAAATGCTGATATTTACATTGAAGCATAGCAACTCGCATTGATTGGCCATAAATGGGGCAAACAAACTGTATTCATTAAATTCCGCAATCAATAGGAATCAACAGTTTGTTCGTTACTACAACTGTTCATTATTTATAACGTTCACTAAATATGTTTCGCCTTTAGAGCGGAGAGGTGAATAAAAAATTACGAAATGGAATGGTCGTAGAATGTTTTGACCTATATAATGCAAGGCACTTAACGTATCCAAGTTTAACGCCTGCTCAAGTAAATACTCGTAAAGTAATAATAAATATGTGTTGAAATGTAGCACAAATTTTCCAAACTGTTCGGTTCAGCTGAATACAGCTGTCTAGTCTGCTCAAAATTTTAGAAGTCAGTTAATATGGACGCTTTTATTTCATAAACTAATCTTGCTTTTGGGACGGAGAGCCCCAACAATTATCACTATTAGTAATCGTAGTAGTAGTAGTAGTAGTATTTGTAGTAGTATATTTTATTTCTTAGACTACAAAAAAAAAGAAACCCAGGAAAAAGGCAATAAATAGGCCTGAGAACCACCCCGTCATGGTGGTCTAGTGGCAACGCTACTCGGCTGCTGACCCGAAGGTTGCGGTATTGAATCCTGGCTGCGGCGGCTGCAATTCCGATGCAGGCGGAAACGTTGTAGGCCCGTGTGCTCAGATTTGGGCGCATGTAAAGAACACTAGGTGGTCGAAATTTCCGGAGCCTTCCACTACGGCGTCTCTCATAATCACATGGTGTTTTTGGGACGTTAAACCCCGCATATCAATCATGAACGCCTGAGAAAAGCATCTGCACCTGAAGCTCGCCACTGATATACATTTCTTGTACCAACAAAAAGTTTTCACGCACCACATATCACAAGAGCGCTAACAAAGGAATACAGCAATCAAAATAAAAAAAATGGCAGATCCCACGTACAGTGGGAATCGACGATATGCGAAGCACTAATAGGGAATGTTTATATGTCACGTTAAAATCAACACTACGTTACGAGGTGGAATTAAACGATGCCGGACATCACTTCCGTGTCATGATTATCATGTTTGGATGTGTCGTTTACCATTGTCTTTTATTCACGTCACGTGATACCAAATTTAGTATATGTGGATCTCGCGGAACGGCCACGAGCGGATCATGAAGGGCCTAACATACTTGAATGTAGTGTCGACGTGCACGCACGCTAGGTCCAGTGACACTATGTTAGCAAAACGCGAGCTACCAATAGTGTGACGCCAGGCGTGACCAGCGTCTGTCGGCGCAGCCAGACGGCAACCAGCGCGAAACGCGACATGCTGCATTTCGCGCCGATTTGTTACCCAGACAACACTGCGTCTCTTTGTTTTTGTGACGAGGAACGCCGGACGCGCTGAAACGTGCATGCGTCAAAGCAACGCAGCGCGGCAAGCGCCTGCAAGTATAAGGTAGGACCGGCGCCTGGCGTGGCAACACCGGTGCGAAGCGACGAAACGAACGCCGGTGAGCACGTGCACTGCGTCACGTCGAACTGTATTGGCGCCTTGACTATGGTATGTAGTCATGTTCTCACATAGTCCTGTAGCATAGTCCTGGTGTGCGCATAGCAGCGCCGGACCAGCAATGTGTCAACGTAGTCAGCAGAATGAAAAGAACGTTTATTCAAAAGTGTATAACGTATTTATAGGCAGCGTAGTGTTAGCCAGATAACGATGCGCACGTGGTAGTAGAAAAAGTCCGATGTGGTGCAGGCGGCCAGCTGAAGCGTCAACAGGTGCGCGCGCACATACACACAGAAACCGCGAAGACACAACATTCCTTCCCCCTTAGAATTGAAAGCGTCGTACTGTCTTGCGTTCTCTTGTTGAACGCCTGAGGGCTTGTTGGGCGACACCGGTACTCATCGGGACGGCCGTGATCTTCGGTGATGCACGTTGTGCAGAACCAGCATCATTAGGGATGAGCCGAGAAGACATGCCTGCATTCGAACTTACCGCTTCCGGAGGCGATGGTTCCGTTGCTTGGTCTGACTCGCTGGAACTTGTGGCAGTTGTTACTGGTGACGAGTCCTGTCGCGGACGAAGTTGATCAACATGCCGCTGGACGACCCCGTCCGGAGTGTTCACGGTCACAATTCTCGCTCCAGACGTCGCCTTCACAATGCCAGGCGTCCATTTGCTCCCCGCACCATAATTGCGGGCGTATACGTCACTTCCTGGTAGCGGCAGCCAGTCCTCTTGGTCTTCTTTTGATCCTGTAAGGGCTGGAGGAAAACATGTGTCCAGCTGTGAGCGTATTTGGTATTCCAAGAGCAATTCTGCTGGGGATTTACCGCACTTTTGTGGCGTCCTCCGATAGTTAAACAGCAAGCGTATCAGATTCTCCTCTAGCTTTCCTCTCCTCATTTTTCGAAGGCCATCTTTTATAGCACGCACTGCCCTTTCCGCTGCACCATTAGACGCGGGGTGGTAGGGCGCACATCGGAGGTGCACTATGTTGTTGTTTGCTACGAATTCCTCAAAATCATGGCTGGAAAACTGAGTCCCGTTGTCGGACACGATTGTGCGTGGTACCCCAAACCTGCTGAAAATGGCACGTAAGCAGTTAATGGTGGTTTCCGTTGAAGCATGTGACAGAGGTACGGCTTCGAGCCATTTCGTGTGGGCGTCAAATATGACGAGTATCATTTTTCCGCCGATCGGCATCGCGTAGTCAATGTGAATGCGGGACCACCTTTCGCCGGTTTCCGGCCACTTGACAATGGGCGCCGCGGTTGGCATCGGCAAATTTTGAACACAGTTTTGGCACTGAGTAGACACCTCTTCAATATTTCTGTCTAGGTCTGGCCACCAAAACAAAGAGCGTGCGACAGATTTCATTGCCGGCGAACCCTGGTGAGTCTCATGTAAAAGCTGCAGCACTAGCACTCTTGCTTCGGCTGGTATTATGACCCTATTGCCCCAATAAACAAGGTCATGTGCAACAGATAGCTCTAGCTTACGGTCAAAAAATGGCAGTATGTCCCTTGCCAGCCCGTTGGCGTGTCTGGGCCACCCATGTAATATGTACCGTTTGACTTCTGCCAGGGCAGGATCCGAAGCGGTGAAAGCCTTCAGCTCACGCGTTGTCACGACACCGTTGTTCAGCTGGTTTAGCGAGAGTACATATTCGGGTGGCTCACCGTCTTCGTCAGTTTCCGTAGTTTGCAGCGGCAGGCGGCTTAGTGCATCAGCATCTGTCGTCCTGGGGCATACTGCAGCTGGTACCGGTAGGCCCCCAGCTGAAGCGCCCAACGTTGGATCCGGGCAGCGGCCATTGTGGGCGTCTGCCTGTCTGACCTCAACAGGCTCAGCAACGGTTGGTGGTCAGTCACCAAGGTAAATTCCCGACCTAGACGGTAGTCGCGGAATTTAGTTACGCCAAATACCAGTGCCAGTGCCACTCGCTCGAGCTGTGAATAGTTGCGCTCCGCGTGTGTTAACGTACGAGAGCGAAAGCCGATCGGCCTGTGGACGTTTCCTCTCGTGTAAAACACAACCGCGCCCACTCCGTATGGCGACGCGTCGCACTCAAGTTTTAGTTCCTTCGAAGGGTCGAAATGGACGAGAACCTTGGCTGCTTTGAGGCTTTGCTTAGCAACCTTAAACGCAAGCTCTTGAGGCTGTTCCCAGTGCCAGAGCGCATTCTTTTCCAGCAGCTGATACAAAGGAAAAAGTGTGGTCGAAATGTTAGGCAGAAACCTCGCGTAGAACGTGATCATTTCCAAAAAAGACCGAAGTTCGTTGACATTACGGGGGCTCTGTGCCTGCATGATAGCATCGAGGTTTTTCTCTGTCGGATGAAACCCATCGCGATCGATGCGATGCCCGAGATAGGTAACTGCTGGGCTGCGCAGCTTGCACTTACCGTGGCTCAACTTTACGCCTCTCTCTCGAAACCGCTCCAAAACATTATTCAGCCTTTCACCACTGTCACTTGATTTTTCCGAAATGAGCACGTCGTCAAGGTAAGCTTGTGCACCCACCAGACCAGCTAGAACGTCATCCATTTTTCTTTGGAATATCGCGGGAGCAGAGGCTATTCCGAAAGGCAGTCGGTTGTAGCAAAAAAGCCCTTTTGATGTGTTAATGACGCAAATTTTCTTTGCCGACTCATCCAGTGCCACTTGATTGTATGCGTCCTGTAAATCCAGTGTGCTGAAACAATCCCCATCGTGTAGTTGCGCAAACATATCTTCAATGATAGGCAAGAGATATTGTTCAGTGGCACATGCGGGATTCACTGTGGCCTTGAAATAACCGCAGATTCTCACTGCGCCGTCTTTCTTAAGAACTACTACTATAGGTGACGCCAATTCCGAGTGTGCCACCGGTGATGACACGCCTAAGGACACTAACCGATCAAGTTCAAGTGACACGCGGTCGCGTAGCGCATATGGAATGGGTCTGGGCTTACAGAACTTAGGTACGGCGCCTTCTTTTATGAGCAGACTGACCGGAGGGCCTGTGATGAGCCCCAGTTCCTCGGAAAACACGTCGTTTAAGTCGTTGAATATGCTACTCACACTAGACTTGCCCGTTTGTTCTGTGGGCTCAGAGTCTCCTGCAATACGAACCACCGGAGCACCAGCGGTGTTCAGCAGCTGAATTAAATCTCGACCACAGAGGCTTGGTCCCGCACAGTCTAACACGGTCAGCGCACACTCCGCCGTCACTCCCTTATGAGAAACACTGAGCGCAAGCTCCCCAAGCACTGGCAGTCGTCCTGTGTAGCAGGATAATTTCACACTAGATGGTCTAAGTTTCGGCCATTGGTCGCGGTGCTTCTCGTACAGTTGACGTGGGATAACACAAACGGGCGACCCAGTATCAACTTCCATGGTAAGCTGCACACCACACCAAGAGAACGTTCGGCGAATTGGTGGCACCAGACAACTCTTTCGTTCCGAGGCCAAGGCCCATATGTGCGCTGGTTCGTGTTTGTCGTCTGTCGAACCTTCCATCCCCGTGAGAATGTTGGTTTGTGCCCTGCTTGCTGTTCCTTGCTCGTGAGGACCGCGGCTTCGGCATTTCCTCGCAAGGTGACCGCGTCCTCCACAGCGATAACAGCGAGTGTTAGACCAGGTGCAACCGCGCTCATTGTGCTTCGCACTACCGCACCTTGAGCATTCTTGACGTGTTGCCCTCCGTCTCTCGTCTTGCGGTGTTTTCTGCCGATACGCTTGTACTTTTAACACTGGTGTCAATCCAGATCCGTTCATGTTTTTCACGCCACTATCTGCAGCTTCAGCTGAAAGGACCATCGCTTCAGCGTCTTCTAATGTTAATTCCCGCTTCGCAAGTAGCTGCTTCTGTAGTGCACTTGACCGGACACCACACGCAATGCGATCTCGTAGCTTGTGATTTAATGCACTGCCAAAATTGCAATTATCAGCTATTCGGCGAATGTCGACCAGGAATTCATTATTGGGCTCACCCTCCGCTTGACACCGACTGAAAAACCTGTAACTTTCTGTGATTTCGTGTCGCTTGGGGTCGTGGTGCTTACTCAACACTGCCACGACTTCTTCATAAGTCAGCGCAATCGGCTTGCGTGGAGCCACCTTCCTGCCAGCACTTGTATCGTGTGCGTGCTTAAGGCAGCAACCAGCAATGCTCTTTTCTTAGTCGAGTCTTCAATGGCATTCGCTTCAAAGTATGCTTCGACTTTGATAAGGTATGGCGTCCACTTATCTTTGCTCTCTTAGAAGTCCGGAAGCTGGTGTTGAGCCATGATTGCCCTGGTTGCTCGATTTTTTGTAGTGTCAGGTTCAGGGTCGTCTTTCACTGCATGGGTGGATCCCATCCTCGTCGCCACTGTAGCATAGTCCTGGTGTGCGCATAGCAGCGCCGGACCAGCAATGTGTCAACGTAGTCAGCAGAATGAAAAGAACGTTTATTCAAAAGTGTATAGCGTATTTATAGGCAGCGTAGTGTTAGCCAGATAACGATGCGCACGTGGTAGTAGAAAAAGTCCGATGTGGTGCAGGCGGCCAGGTGAGGCGTCAACAGGTGCGCGCGCACACACACACAGAAACCGCGAAGACACAACAATACGCATCTCATGATTATCATGTTTGCACCAGTCACATACCTTCGTCGTCCATTGGCGTCACGTAATACCGAATTTGGCATATGTGAAGTTAGCGAAATGGCCGTGAGCGCACCGTGAGCGTGGCATGTAGTCATGTTGCTACATGACACGCATGCCATGATTATTGTGTTTGAATGGGTCATTTACTTATGTCGTCCGTTCGCGTCGCGTAATACCGAGATTGGTGCATGTGAAGCTAGCGAAACGGCCGCGAACGCATAATGAATGTAGCATATAGTCATGTTGTTACATGACACGCATCTCATGATTATCAAGTTTACACCAGTCACATACCTTCATCATTCATTCACGTCTTGTACTTACAATATTGGTATACGTGACGCTAGCGAAACGGCCGCGAGGGCTTCATGAGTGTGGCATGTTAGTCATGTTGTTACATGACACGCGTGTAATGATTTTCATCTTAGGGTCTGTCGCTTGTTTTCGCTATGCAATCATGCCATACCATACCAGTTTTGGAACAGGCCATGTGAACGAAACCGCCGCTAGAGCTGCAGGACCACGAAATGTATATAATGACATTCATAGCATACATATCACGATTTTCATGTTATGACTAGTCAAGTATGTTCTTCATACAGTCATATTACTCGATATTAATTTTGATGTTGATACTATTATCGAAATGGCCAGGAGAGCCAAATGTCGTAGGTGGATAGATGATAGATAGATAGATAGATAGATAGATAGATAGATAGATAGATAGATAGATAGATAGATAGATAGATAGACTGACTCAGCGTCGCCGAAGTTCGCAAAGAAATGCTTCGCATTAAAAAAACAAGCAACATGTGATACACCTAACATACTTGTAAGTGCATTGACGAAAGAACCACCGATGAAGCGATGCCTAAAAAAAAGTGTGAGGAAAGAATAGTTCGAATGTGGGTGTGCGCGCTGAGCTCAACAAACGACAGAAATGTAATCCACGCCCTCGTTGTTAGCAGCATGACACCTTGCCTGTTGAACTTTCACAGCAGGCATAGGTTTGTATTTCACGTGCGGGAAACAACTAGCTCACCAAGAAATTTTTTGTGGGCTTATTTCTGTGAACAGCTCACGCACAGGATACATTCAAAACATTCACACAAACTCACGCACGCATGTACGCACACTTCTCCATAAAGAACAGGATTTTTCAATAGTAACAAACGTGAGCATTGAATACTTGTGCACATAAAATAACAATTGTTGTGGTTCACTGACCCAAAATAATGGTATAATAAACAAAGACGTCGTGGTGGAAAGCTGTGGAAATTTTGACCTCCTGTCGTTCTTTCAGTTGCACCTAATCATAAGAACACGAGCGTCAAGCATTTTCGCCTCCATCAAAAATGCGGTTGCTGCCGCCATGATTCCATCCCACGACATGCGGGTCCGCAGCCGGCTGTTTAGCCACTAGACCACCTCTTTGACTTGCACTTATTTCAATAGTGTCTAAATTACCTATTCTTCATGACGGCGTTTGGTGTCCCAAACAAACCTGGGACATTCATGTGACGGAAATCGCGTCGCCTTTCACGGGCGATGCTTCTCTTAGTCTAACCTTGTCCTACGTCAGGCGTGAACAGCCAGACGGACAGACAGAGGGACGCACAGAGGGACAGACAGAGGTACGGACAGACAGACACACGTACAGATAGACAGACACACATGGACAGACACACACGGGCCGTCACACAGAGGCACACACACAGACGGACAGGCAGACGCATGGACAGACAGAGAGGCAGGTGGACGGACGCTTCGACGTACTTATCATCTTTGTCTCCGTAAATATGCCGTGATTTTTTTATTATTTTTTCTCTGTTTATTTTTTTAACCAGTAGAAATGTTAATTAAGCTCGAACGCTCCCTCTTACACATTGGGTTGTGCTCGTTGCCAAAATTGGATGGCCCATGATCTTGCGTCAAGGCGTCACCGTGAATGAGGTCCACATTCGGCACGATTTGTCTTCACAGGAGCGGAAGCACGTCCTATGGCGATTTGTAACACTACGTCATAGGCCATAGTCGTATTATTGTGGCCATGCAGTCACGCGTATGTGCTTTGGTGTCACCTAGTTGGTGAGCACGCTCGTCGCGTTTACGCGGCTTATTATGCGGGGCTTGCACGACGAATTGATCGCTGTTGATAACAGCCTGAGCCAGTTCCGCTCGCACAGTGCTGCGCACAGCAGGGGCAGATCGACGTATCTGGAACTCGACCTCTACGAACGCCGCGAGGTAAGGACTGTCTGTTATAAGGGGCGTTCGTGAATGTTCGTCGGCTTAGTTGTACTAATTCGATGTTCCTCTTGTTTTTTTCTCTATGTTAGGGGATTTGCTAAGGCAGATACGATGAGTGGTAACTTGGACAAGTGCTATTTGCCCGAGCTTTAGTGTTAACGTTGACTGGCAAATGTGGGTGGTGGTGCCTTCTCTTTGCGCATTGCAAGAGCCACGCATAACGAAAACCGGATGCTTTTATTTTTTTCGAGCCATTGTCACATGTAGCTTGTGTTGTGTTCGATTGAGACTGCGACATGTGCTGAAAATAAAAGTTAATAATTTTGTCTCATGCGGCGAAGCAACTACTATTGTGAGTCGAGCTGTGAAGATGAACGACTCCCAGTATTACGTTTATTTCGATAGTTTTGCGCAATGTCAAATTTACGGCAAAGGAAGTCAGGTGGGCGTGTCAAGGGATTCAAGTTATCACCTGTGAGATAGTACTTAGGAAAATGCGATAACGTTCACCGAAGTGGGCAGGCTGATGGCTTCACTCCATGTACAGTAAAGAAGATTGTTTGCGAGGCAGCATACAGTATCGGTATTGTAGCTTTAATAAGCGTCGCGCAGGGGATAGCGAATGCCGCCTGTCTTTTTGCATTGCCGTAAGCATTTGGAACTTGAAAATAGAAGATGGTTTATCTTATGCAATGAACGGGTTTCGGTTTTGGAAAATGTAGACGGCTTGTAGGTGCTTGGACTGAACTGGGTGACAGTACCGGGTTTATGAATGAGGCTCTTTTTCAGTAATTAGAGGGGGCATACTAGGACATCATAATGCGACATTCTTACGTTAACGAGCCCAGCGGCTGAGGAACCGCTTTTGAAGATTGTCACTTCTGGTGAATGTGTCGGTTTGCGTGAGGCCTAACCTGCACGTACTATGTGACCGAAGTGGCATGCACACATTCGTCCTTGAATATTCCAGCATGCGCCAGAAGCAGTATTATGGTGATATTTACGGTTTTAAATGAGGCCACAATAATGCACTTAGGTTGTATATTTCACCGCAGTGACGGAAGTAACAATCGCAATACAAACAGAGGGGATTCGTTGGTCACCCGAAACCTGAACCAGCGTGTCACTTCACCTACGCATGTGTCGTCACTCATTCCAGTATAATTTCGTGTGCTCGCATAGGATTGCGGCTGAACTAACGTACTTGTGTCGTCGAAAATGTAATGAGTGAAGAAACAATTAACCCATTTTGGAGTGATTGGATGAACCAAGGCACGGCATGTGCCCAGGAAGTGAACGGCTGACAGTAAGACCGTTTTATCCGTAACTGCTCCTGCCAGTTGAATGAATTAATTAATTAACTTTATTTAAAGTCCAGCAGTTTTCACCGGGTGACGTGGGGGAAGAGGGCATTAACAGTTGGCAACATGAAGTGAAGCGGAACCGTTTGGTAAGCCGTTCATTCGAGCAGGGTGTACCATCGACTGCGACCATGGACCAGGAAGGGCTCGGATAAATTAGGGCGAACATTTCGCGTACCCTGTCGCCTTGAAATTCACAACGGCTGTGACGAGGGGGGTGTAACAGTGGCGACGAAATAAGGGCTGTCATGCGCCGTGACACTAACGGCCGGTGCTTTTCGCTTATCTCGCATTAGTTAACCCATCATACCCTGACGCGACATTTTTTTGCGAGCGTCAGTGGGAAGGCGAAGGAGAGAAGGAGGGGAGGCGAAGGAGAGAAAGGGCCGCAGTAACAAAGCGTTTCTGCAGCCCAGACAACGATATTTTCGCAAAACGAGAGGACAGTCGATGTGCCGAGCCCCGTCTTTCTATATCCGAATTGTCAAGAAAGTCCTGCGCATGCGGGGTGTTCTTCTCTGCCGTCGACGAACTCATTTTGGTTGGGTCTCATTTTAGAGAGACGAGAAGCCTTATGATTAGTGGCGACAGAAGCGAGGTAATTGAGAATCGCAGTTGTGGCGACATGTACGCTCCGGAATGCAAGATGGATAGATGACACGATGAGATAGACAACCTAAGTTCCCCTTGTGCATATGTACTCTTTTGGGGCTACATGGCTGCACCTAGGCAAGCACAAAATGTGAGCCTTTTGTTGGAAGAATATTTTTACATCCATGCAGTGACGAAGAGTCATAACTAGCAAGAGAATCAGTCGAGCTCGATTTGAGTCATTTAGTATCGAAGAGTGCGAATGGAAGTGTGGCGAGCAATGCCCGTGGGACGAGAAGGGTTTGTGAACTGTCACGGACAGGTCATACGATTTCATTCCTGTCGCACGCGGAAAGAGTTGTCATTAACTGCGAAGACATATAGAGTATGAGGACAATTGTTGATCTATTGGCTTGTTATGAAGGTCAACTGTTGAGATTTATGGCCTCAACGAGGGAAGCGGCGGAGTTTGTTCAATGAAGACGATGCCACATGTGAGCATTCATCTATACAACACGCAGTGCAAATATAAGCGTTTAGTACGCAGTGCCACCGCTTTCATGAGCACACAGTAACGCCAACAACGCATAAACTTGTACGGATGCAAGGCTAGAACGCCGACGGGAAGTGCACTAATGCTGACCACAGAGATTGCACGTGAAATACAGAGCTTCGAGGACTGAAACGTTTTAAAAAGTACCGGTGAGACCACGCAACAAGCGTTACTTACCCAACATGCATGCATGGTGTATGTGTCGCTGCCCGAAGGAGGGCGGTCACAATGAAATTATGCGAAGCACACCGCCTGTGTTCTAGCTTTTGTGCGTCATACATTGTCGAAATAACTGGTAGCAGTACGCAGATATAGCGGCCCACCAAATTGAAAACGGCACATATATATGTGGGAGAACTCATATTAACAAGAAAACAGTGAAATATATTGATGTCTCAAAAGTAAGGCGTGTCTCTGTTGCATAGTTTGACAATTTCAATCTCTGCAAGTTATTCTTTTTTGCTTATTGAGAGCGGCATCACTATGGTTATGGGAAATTTAGTTTTGAACGCTATGATGACACGCAGCTAGGACAAAAATGCAATACACGCGTGAATGCCACAGTTTGGCAGCTGGCATATCATGCATTATTTTCTGGGTTCGTCTTTGCCTAGCAAGTGCAGTAGACTCTGCAGTCTGGTCGCAGGCCGGCCCGAGCCACCACAGTTTTGTATCTGTGGTTTTGACATGTTGTAATGGTGGTGGCAAAAAACAAGGAACTGGCTTAAATCGGTTGTGGTGATATCTTTCACTAGCACACAGCCTTTGCGTTAAGAACAACACTGTACTCCGTGGGCGCGGTGTAGGGTGTTTTGGGAAAGTCATACGAGAGAGCTCTTTAAAGAGGGGCAAGTACATTTGCGCAAAATTACCAATCAATTATCTGCGAATGATGTAGAATGACTGACCGCAGTGACACACCGCCATCGAATATCGCCAAATGGCTCACCCATATCAAGCCCAGTGGTGGCGATAGGTGTTTGACAAGCTCAGACAAGGGTTATCCTCTTCGGCATGTTTCACCACAGAAGAGTTCCAGCGTTGCAGAAGCCCATTGTGGTCGAAATGCCGAAACACCAGCGTGGTCTCTCGATTTAGGTGCACCTTCAAGAAACCCCTATTTCTCTGGAGACCAACGCTGCATATTACCTCTTGGACGTATTGTTGTTCTTTTTTATGACATTTCGAAATTTTCAAACTGAGCACCAAATTTAGCCTTCCTAGCCCTGACAATCTTGAGATAAAATATTTTAACAGGAGGGGCACCTCCTGCACTTCATGTAAAAAGTTAATACTAATGCTGAATCCTAATTTACCACTCTGGCTGTCCACGTTAAGAAACACCCCCACAATGCACGTAAGGACTTGTATTTATTCTGGAACTACCAAGTCTGGGGATATGGTCTAGTAGAGACGTTTAATCAGCAGGACAATGTTGACGAAGATAGTTGATGACCCAAATGCTTCTAATGCCAGCGCAGGTAAGCTTGGATGACCTTTTTATTATATCTTTGGCTCATTTTTGGTTAGCTTCAAATTTTCAGGCACCGACAGATCCTTTCAAGAGCGGCTGCAGCAACCTGTGAAGACGTTCCCTGACTACGCGCTGAGTATATATGTTATTGACCACTGCGATTTAGTTAGGTGTCTTGCTTGCTTGCAAATGTTAAGTTAATCATGGTACGCGTTGACGGTGGCGGTTCACATTTTTGATCGGGTGAAAATCAAATTTCCCGCGCTCCTAGCAGAATTTGAGCTACTTTCAACTGACACTTTGCTCAGTCCGCTGCCTATTTCCGGATTCATCAACGTCTTTTTCTCGGGCGACGATTGCGGTGAGTTCGCTAGTTTTTTTGTCAATTTTCATTCTTTAACAAATGTCTGTTTCTGCTTTTAGAGCCACCGGCAATTTATTTCGAAGCTTTACAAACCCTTACTATGTAAGTATTCTTGCCCTGCCGCAGTGGTCTACTGGCTAAGGTACTCGGCTGCTAACACCCAGGTCGCGGAACCGAAGCCCGGCTACGGCGGCGGCGTTTTGGATGGAGGCGAAAAGGCTGTAGACCCGTGTGATCAGATTTTGGTGCACGTTAAAAAATTACAGGTGGTCGAAATTTCTGGAGCACTCCACTACGATGTCTCTCATAATCAATCGGTGGTTTTTGGATTTTAAACCTCACACATCGTCATCGTCATCATGTAAGTATTGGCTTCTACAGGATTATGTGTGTTGTCTACATGTAATGAAAAGCCGCCTTTGTGTTATTCGGGGAAGTGGGAAAACTAAAGAAAAGTTTTTCGTAATACAAGCCATATGCAATGAAACGCGAGAATTGAGGGCCAGTGCACGTGCTTTTGTTTGCAATATTCACAGGTTGTGCGGCGTCGGCTGAATTCGAACTGAAGAGCTTACATCAGAGCCAAGATTACCTTTAGCGGCGATAATTTGCAGCGACATGATGCGATTAGCACAAGCAATTGCTCATTGTAGCCGTTATAATAAAAGCAGCCACATTTCAATCTGCGAGCACTGTACAAAAAAAAAAACGCACACTAAAACATGAGAGGTATGGGACATTTTCACTGCATAGTATCGTCTCAAGCTCTCATACAATGTATGAGTGTTTATCGCTATCGCAAAAGAAGTCTGTTGTGCTGATTGAACACCTTTCATAAATACACCTTTAAGACGTGCTCGATTATTCAGATGCCGCACATTTGAGAACCCACTTACAATAATTCTGTTTGAATACCCTTACGTGAGAAAACGCATGTGTGCTTCTAATCATCCTTGACTCGACTTTTACACTTCCCCCACCACGATGGTCTAGTGGCTAAGGTACTCGGCTGCTGACCCGCTGGTCGCGAGATTAAATCAGTGCAGCGGCGGCTGTATTTTCGATGGAGTAGAAAATGCTGTAGGCCCATGAGCTCGGATTTGCGCGGACGTTAAAGAACCTCAGGTATTCGAAATTTCCGGAGCCCTTCAGTACGCGGCCTTCCATAATCATACTGTAGTTTTGGGACCTTAAGCACGACATATCAATCAAATCGATTTTTATACTCATCAGAAAAAAGGTAAATGCGACTGATTTTCAGCTTTCCATACAGTATTCTTTGTATGTTGCCATGCATTGCCACAAAAGCAGTTGCTATGCTTTCCAAAAGGTTTTCTCTTTGTTTTGTGAGAACTAAAACTGTTTTTCTGCTCGCGGCTGTAAAAACGTTTTCGCCAGTAAGCACAGAAAACAAAAACCGATGCCAGTAAGCACAATATGTAATAACATCGTCGGGGAAGCAATGCCATATCTGCACACGTAGATTTATGTGACTATTAGTGTGCTGGAATGTTGAGTAAAGTGCGGAGAGCGTACGTCTGGTTTCAGTGCGAACAAAGACTTCAGCACGGGTAAGACTTGGGAGGAGCACTGACTGTACGCTGTCGTTAGCTTCTACAGCCTTTACAAACACAATTTGGGTTGGTTATACACTGTCGGTATTTTCACTATATATTTATACGTGTTAGAGTTGCATGTGTATATCTTTAGAAAAGCACGTCGGCTCTCTATAAGAAAGTCGTAGGAAACACGACTTTCAAAAAAAAACTAAGTGCATGACCGTTTTTTAAAGAGAAGTCAGTGTGCTTCTTTAAAGGCAGTGATACATGCGAGTATCACATTAATAAAATGGTAGTCAAAGGACGTCTTTTTTCTTAATGTGCAATAAAACATTGTTACTTTAGATTTCGCGGGACTGGAATAACTTTACAAGTTAACCGAGCGCTGCACTACCGATAGTGAAACGAAAACAAGAAATGTCTATTACATCAATGTTCGATTTTGTTGAGAAATACGCATGTCCAGTAGCTATTTTGCATAAGAGCAGGGTAAAATGGTGATTTTCGTCATTCACTACTTCGTGAACACCAGTAGCCCTCGTGTTCTACCTCGAAACTTGCTTTGAACCCAAACATTACTACATGTCGCTACGCACTTGTAGATGGCGACATCATCTTTTCGTAAGCCCGCGGCCATTTAGGCCATCCGAGAATACCACTTTTGCTGTTAGTGTCCACGTTTGTGCCGGCTCGTACGCCGAATGCTTTGAAGATCGTAGCAAATCAACAAAACATAGTTTAGTGCCACTAAAAATGCACAAGACTTCCGCGAAGAAAGTGCACGTCGAACTCTTCGATTTTCTTATTATTGCGAGTCGAAATAATGAGCATTTACTGTAATCCAGGTTGTACTAAGAGCTTGGCAGGAAGTTCATGTGGACTAGAGATTGAAAACAGAAGATCAATTGGAGCACTTGTCGCTTATACTCTGACTCCTGTCCTTGTTTCGCGCACTTTCAAAACATGCACTTTGATATACTATATTTACATTGAAGGAGTCATGGCAGCGCAAAGTATACACAAAATGGAAGACGGATCTGGAAACCACGGGTGCCATAATAGCACCTGATTTAGTCCATGAAAATCTAGAACAATTGATGATTTAAAAAACCAGGAAAACGGCTTCTTGTTTTTTTTTAACAGAGAAGTAACTTTATGGCCTTTTCTTTGTTGTGATCAACTTTTACGCACAGGCTGTTTGGAAACTAATGTTTCTTCTGTGTTCCGGTGGGCAAAGTTTTAGCAGTGCAGTGCAGCACCCGTACTTTCTTGTGCATGCTGTCTCCAGTTGTTTGATTTTGCGTAGCGATGACTTGATTTAGTAAATTATTTAAGCAATGAACAAGTTCTTCTACTTTATTATTCCCAAGTGTTGTTCGACGGGACCGTCGGAGGAAGAGCTCGCCTAGACACCCCATCGCAGTGGCAAGTTATTTATTAATTTTTTGTAGAAGAAATTTTGATTGTACCTGACAGTCGCATCAATAAACCATGATTTCTGGCGTCATTTGTGAATAGCTGCTGCTTTTTTATGTGTCATGCCTCCGTGTTGATGGCTGCTACGAAACAAGTAGGTTTTAGTGTGTTCTGTGCGTACCGTAGCGCTGCACCCACAGCTCCTCGGCCGGAAATGAGTGTTTTGCGTGCGCTACGTCATACCAGGAGCTCTTTTTGCGCCTGTTTTCCGCACCGTGCCAAAGCATCTATGCTTCTAAGGAGCAGCTTTTTAGCGTGTCTTTCGTGTCCTATGCCACAGCGTCCGTGGCTCCTTCGTAGCAGCTCTTTTGGTGCTTTCCTCAGGTACCGTGTTTGAGAACCATGCTCCTAGGAAGCAGCTTTTTAGCGAGTTTTTCGAGCGCTACGTTGTAGCCTCTGCGGCTGTTTCGTAGAACCACTTTTCGCGCTTTTTTCCGTGTACCACGCCACAGAGTCCCCGCTCTTCAGGAGGAGTTAACATGTTTTACGAGCGCTAGGTCGCAGCGTCTGTGGCCATTTCACGGGAGACCTTTCGGCTCTTTTGCGCATACCGTGGCATGGCGGCCATGCTCCTCCGGAGAAGTTTTTTCGCGTGTTTCTTTAGCGCTATGCCGGAGCGTCCGCAGCTATTTTCGGGAGAACTTTTGGCGTTTTCAAGCATCGTGGCATGGCAGCCATGCTCCTCCGAAGGAGTTTTTTTCTCGTGTTTTTCGAGCGCCTTGTCGCAGCGTCCATGGATCTTTCATGGGAGCACTTTTGGTGTTTTTTCGCATATCGTGCCATGGCAGTCATGGTTCTCAGAAGGAGTTTTTTAGCGTATTTTTCGAGCGCTGTGTCGCAGCACCCACGGATGTTTCGCGGGAGCACTTTTGGCGTCTTTGCGCATCGTGGCATGGCAGCTATGCTCCTCCGGAGGAGTTTTTTCTGGTTTTTTTTTAAGCGCCTTGTCGCAGCGTTCATGGATCTTTCGTGGGAGCAGTTCTGGTGTTTTTTCGCATATGGTGCCATGGCAGTCATTGTTCTCAGGAGGAGTTGTTTAGTGTGTTTTTCGAGCGCTGTGTAGCAGCATCCATGGATGTTTCGCGGGAGCACTTTCGGAGTTTTTTCGCATACCGTGCCGTAGCGGTCATGCTCCTCGGGAGGAGTTTTTTCGAGTGTTTTTCGAGTGCTATGCCGCAGCATCACAGCTATTTTGCGGGAGCACTCCTGGCGTTTTAGATGCGGAGCATCTAATACTCGAGGCTTGTAGTGCGGCGCCGTCCGCAAGCTTCCTCCTCCTTCTTCCACCATCTGTGCATCCCTTCCTCCTCTACACACCGCGCGCGCTTCACTCCTCCACCATCTGTGCACCCTTCCTCCTCTACACACCGCGTGCGCTTTTCCTCTTCACGAACATTCGCTAGCTGTATAATGTAGCGCGCATGCGCCGTCACGCTTCGAGAACATCGGCAGCTGACGCGTGCGCATGCGCTGTCGTGCATCGAGAACATCGGCAGCTGACGCGCGCGCATGCGCCGTTGCGCTTCTCCCCCTTCTCGAACATTCGACAGCTGACAGTGCATGCGCCGTCGCGCTGTATATATACTCAAGGTCGGCGCTCGCTCGTTCAGTTGCCGCTCGTCGGTTGGTTTGTACGGCGCGTCGACGTCCAAGGTCGCGGTGAAATGAATTCCAACGAATCCACAAACACAATGATCAACGTCCCTTCGACCAGCGCCGCCCTTTCGCATACGTGTGTACGTGTTCACTCATTTAACACCCCCTCCTACAACCACGTTAACCAATTTAGCCATCGACCCAAGTAAGTCGCAATTTAACACCCCATTTCACAACCACGTTAACCAATTTAGCCATCGACCCAAGTAAGTCGCACTTTAACACCCCGTTAACCAATTATATGTTCCGCATCCTCCTCAGTGTTCCCCCGAGGGAAGCTGCGGGCAATTTTAGGCGCATACCGTGGCATGGCGGCCATGCTCCTCCGGATGAGTTTTTTCGCGTGTTTATTTTTGCGAAATGCCGCAGCGTTCGCGGCCTTTTTGCGGAAGAATTTTGTGCGCTTTTTCCGTTGTCACAGACGAGCGCTCAGAAAAGAGCGCACCGCCGAGTTCGGGCGACAGTGACTGTACCGGGCGCCAGAGAGATGCCTCGGGGTCGGCGCTAGAAAAGAAAAAACAAGCATACAGACTCCCCGGGCACGCCAACTCTCCCCTCGGAAGCGTACTGTCACCTACCAACCTCCCCACATCGGCCCCCGAGCAAGCCCTGGAAAGATCTGAAAGGAAAGAGGCGTGGTGATGTAAAGCGGAGTCACGAGTCGCGGACGGTTCTCGAAACTTCTCGCTCTTTCCCCAGACTTGGATGTGCATCGCGCCGACGAAACGATTAAAATTTTCTAGAATCTAGTGCGATAGGTATTATTCAAGCGTGCAGCGGAGAAGGGAAACCAGGAGACGAGGACAGTTTACGCCAGTGTGCGCAGGCAGGAGAAGGAAGTTTGCACAAGTGTGCGTACGGTTATTCCGCCGTGCCGTGGGCGAAGGCTTTTGTCGTCAGTGACAAAGCAGGTGATGAAGAGGGTCTCCGCCTGAAGGGCGAAGGCTGGTGCTACCAGCAGAAGAATAGTGTGAGACCCGCCAGAGAGCGAAGAGGCGTCCGGATTTCGCAACGCGTGGGACGCCGACGTGTTACCCGCGAAGAAATTTGGCGGTTCGGTAGCTGCCAATTGAAGACGCGAGGTTTCCCGGATGAGAAACTTCGGGGACAGCGGATCGACAACAGCGCTGGACGTTGAGTCTTTCCTAAGAAAGAAACTCACACTTTGTTCCAAGGACTTTGGACTGAATAAGTTTTCGAACTCTTTACTCTTTAAGTGCCTTGGTGGTTTGATGCATGTGTTTGCATAGCAGCGCGTATTGTTGTTTGTGTCCGTTGTTTCGAGTGAAGCTGGTTGTATTGAGTAGTCTATTGTTTGATTGGTGAACGTTTGTACTGAACTATTGCCGAGTGTGCATGATTGTGTATCGTTCGATAGGCCATATTGAGAATATAATTTTGTTTTTTTAATCAATTCTCGGCTCCGAATCGTTCTTTGGCCCACAACCCCCATCCGCTGGTGCGCCAAATAGGACCACTTCTAAATTGTCCGCGCTTTCGTGGTGCAGTTCGGGGGGCCAATACTTCGGCCCGTGGAATTAGCCCGGCGATCACCTCCCCAATAATGGGACCTGTCACAATTAATCTGGCGTCCGAAACAGGACGCCTTTTTGGTGCATAGTGTGTGCAAAGTAGTGAGAAAGAGCCTCGAGTCAATGATAGTGCTATCAGAACAATTGTGTGTTGCTCAGTGTTCTCGTTAACGAGTGTGCAGAGAGTGTTTCGATAGACTGCTTTAGGCAGATATTTTGTGCACGTAGCAAGGTTTTATTTGCCAGACACGATGGATCTCGTGAATTTGGTAGCTTTTGGTGAGAAGATGGGTTTTCGTGGCACCGAACTACGGAAGTGGGTGAGCCAGAACAAAAAAGTAAGAAGAAAATGAGAGCGCCAAATATAAAAAAGCAGCTGAGTTGGAAAAACTACGTTTGGCGGTTGAAAGAACCAAAGCGGAAAAAACAGCTGAGCTTGAGAGAGAGAACGGATGTCAGCTGAGGGGGCCAAGGAAGAAAAAGCAGCTGAGTTGGAGAGGAGGGCTGGCAGCTGAGAGGGCCAACAAAAAATGCAGCTGAGTTGGAGAGAGGGAGAGTTTGGCAGATGAGAGGGCGAAAAAAGAAAGAGAGGCGAAGGAGTGACAGCTGAAAGAAAAAAGAGAAGCGGAGATGGCTGAAATGGAAAGCCAGCGGCAGCACGAGATGGAACTCGAGTGGCTCCGTTTGCAATAGCGAAGTGGAACTGCCTTGCAGGCTAGAGTTGAAAGCAGCGAAAGGTAAGATCATGGCTTCCGCTTGAACCCAAGCAAGCTGCTCGTAGCATTTGACGAAGGAGGCGGAAATGTTGTAGGTGCGTGTGCTCAGATTTGTGTGCACGTTGAAGAACCCCAGGTGGTCGAAATTTCCGGAGCCCTCCACTACGGCGTCTCTCATAATCATATGGTGGTTTCGGGACGTTAAACCCCGCATATCAATCAATCAGCGTTTGACGAATAGAGGGACAAACTTGACGCGTACCTTCACCGATTTGAGACGATTGCAAGGAGCCAAAATTAGCCGCAACATCAATGGGCAACTGCTTTGAGTACTTGCTTGATTGGCGAAGCGCTCAGCGTGTACGAGAGGCTGACGCCGACCAATGCAGTCAACTATACAAAGGAGAAAGCTGCTTTATTGAAGTAATTTAGATTAGGGTGGAAGGTTTGCGGGACAGATTTCGGACAGAAAAACCAGCTGGTGGTGAGACGGCTATGCAGTACGCCACCCGACTTAGCCATTATTTGGACAGATGAGTCGAACTTTCAGGGACAGCACAGGAGTACGATGAGCTTAAAGAGCTCCTTATCAGAGAGCAATTTCTTACCAATTGCCACTCAAGCCTGTCGCTGTACTTGAAAGAAAGGAGAGCTAAGTCACTTGAAGACATGCTTGAATTGGCTGATCAATTCTTGCAAGCGCAAGGTGGCAGAAATCTGGCCATGGTTAAGAAGAAATGTCGCGAAGATTCGAAGAAATTGGCACCCTAGCAGAAAAAGCCTGTACATGAGAGTGTTGCGCCATGTTTTCTGTGTAAATAAGTGGGTCATCGCGCTAACAGCTGTCGAACTAACTTTACGAGCCCTACGGTTGTTAAATGTTTCAAATGTGGTCACACCGGGCACAAGGCAGACGCATGTCGTAACGAGGCGACTCAAACTCACCAAGAAGCCTGTGTGCATGCGGCACCGAAAGCCGATGATGATGACGTCACCGATGGGTTCGTGTAGTTGAAAAATGGGGAGAAACTACCTATTGTGCGTGTTGTTTTGACAAATCGGCCAACCAGTGTTACGAAGGGAATGCCAATGCTGCCTGAAAAATTGTGGGCAAGGAAATTACAGTGTTAAGAGACACTGGTAGCTCCACTGTTATCGTGCAAAGAAACTTGGTGTGGGAAAGCGAACTAACAGACAAAACTAAAAAATTGTGGGCAAGGGAATTACAGTGTTAAGAGACACTGGTAGCTCAACTGTTATCGTGCAGAGAAAGTCGGTGCGGCAAATGGAACTAACAGGCAAAACTAAAGTGGTTTGCGTAATTGAGAGTGTACGGTTCGGATGTTTTCCGAAGCAAAGATTGAGGTTTGGATCTCTTACTTCATCGGGAAGGTTGCCGCCCTATGTATAATGACCCCTCTGTATGACCTCATCATCGGTAACATCTACGGGCCGCGAGGGCCGAGCGATCGATCCGATATGTTTGGGGGAAGACCCGAAGATGGAGCAATCGCCGACACAGGGACCGCGAGATACAGTGAAAGTGCATCCCGCGAAGGATTCCACCCAAGCTCAAGGTGAAGCCGCGGTGCAAAAGAAAGAGAATCAGGAGATAATCGTGTTTAACGAGAGAACGTGCCGTGCAGCTGGAATTGCGGTGGAACTACCTCAACCGACCAACAATGAAAACGCGGCGGAGTCGGCCAGCCAGGCCCAATGTCGGGACGCGAAGAAGCTGGTGAATACCCAGACAAGATCGGTTGAACGTTATGAACCGTTAACGGTGTCTAAAGTGTCAATGATGGCTCAGATGCCGCCTCAGATACCATCGTCTGAAAGGGCTCGTTGGAACAGAAACAAGAGTAATAAGAAAAGATCGAGCAAGCATCGCAACAAAGGGCGCAAGCGAAGCTCGAAATGCACAGGATAGGTGTTGAGGTCGAATCGGAATGTGTTTGGCAGTGTTGAGTGCAATAGGTTGTGTTATTATTGTTGTTATCCAGTGTCACAAGTGTCAGTGTTTGTGTCGGTGACGCGATGTTATTGATATGATTGTACAATTGTTGTAGAGACAAACCTTTGTATGCCTGAGTTGTTTGAAATGTGTGATGGAGCGTATTTAAGTACTTTGGTTATATTACATGTGTTGTGAAATTGCATTGCAATATACATTGTATCGAGTGTTCTGCTGTGAATGTAACGCGCCTTGAGCGATGGTCTGTGTTACGCACGTTTTATTGAGTTGTGACCATTCGCACTCATTTGTGTGGTTTTGCAGTTTATGAGATAATATTCTTAAAGTGGGGGGCAGTGTCACAAACGAGCGCTCAGAAAAGAGCGCACCGCCGACTTCTGGCGACAGTGATTGTGCCGGGCGCCGGAGAGACGCCTCGTGGTTGGTTCTAGAGAAGAAAGAACAAGCATCCAGACTCTCTGGGCGCGCTGTCTCTCCCCCTCGAAAGCGTAGTTTCGACTCCCTGGGCGCGCTGTCTCTCCCCCTCGAAAGCGTAGTTTCGTCGACCAAACTCTTCACATCGACCGCCAAGCAATCCCTGGGATATTTTGAAGGAATGGGGCGTGGTGATGTAGAGTTGCGTCACGAGTCGCAGACGGTCTTCGAAACGTCTCGCTCTTTCCCCAGCCTTGGCTGTGCATCGCGCTGACGAAACAATTAGTTATCTGGATTCTAGCGCGAAAAGTATTTAAGCGAGCAGCGGAGAAGGGAAATCAGTAGATGACAGTTTACGCCAGTGTGCGTAGGCAGGAGAAAAAGAAGTTTGCACAAGTGTGCGTAGGGTCATTTCGCCGTGTCGGTGGACGCTTTTGTCATCAGGGACAAAGCGGGCGATGAAGAGGGTTTCCGCCTGAAGGGTGAAGGCTGGTGGTACCAGCAGAATAATAATGTGAGACAAAGGCAACGGATGGGAAGCCGACGTGCTGCCAGCGAAGAAGTTTGGTGCTTGGAGAGCGGCCAATTGAATAGGCGAGGAATAGGCAGCACCTGAAAAACGAAATGCCGTACGATGATTAATAAAAGCTTTACTACCTACACGTTGAGTTTGCACAAAATTACACACCAAGTGCTTTATGTAAGTACAAAAAATTGTACCTACATAAACACATTAGGAGCATAAGACATAAGGAACATTGCAATTGCCATTAGCAATCCACAGCTTGTAAGTTGTAGTTGGTGCTTATTTGACGCAACTTGCAAAAATTGGTTGTGAAAGCACCAAGAGCTAAACAGGGACATTGAACATGCTCCATTTCAAGTATGACATTAAGACCCAGTGCCCATAGATATTCAAACACAAAGTTTGTGATTCACTCGGGCTTATACATGCTAGTAAATCATTTAAATAAGCACGGACAAAAAAGTGCTGATGTCGTCTAAATGTTATCGCGTCCATGCAGCTTGTACTTGCCGCTAGATCGCATCGCTACGAAGTATAAACACGCGCAAGCACAGAGACCGGCAGAACACAACTTCAAAAACATTTGTAATTTCATATAACTTTGTCTGTCAGTAACCAACGAAGCTCTCTAGTAAATGCGCTATTTAGCATACTTTTTCTAGGTCTACCGCAACGTTAAGTTGATGACTAAACATGTACGAAAATAAGCTTTTTTGCAACTGCATGTTTAGCCAACTGAACACATTGTTTCACGTTATTTTCGTCTGAAAGTAGTTTTTACTACAGTAAAACTTCGTGACAATTGGTTAATATAAACCATCACCTTTCACTAAATGTTATTTTTCTATAAAAAATCCCTAATATATGCTATATTGTCCATTAAGGCAGCATAAAAACCACGAAAGTGTAATAGTTCGTAACACTTATTTGATCTAAAATCCATACCATCCTTCTACAGGATTTTTTTTAATTTAGGAAGAATAGCTTTTTTTACAACGCGTTTTACGGTTTCTAGTTTTCCGCAAAAATTCACATGTGGCTTGAGGTAGTAAAAAATTAACTTCACAAGAAATGCTTGGGAGGAGAACTTCCTGCTTCATCTAGATTGTCCATAATTTCATTCAAGCCAATCGCCGACGGTCAAGCCCCAAGGTTGGGCCAGTTGATGAGAAATGACCCCGTCACAAAACAAGAATTTACATTTTTTTGTGCCAAAGAAACCGTGCCATTTCCTCCGTACTATAAACGTATTCAGTGGGTTTATCTGCTCGAAATACCTGGAATGAAATAGAGGACAATAGAATACATTTGCCTTAACTATGATTGCCATTCATTCTACCTCCAGATCTGTAAAGCTATGAACGTGTGAACTGCCTATGTCATGTAAAATGAAGTGCTCTCGAGCAAAGGGACAAAAAACATTACCTTTCATCATAACCTGTTCCAAACAATGCTACCACATTCGCTTGCCTAAAGGGACTGACAACTAATTTTTAGGCACATATTTTCTTTAGCGCAACGGAAAGTTAACTTGTCAGTGTCTAGCCACTGAATGGTTATGTGGAAAACGCCGTGAAAAAAATTTAATCAGAATTTTTCGATCTTGGGCAATTATGAAGTCTTCACACACTTGATAACACATGCTTTAAACAGTGAGTGCGAGAGCGGTTTGTGTTTGAGCGTGGCAGTTTATGCACACGCCGCGGCTCGACTTGGGCCACTGGCAGCCGCGAAGGCAGCGCCGCTTCTCACCATGCAACTCCTTTTACCTCGTAGGCAGCACAGAACAAAGCGGGGATAGACAATAATATACATACTATAACTTTGTGGACCAATTATGGCACGCATGACAGCACCAGGCTACGTGACTACGTACAACACAGTGACCGACTTCATAATCCACCTTCAAAGCTCTTCTGCTAGGCCGCCCGACCTACCTGTTTTTGTTACTTTTAAGCACGATTTTAAAATATAAATCCTACTTCCTATGCAAAAATAATCCTGGAATCTGTCACTATATTTCACGGTCTTTTCATTTCTACCAGGATCTAATCATACGTTCTGCCCAGTTGTCGGTCCCTTGCGAAGGTTTCATGTGGTGAATATGTTTTATGAACATAACAAGCACAAAATATATTTATTGAGTGAGTCTGAGCGAGCTCCACCTTTCATTGCCAACCAATGGTCTTATCTACTCGCCTATGGCATTACTATCAGCCTTATATCAGCTTACGTTTATACTCAAATCTATTCACACATGCCTCAACGCACTAGCGTTCACGGTCCACCTCAATGTTTATTGACATGAGGTGTGAATGGGGGGAAAGGGGGGTGCCATGACCTCCCCCCACAAACTTTTTCACGGGAAGTTCTTGATATAAATACCTCGTATGAGTCGCACATTTTATAAAAATTGTCCTTAGTGAATTGCAGCCACTGATAACTTTTATTTATACGTACAAGGTCAAAAGGCGCTTTGTAGAGCACCGATTATGAGATATTGACGTTAAAGAATTGTTTACAACACGATCGGAAAAGCTAATTTTACGACAACGGACTCATGTGTCGACTCACTCAGGCTCACTCAGACTCAGGTCAAGCCGTGAGTCTGAGTGAGTCCGGCTGAGTAATATGCTCGAGAGTCGAAGTCCAGTTCAGAAGAAGTTTCTGAGTGAGTCTGGTCAAGGAAGATTTCAGTGAGTGTAAGTCCGAGTGAGCTCTCAGAGCAAAATACATTTCTTGGGTGAGTCTAAGTCAGTTCTCACATTTTTGCCGGCCTATGTTCACAGGTATAACTATCTTGCGAAATAGTTTTGTGGGCTATTAGTAAAGTAGTTAATTTAAAAAAAGAAATAAACTTCTATGTCGTTGCATTGTTACTACTATATAAGCCACTTCCAAGCTTTATGTACATAGTGCTGTTACATCATTAAATGTTCAATTAAGGGTATAGAATCACTTTGTGACAATAAGGTCAGCAAAGTTCTGGTGATAAGAAACCACTGAACAGGGAATGCTGCTGGAGGCAATGATTTAACACGAGGACTTTTCATCACTTTTTTTCGAAGCGTTGGTTTCACAGAAATTCCCTGTTTAACAATTTCTCATCATTTCAAGCCTCCATCTTCCCTTAACTTCTATCTTATTAAGTAAACATTAAGTAAGACAGCAAGTGCAACTGAATCTGTACATTTAGGGTATACCCTAAACGAGATGTCCTGCTATTCAATGTCAATGGTGAAACACTTAGAGAGATAAACCTTTATGAATTATTCACTGATGAATGATATTCACTCGTGCTATCTAGATATGTCTGATGCTCTCAGATAACCCACTAGCCATACCAATGGATCAAAGAGAAAATGAGACTTCAGGAACATCTTGCACTCCAGAACCAGATAAGGAACATCCCTTAGGACTGCCTACAGGTAAATTTCCTGTTGCCTGCAGTACTTGGTCATAACACTGATTTTCATTAACATTCAATACTTTACGGGCGATGGCTTCTTTCACTAAATGGCCAAACTTTTTCACGAGGAGCTTTGATATTGTGCTTATTTACCTCTGCGGAAACTTCGTAGTTAGATGGCAGCTCGGAGGATATGCAATGTTGAAGGTGAAAAAGGCACCAAGCAGCAAGCCCATGTCCTTTTCCATGCTGCTGGTACCGATGATCTCCACTCCGTCAACAGCAAGTACGACTTTGTTTATGTAACTCAGGCTCGAGCATGCATAGAAGCAAAATTATTCCCGTTAAAAATGATGCAACAACGTTAAGGAGCACTGACACCAAATTTGAAAATTTCTCGTAATTGCTCTTAATGAATGGCTGCTGCCTCATTATTCATGGCAAAAAAACTCATTTGCGCCAGCGCAAGACGAATGTTTAATTATAAGCTTGAATGTTACCACTAGTGACAGTTGCGATTTCGAAGAACACTTAGCAGTCACACAACATGCTTGACCTGCTCGTAAACAAATACTACCACATGACAGTGAATACCAGTGACGTCACTGGCTATTATCTGCCATGTCAGAGCCATGGAGCAGCCACAGCATTATATGCGCTGGACCATTTTTTATTTGATCATTTGTAAAGCAGCATGTCAAGAAGTGATGATTGAAGCAGTGACAGCAGAACAGTGGTGCGACCTTTGGATTGGACACAATGCCCATTTAGGTTGCACTTCACGGCAGTTTGCTGCTAAACGCTTGGCTGCTTTTATGTGGTAGCGGTAATAACATGTACATGTAATACATAAGTGGCGCGATGCAATGCTTCACTGACTCGTACTTAGGTAGGGCAGCGCTCAGTTCTAAAAATATACAAATCCCTCGTACATACATGAACACTGCATAACACTAACAAAATAAACAAATCCTTACTGGATAGTTTCCTTATACTTCATTTGCACCACTGTGGCGGCACTCCCTATTTCAGAGAAGTCATTATCGAAAATGTAGTGATGATTTGGTAAAACAAATGAGAAATAACCTACCTGATTACTCAAAACACTCGCATGATGCCATCCTGTGACACGTGTACTCAAATAGGTCCTTTCCATAACTCTAAAGCTACCTTTCCTGCAATGCAGTTTGCTTAACTAAAGGCGGCTAGTCACCTACTGCAAACAGCGTCTTCAAGCGCAGTTTATTTGCGCTATGGCACAGGAAAAGGTACACTCAGCTCTTTCGATATAAACGCATGTAATAGACAAGCATCAGCACGTTCAACTAAGACCTCATCTCCACTTGAAGCATTAGAGGTGCCGCCATTAGTTGGGCGAATATGCAGCACAAGGAACTGCACTTGCAGATTGTGAAAAGGGTTTCTTGTCCTTGTCACTCTCAAAGGAAATGAACTGCCTATGCATGTGTCATGCAGGTGCAGTAGTAGTTGCCTAGTATTGTTTGCCATGTTCTACTTGTCAGGTTTTTTTTTTGTTACTGATGTAAGGAGTAATATGCTTATGCCACAAAAGCATGGAGCATGAAATTTCTAATTTTTAAGTGAAATGTTTGGAAGTTAGCACAGTGTACGCCTTATTTCTTCTCTAGATGAATAAGCCAACTGAAAATGAACCAGGATGGCGAGAGTTCAACACTTAGCACCATGGCTATGACTAGCACTGGCCAAAACTCCCAGATATATGCGCATAGATATATGCACACAGACTCGTTTTTTTTTATCCTCGGCGCATTTTATAACTAATGACAATGTTTGGAATTCTTTCAGCTTTCACGAGTTACAACACAGGCACAAACACACACACGCACGCACACGTGCACACACGCACACATACATAATTCTGGAAGACTGGCGTGCCATGACCAATAATCGCGAGCCAGCCGTTTGTTAGATTTGTATGAATACTTCGGTCTGCCTTGGCTACTCGGCAGAATAAGAATAAGAATTACAAAAAAAATACCTTGAGACACAGAGAGTGAATACGTCGAAAACCCCACCATTGAATTCAGGGAGCTGAAATTTGTGAGTTCTCGCTTCTCCTCATCGGCGTAAACAGCACTCGTCTTTACGTGAAATCGGGAGCCGAGGCTAGACATTCGATCCGCATCTTCGAAGATCGTGTTTTCCCTCGAAACTGCTATTTCACGCCTAAGCAATTTTAGCATAGGTCTTATTCCGAAAGATGCGCTCCCGCAATCGGGCTTAGAGCAATGCTTTTTCTCCTCAGACATCCGACAGAATTGCGTGGTTTTATGCCGAAGCCAGCAGCACTCTTCGTGTTTCATCGAACCACGAACGAAACAATTTGCATGTTACACGATAGGCAGTAGCCTGTAATCGGGAGAAGAAAGTAATGAGAGGCACGCATCTAATACCCAGACTGTGAAGGATGACAGCAAATCCATCTCCTCTAGGGAAACGCATTAGTGTCTTTCTGGAAATGGTAATGAGCAACGCAGTTTGCTGATTGAGGCCGCGAGAACTGATTAGAAGGTTTGCTTATGGCGGTTGCTTTTGTCCTTAACTCACAAAAGACGCAAAAATGCCATCGCAAAGGTTGCTGCTGCTGATATCTATGGAAAAAACAGTGCCACAATATATAAACACGCCCGAAAGTGCTAACACTTACCTCAATCCTATTGTATGTGCTGGTGTCAAGATTTTTATGGTATTTTACGCTAATTATATTATCGGTGCAATATACAGTGCCAGGCTAGCCAGCATTTGCTACAAGACGTCAATAAATCAAAACAGTAGCGTAACAGTGGTTTCACCGTCATCGAGTAATTAATCTTCGCAACATCTCTGATTTACTTCCATAGTTCTTTTTTCCTGTTCGTTGGCTGTTTTTCACTTTTTCTCGTGCATAGTTTGATTCTTGCTAATCCGTTTATTGGAGAGTTTATCTATATGAAAACCACTTACGGCTTCTAGCAACATTATTTCCAAGGACATGTGCACACAGCGCCACCTAGTGAGCCATTCGTAAACTGGAAGTGACTACATACACACTACATACAAATTAAGGAGGAACCGACCCGCGCCCTAAGGAGCTTGGCCTCTAGAAAATTCTGTGTCAGAGTGGGGATCGAACCCGAGGTGTTAGCGCAGCAAGTGGATGTTCGACCACATGGTCACGCACTTGTTTGTGAATACAGTGATAATAACTTCTTCTACTTGAACATGCAGGGAACGAAACACGTGCTTTATAAACACATGCATCCTGTGTAGATGTCTCACAATGCAACAAAAAATACTGAATTAATAATGCATGGTACAAGCGAATTGTTGCCATCGGGCATCAGAACAAGCGATTATCATGACTTGGTTGTGTAAAGCCGGTAAACTACTGAGAAAAGCACAATGCTACTGCGCCTGTTTTCTTCAGGCGATGTAGTGAGTGCATGACAAGTTCGTAAAAGTTTCATGCACTAAGTGCTTGAAGTGTGCAGCAGGAATAGAATATTGTTATTACGTACACTTCCCGAATGCGGCGCTTTACACCCCTGCGATTTGTTCTCATAAATAATGAGTTCTGTTATGTAGCACGTTCACATAGTTCACCTTTATGTTTTCAATAAAAGAAGAATGTACAAATTTTAGAAGCCCTCACTCCGCCGATCAAATGGGATTTTAATCGCAATTTTTTTCATCATTGAACCTAGAAGCCCACATCTTTGCTTCAAATGTTTCAAACCCTGCTTCCTTTCACTTTCATTCTGGTAACGACGACATGAAGCAGTGTTCATTCGGTCCGTATAATAAAAAGAAATTATGTGCGCAGTGTGGTGGAATGGAAATTTTGATGTTTTACAGCCCGTGGTGGTGTTACAAGATGTTAGCTAGCTTGTATTGAATACAGTTGAGGCATATAAGTTCTAGAAAACGTTAGTGACTGGTTGAGCACCTGAGCGAAGTTCACGAGTATGGATTTTCTTTAATAATTGTAATAATAATTAGCTCAGAAATATTGACTGGTGGCATCAATGAAAAACATGGTTCATACCTGCGTGATAGCCATCGTGCCCTGAGAATCGTGCCCTGAGAATGCAGATATGTTTACTGTACAGTAATATAAGACAGTTGGTACAATGTATATAACTGTTTGGCACCCATATCTCCGGTTAGCGTCGATGCACTCCCGTTCACTATTCGTAGTGCATCTTTATTGCTATGAAATACATTCGTGATTGTCGATGAAACGAATCCTTCTAATAGCTGTGACAGCACAGAGTGTGTAACCAGAGAGTAATGTTGCACAACCCGAAAAGTGTCGCTGAATACACGAAGAACATGGGCTTTAGTCGCCATCCTGTGGCACATAAAAGTGCGCTTTAATACCACGGTCAGACTCGAGGGAATCGCCAAGCACGCCCAATGACCAACCGTGATGTTGCTAGAACCAAGTGTAAGCGAGATACGCTGTATTAGAGCCTGGTGAGGCAGACGCACGTCGGAGAGATATGTGTGGCTTGGATGGACGCTTTTAGCGAGGCCGACACTTGGGCTAAGGTAACCGTCTCGTGGTGTGTCAAGGCGTTCTGAAAAATGCACTTTTCTTGATAACGCTCTGAATGGGTGGACGCGTGACAACCCGCGTCGAAGGCGGAAATCATCGATTTCATAATAATGATGAATCACTTTTCTTTATTGCTTTAAAGGGTCACACCACTCCACTTACCAAGCACTGCGAGAAGAAAGCGTGAGATATAAAAAGCGCGTTTCTGAAGCCGGTTTACTATGCAGCCACGGCGCAGTGAAAAGCGTGCTGTGAATCTGTTGCTGTGGTCCGAAAGGTCGTCGGTTCAATGCCCGTTGACGGAACATTTTTGTCCTTGACATATGAAAATAAAATTTTTGATTGCATTTCCCCAACGGAAATACGTCACTCAATTCTTAATGGACCATGGCACAAAACAGTCATTGTTAAAAAAAGCAGTACGCAGGTTTCATGCCACATATTCACAAGCCAAGACCAACTTTTTCAAGTAAATGCCTCAAGTGTGTTTCTTTTATATTTTTGTATTTTATGTTTTTTTAAGCGTTCTGAAGCACATTGCTTCTGCTGAACTCGTTTCCTGGGTTTCCTTCTTCTTCGTCGTTATTTATTTCGTTTGTGCGATTTAGAACGGATTCAAAATAACTTGATCACTCTGTAAAACTAGCCAGGGCTGTTTTATTTCTATGATGTAAGAAATTAATATAAAAAACTTGAGATCCGAAGCATGAACTTCGTTGTTTGAAATTTGCTTTATCATTAAAAGGCACTTTTTAGTTGATAATACTATGTCCCATTTTCACTTTTGCTTATTTCTGTAAATATTTCAGGAGGTGTTAATCAAGAAGTGGGTTACGATAGATGTAAAAACTATGAACATCACACGATCACTATTTTAATGCGTAATGCGTGGCCTCAACTTTTGTAATGGCAGAAGGGCTGGAAATAGAGGCGATTTTGATTGCCATGCCATTCCAGTCTTGGGCCATTGGAAAAATAAAAAAAGGTAGTATCGCAAGTTTTAGGACAAACTACGAATAAAGATTGTCCAACGCAATGTGATATGCCTCATTGTTCATATTAATGTGGTGCACAATTTAGTAAGCTCTGCTACAATATATGAAATAAGGTTAAGCGGGTATAAGTGAAGATTTGGAGGCATTTGTATACCAGATTGTTTTTAATTACATTACCCTTTGGATCTAAGGGGAGTCATTGATCTAGATGAAACAATTCTCGAAACCTTCATGATTCTTGCAAAAAAGTTATAAAAATTGCCAATTTGTCGTTTATATTGTCATTTTTGTCTAATTATCGGGTTGTAAGGTGATGATATTGTGTTGCCTGGCATGTTAGGCCACTTTTTATTGTTGCCAAAAGTATTGGACTACCCACAAATAGAATGCGAAATAATACCCGAACTCTACGACCCCTTCACAATGTCTGAAGTTCGGGAAGCATTACACAACCTGAACAGTCGATCGGCCCCCGGTTCTGAAAAGGTAAGCAACCGCCTGTTGCGGAATTCAGACAACCAAGCCATCACATTACTCACAAAAGGCATTACCACATGTGGGAAACTTGTCAGATACTTCAATAATGGCGCACGGCCACGGTAATCCTTCTCTAAAAGCCAGGTAAACCTCGAAACTTCGACAATCTACGCCCTATCTTCCTTACCTCATGTATAGGAAAAGCAGCTGAACATGCCACCTTAAACCGGATATCGCGTTACATACAGGATCACTAACTTTTTCCATTCAACATGGTCAGGTTCCGTCCGCACGTATCAACACAAGACCTCATGCTATTACTAAAGAAGCAGATCTTTGACCCAAAAACGAGAGATGACTTGTGGCATCCTCGCCCAAGAACTCACTAAAGCATTCGACAGTGCCTCCCACCACTTTATACTGGAATTCATTGCAAGCCTCGGTGTCGGTAAAAGATTACAGGTATACATGCGTTCTTTCCTACAAGACCGATAGGCCAACATTCTAATATCGCAACTTACATCCGACACATGCATAAGACTCAAACGGGGCACCACAAGGGGCAGTCATTTCTTGACTCCTTTATAACATAGTAATGAAGGGACTGCCTGACAAACTTCGCGACATCCATAGCATGAACCATGCTATATACGCAGATGACATCACCATATGCACTTCATAAGCCCTTCAAACCGCTCTCGATAGCAGAGAAGCCTACCTCAAAAACACTGAACTGCGACTGTCACCCATGAAATCAGAGTTGCTGTTATACCGGTCATCTTGTCAAGGCGTTCGTAATTAAATGCCCTTAAATGAAATACCCGTAGCAATACATGCCAAAGACGGGCATTGAATACCCCGCGCGGACTCCATATGCATTCTCGGCCTCCTAATTGAGGCCACTGGCTGCTATGTACGAACAATATCACACATCACAGCAAAAAGCGAAAAACATGCTCCGACTGATTCAGCGAGTCTTGGGTCGCAAACGAGGCCTTGGAGAGGCCAACCTTCTGCGCGAATACCGCGCGTTCCTGATGAGCAAGATCAATTACGTGCCCTCTGCCCACAACTGGACAAAAGTGGGAAAAATAAAACTAAACACGCTCATGCGTCAAAACATTAAAAAAGTCCTTGGTTTACCTCAAAACACGAGTACTGCCCGTCTCGACTAACTAGGCATGCACAACAACCATGAAGTGATCGAGGCCCAGACCACGGCCCAAGTGATCCGCCTCTCCTCCTCCAGGGCAGGCCGCCAACTTCTAAGCAAGGCTGGCATGCCCCGGCATCCCTACCTTGAACGTACAGTAATCATCCCCAGAGCTGTCCACGCTACTTACATGGTAAACCCATTTCCGCAGAATGTTGGCCCGCAACACAACAAAGGCAGATGCCTGGCCTGCGCTCGCGCAATCCTCAACCGTACCACTCCTAATCAAAATTCTGCCGTCTTCGTTGATGCGGCGCAGTACGATAACTCTTCCACCTTCGCAAATATACACTGTTCCAGAAGTTTCGTGCAGGATTTTGGAAGCTACAGGCTTTCACAACTAATCAGGAGGGCGAGCACATCTAAGTGTATTCTTCCGCGCCCTGTGGCCTGCCAGTGGCGAGCGCTGCACCGACAGCGGCAAGGGACAATCTGCAACTGCGCAGTGGTACCAGCTGTTATTGTAAAAGAGGTTAAATGTTCTCCTCGGCCCCGTAAAACCACGCGTCTTCGAGATCCTTGCATGTACACTTTGAGGGATAGAGTTCAGTGGCTCATGTTTTAGTGGAAAATGCTGCACTAGCCAAATTGAATACGAAAGCACCACGCTTCATCAGATTTCGTATACGCATGCCCATGGGCATGCGAAGTGCCACTCGCGTTCATACGAAATGATAGCTCTATTTCCAGTGCTTTACTTGTCTCTCTCTGCGTGGTGTAAGAATAAGCAAGCCGCCGCACTTGTGCACACATCACGTCCTAATATTCAGCGGATTTCTCGCTGGGCGTGCAGGATTCGCTCCGGGGAACTCAAGCTGAATGGTCTTGCGTCAAACGCGATCTCCTGCCCGTGAAGATCTCACCGATTGGCTTTCACCTGCGAAATCTTCGTGCCGTGAGGCATATGATTGACTGTGCCTTGTAGCCCTCGCCAATCGGCGTGTAGTCCGTCATCTCCGGTGCTGCGCAGCGCTCGCCAGACCAGCGCATCCCGTCCTCAATCTCATCTGACCGTTTCCAGTTTCCCTGTCTTCTCTACTTTGCGCGTTTTCTTCCTACTATCATCCTCTACTTTCTTTCTATCTCTTTCACTGCCCTTCTCCCACCCCATCCATCTGCCGACATGTTAAGGTGCCCTCGTAAGGAGAGGCAGTTACGGGCTGGCACAATTCTCTTCATTTCCTTTTGATAACCACTAAGAGAGAGGAGTGCAGAATCACGCAGTCTAATGCCCCATATGTAAATAGACCTCATGCGTTCACTACGCTACGAATAACGAACGCGTAGCGTGTGTAGTGCCGGTGCGTGTAATGTTAACGCGGGACGCGTTGCATTTACGATTGTGATTTGTCCGGAGTAATCAGGCTAGACGGCTATACAATGAAAGTGACCTGCTCGATACGCGGTGCAACACTGATTGTGTCGTGCTGTGTGCAGTTAAGACTGCACTTGTCACTTAGAATACTTGTTTGCAAGTAGAAGTTCTGAGTGTCATGATGTACGCGTAAAGCGTGTACTGTGATACCAAATAGTGCAGATTCATGTGATGCAATGAGACAGCTGGCTTAATATAAATATTATGAGCCGTAATTTGCATGTGGGCCGTGCCATAAAGCTTAAGTGGAGAGGTTTGGTGGAGATGTGCTCGTTAAATAAATAAGGTTTGCGAGTTGCTCTGCACAAGCTGTCGAAAATAAGTATTTTTAATGCAGCAATTGTTTAAAAAAGAATGCTCTTCATCTGCCGCCTTAGGCCCACATTTCCACCTATGGTGGACTGCTTGCGATCCTAGTACTACAAAAGCTTCTCGGGTGGTGATCTTTATTCTCGTAAGCTGTGTGAGTTCACTGTAACAGGAACTTAAGCTCTTGGAATTGAACGAGTTGTTTCGTGTTTGTAAACAGACACTGAGGCACGACTGAGACGAATACAGCAGACACATAGATGCAAATGAGCTTCGGTTTGCAGCGCTATTTTTGTTTATAACTACAATCAACACATTACACAATGCATCATATAATACAAAAGATCAGTTAAAAACGAAATTTACTTGTATTAGGGCTCATTTGCCACATGTCACACCACTCGGACGTATGATACACGAAATGAACAGCAATCATATGACACATGAAAAACACAGAGGCGACAAGAGATGACTTTAGAGTAATTAGCATAACACTGTCTGCTCTTCGATGCTTCAGCTTTGAAGTTCCCACTACGAAATTGATGGTATTAATTAAAACACACAGCACTGGTTGCTGTAGCTGTATCGGCCATGGGGCACAACAACTGTACGACACGCGAAGAACACAGGAGTGACACGAGATGGCTTTCAGAAAAATCGCACAACACTGTCCCTACTTGGACAATTCAGCTTTGAAGTTATCATTGCGGCAGTGATGGTATTAAAAGACACACCACTGGGAGGTGTAGCTGTAGCTCTAGCCAGCAAAGGGCACGGCAGTCGTGAGTGATTTTAGCTACAACTAAAAATCCTCCGACGAGAGCACTTTTAAAAGTCATGGGGACAAGCAGCGGGCTACGCATATTGGGCACTACATCTCGCTTCACAACAACCTGCACTCAAGTGTCATGTAGCCTTGCTCTGCTGCACGGAACTTCTGGAACAGAGTACAGGGGTCGTAGATGGTGACAGAGCCGTATACGCTCAGCCACCTTGGTTAGACTAGCAACGAGCGCCATAGCCGAGCAGGTTGCTATAGCTTTAGCGATGTTCGACCCCTCACACAGACATGTCTTCACAGACTCTCGCACCGCCATTCGGGCTTACAAAAGTGACAACATCGCTCGACAAGCAGCCCACATTCTACAAACACGCAAATGCATGGGCTTGCACTACCTCTCTTGGTTTCCTGGCCACATGGGAAAGAGGTCCACCCACGAAATGGTTCAACGAAATGGCTCATGATTGAGCGCGAGAACTGACCCGCCATGACGATCAATCAGCCCGCGAAGAGCTGGTCCCAGACGTACAGCTTAATGATCCTTTACTCACCTTTCACGAAATTACCTCTTAATACCGAAACAACAGAAGCCAATAACCTTGACCACATGCAAAGTTCGAACGCGCGCAAGAGGAAGCTTTCCGCATGCTACAAGTGAGATCGTACCCATCACGGGGCCGACTCAGCCGTTACAACTCAGACATAAATTCACAATGGCCAGACTGCTCAGAAGTGTACTGTTCACCTGAACACATGCCCTGGCAATGTCCCGCGTTACGTCGAAGGCCTCTCACCACTGAGTCCGTCTTGTAGGAGGCACTTAGGAGCCCCATTCTCAGAAACCAAGAACAGGCAGCCCAGATGGCTCAAGAACTGGCGGAACGCCACCACGTTCCTGTCCCGACTCGGGCGTCGCCTACAGTAGCGGCTGCTAGAGTCTCCCTCATGGACACCATGGTGGCTTAAACTCTCCAGGATCATATAATAGAGTTCTTGACTGACTGACTGATTTCTTAGCTGGTGAAATCACGTTAGTCACAAACACGTTCAGTCTTCTCAATATCTTTTCACTGTATAACACTGAAGTATACCTAGAACTGGTTGCAGTTTGTTTCTTTGTTAATAGTCCGCATCTGAATGCCAAAGTGCTAAAATGAAAAAAAAATGACAGAGCTTTGCATTCACTTGAGTTATGGGCCATTACTCAAATTGATAATAATTATGAATACTGGTCGAGTCTTTCTAAAGAGCGATCTTGTCGTTTATTGTTTGTAACTGAGCGAAAAAAATTGCGCAGTGGTCATAAACAACACTGATTTTACAGGACCTACCAAATGATACAACACTGAAGTGGTATTAAAGATAGTTGCCGGGCTATTGCAGAACGCTGAGGTACTCCTTAGGTGACATGTGGAAAGGTCTCGGAAGTATTATTCCTAAGCAGTTATTACGTGCTTATTGTTTAAAACAGTTTCATCGGTGTTAAAACAACTGGATGTGTGTTCAACAATAAGTGTTTTGGGAGCAGCTCGTGTTAATTAAATCTCTCAATGTATTTCGCAAAGTAAAAAAGAAGTGTGCCAGTTTGTACGTTCCACTCACTCTACCGCCGTGGCCGTAGCTTCACGTGATGCACATGTCAAATCTAGCGCTTCAGGTTGAGTGATAATGTGCAATACTTCGTGATCGGAAATTTCTAAAAGTTTTTTGAGCGTAACGAAGCGTTTGAATTTTCGTAATATTTCAGATATCAGCACTTAGTAAGCAAACGACTTAGTTTTAGCCATGAACCTAGCAACAAATAATCGGTCTTCCTGCCCACAGAATGACCTCACATACTTTTTTCAGCATTACCTAAATAATCTCATAATGTCAGCGCCTAGTTTCAGCTACTAATATAATTCACTTTGATGGAGGACTGGTTAGTGAAGAAACCATCCGCGACATTAAATATTAGCTGAAAATTTCCACATCGACGACGGCGAAGCAATAAAAATGCACCTAGCATTCCCTAGATTACAAAAGTTTGGCGACGGCGTCCAGTCAGGCTCATTAGAGGTCATTAGCAGAGTCGTGGAGTAGAAAACAGGAAGTGATAGAAAAAAAATGAAAGGCCAATGGGGGACTCCGTTGGCCAACCAAAGCACGAACTGCTGCGCATTACGCAGAACATGCTTTTTGTAAGCATGCTGATAGTTAGATGATGCTGCCTGTGTGGTTTTTTGGCAGTTAGCTCTGCAGGGCCTATCTGTAACGCACGGGCAGAAGCGGTCGCGTTCACCTACAGTGTGACCTATTTCGAGAATTTAGCGTAGTGGAGCAGACGATAAAAGGAAAGGTAATGGAAAGGCAGGACGTCGAGCATGTTGTACTTGACTTACTAAATCATTCCCAAATAGAAGCATAGGCCCACTCACCCGCTTTCAAATAAAATGGAAACAAATAGGAAACAGAGACCCAGGGAGGCATGCACGAGCATTGCAGCATTCATGCGAGACGTAAGCATCTCTATACATGACTATTCCTCATGGTTTAGCGTTTTTAAAGAGCCTTTGTATTCGCGCCCTCGGCATTATGTGAAAGTATAGAGTTATCATGTTCCGTTTCCCCAATAAGTTGATACGTTAAAGAGAAACACTTGCTATACCTCTGACTGGCACTCACATTTACAAATTAGTTATAATGTGCAACACGAGAAAGTAATGTCTGGCTACGGTATTGCTTCGCAAAGCCATAATATTGGCATTCGAGCAAAATATTTCCAATGTGAGACATGGCAGTACCTCAATTCTGTGAGCTACACTGTTTAACTAGTGTTTTTTTTCGCAAAATAGTAAAAAATGTTGATTTGTCCTACTTACGTTACGGCTATCTGTAATTTGAAGCTAAGCACTTTTATATGCAGTAATATCTTACAGGTGGCATTGAAATTGACGAAGCTCTTTGTTAATACTAACATTGCAATGGACACCATATAAAGAGAAATAGCAGTGGCTGCATTTTGGATGGAGAGAAAAATGCTGTAGGTTTGTATGCTCAGATTTGAGTGCACGCTAAAGAACTCCAGGTGGTTCAAATTTCTCGAGCCCTTCTTCACGACAACTCTCATAATAATAACGTGGTTTTTGGGACGTCAAATCACACATATCAATCAATCAATTGATAGAAGTAACCAATGAACACTGTTGTCCTGTTCACCTTTTTCTCAAATGGTCGGGAGCACTTGTTAGTGCCAAAAAATTGCCCGCAGCTTCCCTCGGGGGAACACTGAGGAGGATGCGGAGCATATAATTGGTTAACGGGGTGTTAAAGTGCGACTTACTTGGGTCGATGGCTAAATTGGTTAACGTGGTTGTGAAATGGGGTGTTAAATTGTGACTTACTTGGGTCGATGGCTAAATTGGTTAACGTGGTTGTAGGAGGGGGTGTTAAATGACTGAACACGTACACACGTATGCGAAAGGGCGGCGCTGGTCGAAGGGACGTCGATCATTGTGTTTGTGGATTCGTTGGCATTCATTTCACGGCGACTTCGGACGTCGACGCGCCGTACAAACCAACGGACGAGCGGCAACTGAGCGAGCAAGCGCCGACCTTGAGTATATATACAGCGCGACGGCGCATGCGCTGTCAGCTGTCGAATGTTCTCGAAGGAGAAGCGCGCGTGGCAGAGATGGTGGGCGACGGCGCGACGGCGCATGCGCGCGCGTCAGCTGTCGAATGTTCGAGAAGCGGTGCGGATGGCGCGGACGGCGCACTACAAGGCGCGAGTATAAGATGCTTCCGCATCTAAAAGCAAAGTGTCTACACAGTGAAACGTAAACCAAGAACAAAAATATTGTTCTAGACTTTGAAATTCAGCCCCAAGAAAAAGTGGAATACTACTTTGTTGACTACGGTACGTATTGCGCTTGTGTAATAAAGACTCACAAATTATAACTTTTGAAGACATGATTGCTTTCTCTACTTAAATCGCTGCCCTTCTTTTGTTGTGAAGGTCACTTGGTTTGTTCAAAATACCTGTAAAATTAGATTAGAAGCAATGACGCTTGCAACCGTTCTCGCGCTCCGAAATTGTGCCCTGGTGGCTGCAATGTGGCATTCGCCTCATTTCCTATATCGTCTAGAACATTTGCTGTAATGAATAGCACGTGAGAGATAATGGGTCTGTTAATTACATAGCGCAAACGATGTCATTTTACATAACGTGGATTTGACATGACGGCCACTAATCTCCAAAAGCCAAGCTGAAAGATGATAGGAGACACAAGTCATTCATTGGTTGCCTGTTTTTCGCACGTATAGCAAATATGCTGAAAGCGTCAGGCGTATTGTTTAGGAAATGGGAAATGTTTACTTATTCGAACATGAACAGGGCAGAATTATGAAAAAAAGTAAAAAGCACTAAAAAGCGGAGAAAGTAGGGTGCTTATCAAGGTCGACAATTGCGTTGAAAATTTCGTTGCTTGAGAATAAACTTGTTCCCCTTAATGAACTACTTAATAAAACAGTGGGGTTACTATTTTTCTCAGACAAAACATTCACCTTAGGGGATAACTATATAATTCACATGTTATCATTCGACGAAAGTTTCTCGGTAGGCATTTTGGCTTTGTCTGCGAAATCTGCAAGCGCCCGTGAAAGCACGTTTTAGCTATGCTGGTTAACCACCTGCATTTCAGCTATGCTGGTTAGCCACCTGCACGGAGCACTTTGGCGGTGATTTTTTTTTGTAATATTTTGTCGCACCGAGAGGCCTTGTGATACGCATAAAACATCTCTTGTCTTTCGGTATTTGTTTAATATCTTCCTTTGTTCATGAAAGGGGTGCCGTAGTGGCATTCAGAAGTTTCAATTTTTGTCAACTCATAAATTTATAAACAGCCATAAGGAAGCACAGGAAAGAGACATGCAGCTTTTTGTTTTGCCTTTTGTCATCACACCATTCGCCTCTTTTTTAGAGTTGTACTCTCTCCACCATTTGTGCTTTTCCACCTTAGTAAAAAAAAGTAAGTGATCTAAATTAACCATGCACTGATAAGTGTCGTGCCTTTCGTACGGAGCGATATTGGCCTTGCTTCTGGGTCGACAATGCCTGTCTATGCGCTGCACCATGACGCTCACGATTCTGGCCGCCTGATATATATGTGATTATTTTTATATCTTTGATAATTTTGTAATGTTCAGATTCCCGAGAGACTAACGCTGCATTTATATTCTGTAGCAAAGACAAGGGATCATCTCCAGAAACGAAAAAAAGAGGCCACGCGAAATAACAAAACGCATGTGGCTGGGGCGCAGCTCTTCAGGAGCACACTGTGTAGTAATAGAAGTGCTTGTTCGGCATCACCTTTATTTTTCTCTTTTTCGTCTTTTATGTGTCCGAATCAGGTCCAGTAAGCACAGCAAAGTGTAAGGTAGTGATGAAGTGCCACTTCGTCAGTGCTGGCTTTTTGCACGGAGCAGTGAAACAGCCTGAAATGAAATGTATTTTAAATTAGTGGCAACAGCAGATCCCGAGTAATGTCATGCCAGTAAACACTTGCACATAGTATTGCATTGATGACGAGTAAGGAGCTTGGGCTTTTCGCCGCCACCAGCTCTTGATTCCGGTGATAATTATGACCTTTCAGCATATGTGCGAAACCCCCTTGAAGGCATACTTGTATTATTAGCCTAATAACCCAGCCGGAAAAAAAGAAAGTGTAAATTTTTCAGAACAAGAGACAAAAATGATGACAAAAACAACACGAAAATAATGTTTGTGGACGACACGTTTTGCTGTATATCTGATTATGCCACACATTAAATAAATATTTTCAGCTATCTTCTGTTGAATCACAGCCGCCGAGTACGTACAAATGCGGGAAAATTGTCAATCGCATGATAACACACAATTAGGCTTGATGTCCGTAATCACGTATAATGGTTTGTTAAAATGAATGCAATACAGGATTGAAACGTGTGACCGAAATGAAATAACAAGCGCAAGCAATGGTGAACAAAAGCCGCCCAACAAGACAAAAATCCTCCGAAAATGTTATTTTCTTGAGTTGCATGAATACCTCTATGGGAAAAGCCGCTGACATTGAAGGGATCAATATAACTTCATTCTCTCGTTTGTAAACGAGAGAAAGGGTTGAAGCCGTCGCAACCACTCAAGACGTTCGGTAAGTGCGTGCAGGAGTTTCGCTCTGCTTTGAGGTGTCTGAGATCGAAGCATATACTATTTACAAACTTTGTGTTAACGCGACCGCGAATAACAACGTAGGTAAACTGGTAACGTGACGATTTGGCATTTTCCGACAGGTTTATTGCTATCAATTATTGATTGCGTAAGTCGGCAATAGACATCTGATTTTTGCGACTTTTTTTATGTAAATGCTGACTTTAAAACATCTTCGTTTTGCTTGAAAGAAAGGTATCGTTACCTGCAAACTATTTATTGGCATTATTGATTGGCACATGGGGAGCTATTTTATTGTGCACCAACATAAGCAGCAGAAAGCACTGAAGCTCACATCAGGATCGGATCAAAGATCAATGCTTGTTATGTAGATGCTGCTCTTTCTTCACAACTGGATTTTACATTACTGAAAAAACAGCAAATTTTTCTGCATAAAATTCAATTGGTATGGTGATCTTCGCTATTCAGTTTTAGTAATGGTGTGCTTCGGGTGATATTATACCTCAACACTTTCAAAACTTCACAGTAGGTTATTTTTTTTATAATCCTTACCCAACACACAGCTTCAGTGTCATTGCGACAGAACTATAAAAAAGACCTGCTTTAGAGAATACTTAGCCGGAAACCATGGCGATAATTAATGAACGAAGAAGAGAAATGCGACATATATCATGATTTAAAATCAATACTATATAATGCCCTGCGAACCTTGTATTCTTTATGGGCATCAAAGCAAGAAAACAAGTTTCTTTTCCTCGATCATTCAATTTCCTTGCTTATTCTTCGACACATATATATTATTTCCATGACCTCAACTGTTTCAGTCTCCCTTCTCTACTCGTTCACCTTGGTCATGTCTCTTTGATCTTTGAATAACTTCGAACCTAATAAATGGCTCAAATAATGGGGTTACTCGCTATTTTCAATAGTCGATAACAAATAGCACAAAATTTGTGAAACACTAGTCAGAAAACTTTTTTATTTTGCAAGGTGGAAGCCGGAGTACACTATACATACTCTTTTTGCGCCGTTCGCATTCGTGTACGTACGCCCGTCCATCCGTCCGTTCGTCCGTCCATCCGTCCATCCGCGCGCGCGCGCGCGCGTGTGTGTGTGTGTGTGTGTGTGTGTGTGTGTGTGTGTGTGTGTGTGTGTGTGTGTGTGTCTGTCTATGGTGCTGCACTCACAGCTGTTGCTGTCCCTTCTATCTTACTGTGCATGCTCATATTATTCCATGCATTCATTTATTGACTCTAATTGATGGTGTTGCAAAATTCAAGGCAGTAAATTAGAAGAGGAGAAGATGAGAAGAGGGAAAGCAAATATGTAGTAGGCTACCCTGCAAGAGAGAAAGTTTAAAGGAAGACAGAAAAAGTAAGAAAGAGGGAATGAGATAGGGTGGAGAGAAGTTGGAATATATTTAATGGGTGAAGTCGTCTGATTAAACAGTTCCTTTTCTCTTTCTGCACGTGCCTCCTGAATCGAAACAGCCAATACATTACAATATTGCTAGCAATACGTACTAAAGAACACACCTCAGAAAAATATCTCCATCACTCCTGCGTTCACTTAAATGCAAATTCATTATTATTCCATACGGAGGTGACCATTTCCCAATAGTTCCAGCACATCAATAGCAGGTGTTAAGCATAGAGGTGTTAAGCATAGAGACAGCTGTAGGCTAGCCTACAGCTTTTCATTGATGCTGCAACTAAATGCATTCCACAAACATGAGGACGGTCAGGCAAACAACGAGTCCCATGGTCGAATAATGAATGCCGTAATGCGTGCAAATAACAAAAAAATGCCAGGCCAGCACGGAAAGCGCTGCACAGTCACAGCGAAAGCTAGAAGAGCAGTCTTTCAGAGCTTTCGAAATAGCACTGCAAGCACATCTGCTTGATACCCACTGGGGTATTATTCATGAAAATTTTTGCGTAGTATGCCGGCATTCCCTATTTTTCGTCATTTTTGTGAAAGGCGTGGAATCCGCTAAACACTTGCAGAAATTGTGTGTCAATTGTTCATGGAGTGTCTGACGAAGAGGATGAATTATGGCTGAAGTGGGTGTGAGCCACAGTTGATAGGGGAACAAGAACAAGCTTTTGTAATGGGCTGGAGCATTGGACAACGCACTCATTACGCTATTCAAATTGTGCGACGAGTGGTTGTTATTTCACTGTTTGAAAACGCTTTATACGTTGTAATAACGCGATTGCTTTCCCGACATCAAGCCTACCTAAGGCAAGTTTGCCAACAAGTAACACGCGCTGGTGTGGCACAGTGGTAGAATACTGGGCTGGGACCCAGTGGACCCCGGTTCGAGCCCTACTGTGCCACTCGTACTAGTTTTTTTTTCTAATTTCACGCGTTGTGGTTACGGACACCGGCAGCGGCGGACAACCACGCGTGACCCGAGTTGCGATCTCATAACACCTTTCACTGTAATAAAGCATGGAACCTGTTTCGAGACTCACTGACCGTCGAGAATCTTATAAACGTTATGAATATTATGTCGCAAGAAAGAAGGTTCTGCCAACTGTCGAGAAGAGAAAAATGGCATACATTTATATCAACATGACGTCATATACACAGAAGGGTAAAGTCTTGAACAGGGTAAGAAGATTAGAAGGAAAACGTATTCAGTCCCCCTGCAGAACACGCAAGGCGACAGGTTGGAGGGTCAAGCAAACACCCTCGGGACACACTTCGAACATGTCACCAGCTCACCACACTATAGCGAGGCGTTCCAATGTTACGAAGCTAGAATGGAAATAAAAATATAGAACACCAATCTACAACATACAATGAACCTTTCTGTTTGGCTGAACTAAATGTATCACTTACTTGCTGCGATAATTCTACCCCAAAGCCGGAGCGTGTGCATATGAAATATTCGAACACCTTCCTACTTAAACACCAAAAGCACTTCTCTTCATGTATAATGCGGTATGCTTTCCCGGAAAACTACCCCCGGCATGGAAGGGAGCCATCGTTTTCCCGATTCTAAAACGAGACAAGGCTAATTGCGTGAACTAGTTGTCTTTGCAAGGTCTTTCACAAAATGATAAACAGGCGTGGCTGATGCACTTCCTTGAAACCAATGGCCTGCGTAACTTATACCAACGTGGGTTTCGAGAGGCTCGGTCCACCGCTGACCACCCTGTCTTTATCGAGGCACAAACTCTTGACGCTTTTGTTGATAAGAAATTTTTTCTTTCTGTGTTTTTCGACAAAGAGAAGGCGTATGACACTGCATTGTGGTTTGGCATATCGCAAGACCTGCCACATTGAGGTGCGCGGGGTACGATGCTGAGAATCATCGAACGTTACGGGTCGAACCGGACTTTTCATGTGCGTGTGGGCACTGTCTTATCACGGATATTTGTCAAAGAACTAGGAGTGCCACAAGGAGGTGTATTCAGTTGTATGCTTTTTATAGCGACTCTTTGCACCTGTCTTTCTCATGCAATATGTTTTATTGCACATATCATGATGATGTACATGTTTTACATTGTGCAACCTCTCAGTATGTGAACGTCAAGTCCAATCAGGTTTGAACAAGGTATCTCAATGAGCAGATGCAGAGGCGTAGCCAAAAATTGGGGGGGCACCTGCTCCCCCCCCTAAATATTTCTCACCATGGTATAGAGAAAAAAAATGGTCATATTAAGCAGGTGCCTTTCCCAAAACCAAGATCGTTCCCCCTCGCTCCCTCTTCCCCCCGAAAAAAAATTTCTGGCTATGTGCCTGGGCAGATGAGAGAGGTTTTAAAGTCAACTTTGTCAAGACGAAGGAAGACGCTGGGTCTCGGGCGCATGGGCAGCTAAGGGAAGGTAGTCGCGGGTTCAAATCCCGGCTGCGGCGGCTGCATTTTCGATGGAGGTGGAAATGTTGTAGGCCCGTGTGCTCAGATTTGGGTGCACGTTAAAGAACCCCAGGTGGTCGAAATTTCCGGACCCCTCCACTACGGCGTCTCTCATAATCATATGGTGGTTTTGGGACGTTAAAACCCCACATATCAATCAGCTAGGGGAAGGTAGAGGAAGAAGAGGCAGAATAAGAACAGCTGGCCCAGGATGTTTGATTTTGACGTTCAGTCAAAATCAAACATATTTTCACAACAAGAGATGTTAACTTAGATCTTAAGATAGAATTTGAGAATATTTATCCCTCTAACGCAAAGAAAATGCCATTTCAATATTTAAATGATCGGCTGCAGCATTACGTGGCGCATGTGAACATGAACAACATAATTGCGACCGATGCATCCGTATCAAATGAAAAGGCTGGGGCAGGTATCTTCTCACGTTCCCTTGACTGGTCCTTTTCGGTTAGACTCCCAGATTACACACCAATATTCATGGCAGAATTATTTGCTACTGTACTGGCACGACGGAAACTTCCTTTGGGCGAATCGGAAGCAGTCGTAATTACAGATTCTTTTTCAGTATGTGCTGCTCTGTCTTGAGGAGCCAACTTAACACTTATGCACATGTTTCGAGAACACATACCGACAAACTTGAAAAAACTGCAGCTCTTATGGGTACCAGGTCATCGTGGCATATATCTCAATGAGATGGCGGATGCACTAGTCACAGTATCTCTTAGCGGTCCCATTATCCCGATTTTGCCTGATACGGTTTACGCGACAGCAATAAGGTTTAGAAACCTCTGTTTGCGTGAATACGACTGCTACTCATTGGATAAACATCGAGATTTCGCACATCTAAGATGCCGCTGGAATAGAGAGTGGTGTGCAACACGGCACTTGGAAGTTACTTTTACAAGATTGCGTTGCAGAATTCCTCAACTGAATCATTATTTGCATAAAGTTGGTCTAAAGGCGTCACCTTTATGTCAGACTTGCGAAGAAATGGAAACGATAGATCACTTCTTTTTGTTTTGTCACCGGTATTCTCATCAGCGGAAAAGATACCTGGTAGCTCCACTTGAAAAATTGAGATTAGAATTAAATGTGGCAGTAATTTTGTCGTTTGGCAGCATTAAATTCGGTTATAGCCACAGGGACGTCTGCTCTGCGGTATTTGAATACATAATTGAAACAAATCGATTGCCATGTTAATCTGTCTGTATATATATATATATATATATATATATATAGATAGATAGATAGATAGGTAGATAGATAGATAGATATATCATTTTAAACACACGATTACCTCTGTCTCAAATCGCATCTGATGGCCTGCATCGCTCCCTGCTCAGATATACTCCTTTTTCGATTTTCGGCTTTTCTTTCTATATTTTTTTTCAGCCCAAAATTACGTTTTCTTTGAAAAACCATTAGCCTCTTAGTTAATATCCTGCCGCCCGGTGCCAGAGTGTCAAGGATCATCATCATCATCATCACCAGGATTGGGTGTTGTCTCTTGTACATCACAATGGCGCAGTCCGACAAGTGAAGCCTCTGCAGAAAGCCACTGGTACGTGTCTTCGTGGTTCGTCGGGAGCGCGGGCTTCTCTATCAAGGAACGCCGTTCACGCTTCCTCAGCGATGGGGTCCCACCCGCCACTTGAGCCACCCTTCAGACCACCTGTGGACGGCGTCCAGGCCTCCCCTGTGCTTCTAGGCCAGAACCTGATTGAAACCCTGCCACCATTTCATTGCAGGGATCCACACCGGCTCCCATGGCCTACATCCCCGTTGCGGTACATTTTCGAAGACGCACATACGCTCAGCCGCACAGACACTTGGCTCCCAAGGGATGTTTCTTTTGAGAAAATCCAGACACCTAGCCACGCTGAGGCCACTGCCATTGAGAACTTGTGAAGACCAGCCCTCGTCCTGTTCCCTCCCAGCACACCAAGTCTGCACGCGACAGTTCGCCAGAAGTCACCAGCTAGACAACTTCAGAGTTCTGCTGTGCTATTGATGCCCAACCATGATCTGCGTCACAAATCATTTCGAGAAATAGCACAAACGTTCACACGGCTCCCTCAAAGAGCGTCCCACTGCAGTTCAGTTCACCAACGGCGGTGGGACAAACACCAGCATTTCCAGGTTACTCTGCGACATTGGCGGAACAGTCAGGGCCGTCCGCCTGAGCGGTATTCTACGAGTTGTCAGGAAACGTTGTACCATGCACGAGTTCAACCGCAGCGACAAAGCCATTTCCGCCCACCTGAGTACACACTGACAGATCTTCAAGCAGAGGCGCACCGTGGCGTTGACCGACCGGCTCTAGGCAGCCAGTGTCGTCCACCAGAGACGCTTCCCCCAGTCCGTCACTCCATGTTGCATTGTGGTTCGGGACGACCACCACGGTGCAGCCAAGCCCACCCAGCAAAAACTTTGCCGCCAGCTCCGCGCGCGCGCATGGCCGAGTGTCAAGACGAAGAAATACGCTGGTGCTCGGGCGCGTGGGCAGCTATGGAAAGGTAGAGGAAGAAGAGGGAGAATAAGAACAGCTGGCCAAGGATCGGGTGTTTTTCTTGTTCTCTGTCTAGTACATCACGACATGCAAAAGAGATATTACGTCTCGTTCTGCCGAGAGAGGGGCCTCCATCTCGACCCCGACATTGACCTGCATTGTCAATGCCTGTTTGTCAACACTGAGCAAAAGTCTTTTGGCCTAATACTGATGCAGAACTAGCCTCAAAAACAAACACAAAATATTTTTGAAAACTACCTGTTTAAAAACGATGAATATTTTGAGTTTTGTCACGCACTACGTAGGACATTGACAGGAAATTCTTGATAAATTCATATAAAAGCCTTGCACGCACGTGCCTAGATTACGGTGATATAACCTACCAGTTTGTGACACCATAAGCCCTAAAGATGCTCGACTACGAGACTTCCTGAATGCCTGACTGAACACACTTGATGATCCTGCCGCCCGGTTCTTGGCCGATCCCCCTTTGTGGGCGAGTGCCAGCAAAGATGAAGGATGCAAGCAAGCAAGCAAGATGCTCGACCCTGTCCACCAAATGCATTCGCCTTTCTGCAGGTGCTTTTCGAACTAGCTCTGTAAAAAGCCTGTAGGGAATATGAAATGAATGCGTCATCGCTCCACCTGCAGATGTTTTAAATGTCTTTGCTGTACATTCTGAAGGTTGAGGCAACCGAGAAACATCCCACTCTCTCAAGAGTTACTAATATGTCCAATTTTGCTTTGTTCAATAATCATCCTTCGCTGAGACAGCCCTACTGACTCCATGTGAGGAACCTTGATGAGGAAACTGGCGTGCCATTTCTAGAGCACCGTTTGACAGCTCTCGCATCATATGCGCCGCATAATAACCATATCCTAGAGGCAGATTATAAAGTGTGATTCATATTTCATGGAAGGTACGAAGCATGCTACTACTGCAAATATCCACACGCACTTCGTCAAACTCCAACGCAAGTACACTTGCTTAAAATTTTTCACCGATGTTTCAAAGTCTCACACTGGTGGGTCCTATGCCACTGTTTGTTAATCCTTTTTTGATTCCAGTATTCTGCACACCAAAACAAGCATATTCATTTCAGAAGCTCATGCGATAGCTAGCCGTCAAGCATTTTAATGAAATACAACTACAAAGTGCGGCAATATACATGGATTAGCTGAGCATTGTAACAGGTTTGAAAACTGTGAAAAACCATAAAACCCTTTTTTTGTCAGTTTACTCTCTTTATTCACTCTCTACACCCTCTGATGGCATGTTGTGGTGTGCATGGGTGTCAGGGCACTGTCAGATTGGAGAAATATGTTCGCGGATCAGCTCGCTGCATCCGCTAAACATAACGCTGGAGCTAACACATCCATAGCTGTCCCTGCCCTTGATCTGTGGCCTTTTCTACGACAGGAGCTCAGGGAGTGCTGGCAGCTCCTACCAAATCAGCAAATGCCAAACAATTTACATGTAATCAAACTAAGGCTTTGAAATCGGTCAACAGTATCTATATTACGCTACACAGAAGTCACACTTACCAGACTACCCATAGGACGCACACGCAGCAAACGTGCATGTTTACTGTTTCGCGGCAACCCACCTATTCGTGAGATTTCGAAAACTGCTCACGGATCTCCATGTTCTCGTTCAGTGTATACGATTTAGATGCTGTAAGAGAAAAGCACTTTTTATGGCCATTCCAACAGCAGTTTTCATTACATCCTATCATGCTCATCAGTGGGAACACGCTTTTTGATCTGCAATAATTGTTCAAGTTTTCTTGAGATGTACATAGTTTTCACACCATAACCCGTTCTGATCTGTTTTTTTCCCTTTTTGGTATTGGGAGTGTAGTGAAGAGGAATGCCCACTACTAAAGCGACGTCGACACATTGGCGCGAGACACGAGCTAAGACTGCCTGGTTGTTGCTGCGACGCTGCCCTACACCCGGCCAGCTCTTGCTGCTTTTGTACAGACGCTGATACCACTGTTGACCTTGCATTTACATTATATTTTGGTGGAGAGTGCTGCGGTCTTCCCCAGTCCTGGAACTGCGTAGCCGAAAACTGCCGTCTGTCATGCTTGACGACGCTGTCTTCACACCCCCACCGGCTTCGCCACGCAGGACCTGTCCCGGTGCCCAGCTCTTACGAGAGCCCGACATCTTCTGCGGCACCGACGAGAAAGACGTTGAGGATTGGCTGGAATCTTATGAACGAGCCAGCGCTACTAACAAATGGGACGATCCCACAAAGCTTGGTACTGTGATGTTTTATTTAACGAATGTTGCCAAGCTGTGGTACAGAAACCATGAGGCGGATATCCCCACTTGGACGACCTTCAAAGCCTGCATCGCAGATGTTTTTGTACGCCCTGGTGTGCGCAAACATCGCGCAGAACAACGTCTACGAAGCCGGTCCCAACAAACTGGCGAGACATTCACTAGCTACATCAAGGACATCCTCGACCTCTGCCGGCGTGTCGACCCGACGATGGCGGAAACTGACAAGGTACGACACATCATGAAAGGCATTTCCGACGACGCCTTTCAAATGCTGCTCTCGAAGAACCCTGTCACCATCTCTGAGCTCATAGAGTTGTGTCAGAGTTTCGACGAGCTCCGATGACAGCGTCTTCTCACGCGATGCCCTAACGTCGCGGATGACACACTGTCAAGCCTAACCACCACATCTGACCATGAGTCCCTGCTATCGCAGATCAAGGTGTTTGTTCGTGCGGAAGTCGCTCGTCAGCTATCGCTGCAATCGACAGTCGGCCAACCACAGTCACCTTTTCCAGCAAACCTTCGCCAGGCCATCCAGGAGCAAGTTTGCGCGGCTCTGCCATCTGCCGTGACGCTTCACCGTTGCCGACCCCCGTTGCCGGTGCCGAAGTAAATGCACCTCTAAGCTATTCTGAAGTGGCCGCTCGACCACCTCTTCAGGCTTTTACGTCACTGCCATCAGCTGTGCCACCGCAACAATGGGGACACCGGTTGGTCACTTGCATTGCATTGTTCATTTGACAATCTACTTGCTGCGTCCCCGTAGCACCAATAGTGCACAGCATGATTCCTTATTAATCCATCACCGTATTGTTTGAAGCTATCTTACCCGGTGCGAGCGGGCTGTTTTGCGAAGTTCGCGACATCAACAAAGCACGATGTACTACTGGTGCGTGCATGTCCACATTCGTGACAAGAAGGTACTTGCCGAATCAATTTGCGTATCAGTGAGAGCGTAAGAAAATGATTCGAAGAAACCGCCATTCAAGAAGCACATCTTGCTGCGTTATAGTACTGAGCGAAGAATTCACAAAGCGTGAGATCTGGGCAGCTATAAAGATGGCCATTTCGCGTCGCTCTAAAGCACGGTTCACAAAGCTTTTGTATATTGTTGGTCCATAATGTTCTTGCTCCGGGAATCCTGCGAAACCTTCTGCGAACGTGCTCGACGAGCGTTTGGAGCAGGCATGGGACCACGTTTTACCTCTACGTTTGGTTGCCAGAACGCTTCAGTCTCCCTCTTTTTTGTTTTGCCCAGAAAGTAGAGAAGGCGCACTCCTTAAAAATAATGACTTTTTTTTCGGTCAAAGCTAGATGAAAACTACAGCTTGTATGCTCTAAGACAGCGCATATACTCTTTTTCATCTATAACGCACAATATACCTTGTGCGTTATAAGCAGTTTAATCTGAAACTTGATTGCTTTGGAATAAGCGTACGAAGCTTTTTGAACGCAACTTGTATTTGTGCTGTTGCTATTGATTCTCGTTCCACGTTCATACTATGTTATTATCTGCATCAATGAATGAGTGGCTATAGGGCGCTCGGCTGCTGCCCAAAGGTCGCTGGTTGAATTCCGGCCCGGGCAGTCGCAATTTAGTGAAGAGGAAATGGTAGAGAACAGTGTACTGTGCAATATAAGTGCACGTTAGAGAACACCAGATGGTCAAAATTTCCGAAACCCACCGCTGCGCCAGCCTTTATCATTATAGCCTGGTTTCGAGCCTTATAAGACGCCACATTTTATTAGTATACTGTGATATTGTGAAAGCGGCCAACTTGTCACGCCAGATGGTAACGTCCTAGCGCTCTACATAAGCGATTTATGGCGACACAACTTAGTTACACGAGACCTTCGACATATCTAATTACTATCCTTCACTAGGTCTTATTCAATATTAGGTCGCTATCACCTATAGAAAAACTGACTTTAAATAGCAATGCGCTCTCAGCAAGCGGCTGTATTTAGGGCGTCTCATCGACACTCATCAATAACTGTGAAGAGTGAAAAAAAATAAGAAGACAGGCACCCGTAGCGTGAAGCCACAGGAATTTCCACACGAATCTTTCAGAAAGAGAAGCTTCTCAGTTGCCGTAAAATTTGTCCTGGTCTGGGGCTTGAACTCAAGACCAACACCTTTCCAGAGTGGTTGCTCTGGTAATTGAGGTAACCAAGACGCTAGCAATAAACAGCGCCATTGCGAATTCATCAACAACTACAATCACATGGAGACAAGTATTGCAAAAGAGTTCTGCGGAAACTCGCAAGGTTGAATGTTTTGAAATCCGCAATTTCAAAACACGCAAAGTTTAAACCCTAAAACAGGATGAATTTCCTCGGCAACTAAGAAGCTTTTCTTTCTCAGTACTCCGCACGTATATATCTTGTGGCTGTGTGCTTTGTGGGTTAAAAAGTAAATATGTCCTTTCGTTCACATTTGCTGGTGCGTGTGTGCAAAACAAGTAAATTGATTTTCTCAAATGTAATTTGTATTGAAAGGAAATATTTTATTACGTTATAAAATTGTTGCTTACAAGTGGCAAAATCTAGGAACTAAGACACATCGGAGGACAGCAGACATTTTGCATACATATCACATTTCATATGCCCCGATTGAAGCTTTTGTGGGGTGGACGACAAGAACAAAATGCAATACAGATGCGCGCCACACTTTACAGGCTATTTTAACATACTTATTCTGCGAAAAAGCTCACTGAATGCTCATATCATATCTCCACTAAGTTAAAAGGCGGTTAAAATACTGTATACAGCATTCAACATGCCACGTCATTATTATTATCGTAAAACAGTTGGTAACCAGAATTTGCGAACCGTTTTCCCAAGTCAGAACCTAAAAACAGCAATTGGTTACCACCGAAATTCTCAAGTTATAGCATCTTAAAGCAGTCGAGTTACACTGCTCAAACACCTAGGAAGGGCTCGATACAAAGACTGTTTGAACTGTGTTCAATGCATGAGAACATTTGTACGCTCAGCAGAATACCTAATAGCCACAGCTAAAGTCCACTACCACAACCCAACAATGAATTTACCCATACCTCCGGCTGTGCGAGACACAACGAGACATGAGCGTCCGAATAGTGTTTCCCAACATGGTAAGTTTTGAAATTTCTTGTTTTGCTTTAAAATCATTCGGTCGACTTAACATCTTAGAGAACGTGCACAATAGGGACACAGACGTCTTGTTAGAAGCATTATTTGGCTTTCTTCTAAATAAATAGACCATGCCAGCTGGCTACCTTCTATCTCAGTGGTGGAAGTAGGGCTGTGCTCAGCACAATCTCACTTTCTATTGGGATCATCCTGCTCAGATAGGTCATCATATACGGTCTTCCGCACATGCGACGGCATACTTGCAGGTGTGCTTGTATACCCCTTTTGTTTAGCTATCTCTGGCTTATCATATCTGTATTCACATTCCAAATCAGGCCCTTCTGCTCCAATTGTCAGTCCTTCACTTGGTGCCCCCCCCCAAAATAGTGCTACTTGATATTCCAGCCGATGCTACACAAGAATGCGCTACCAATATTTAAGACGTTTTTTAAGAAATTCGCTGCCATCATCCTGATTAACATTTGAATTTCTTTCAATAGAGCTATTCTGAGGTACCGTACCTCGGTAACGGTGTCCATGCTCTGAGAAGTTCCACAACATATCCTTCAGGGAACACTCCTGTTCTCTTTTAAAGAGGTTCTTTGCCTGATCAAGCTCCGTAAAACTGTTTCTAGCCTCTCGCGCATCGACTATGCATGGTGCGTTGGCAAGTTTACCCTCCGGTAAGTGGTGCCCTGTCGTCCTTGCAGAAAGCTTGGATAAAGCTTTCCTTTCACACTCAGGCTCTGTGGGTTGAGGAGCTGCTTGCAATGGTGGGAAATACCTATTCATGACCGCTTAGCCTTCTTTTCAATCAAAAAGCGCCTAAGATTTCGCAAGATGGACGTGAAGCGACAATTTTTTTTTTCAACACCACATTCTCACGAGCCAGCTCCGCCTCAAGCTGTGCACACGCATCGCGCTCCTCTCGCTCGTGACATGCACGTGCCTTACGCCCGCTCTGCCTGCTCACGTAGAGCCTCGTGTTCGGCGGCAAACTTCTCTCGTTCACAAGCTTCCTACTCTCGCATCCACTCCTTCAGTTTTTTTATAGTGAGGCATAGCTTCTCAGCACCGCTACTCAGCTCAAGTAAATACTAGTGGTGGTAGATTGATAGGTGGAGTTTAACATCCCAAAACGGCCATATGATTATGAGAGACGCCGTAAAAGAGAGCTCCAGAAATTTCGATTACGTGGGGTTCTTTAACGAGCACCCAAATCTCACCATAAGGGCCGCCTACAGTATCTTCGCCTCCATAAAAAAATTCGCCGCCTCAGCTGATGTCTGATGCTTTGACCTGTGGGTCACAAGCCGAGTAGTACCTTAGCCACTACACCCTTTCGGTGGAACCCAAGTTGCGCTTATTATGTTCCTTTCGAAACAAGAGAAATCATCCTCACCCCACCTTAAACACCATTGTGATGGGATTGTTCAAAAGTGCATTCTAAGAACTGTGTTGCCCCAGGGACGAAAACGTTTGTAACAAAAATGGCGAGGCTGTTTTATGTTTCCTTCGATTTATCGAAACTACACACGTAAGTGTACAACAACGATACTATATGGGAACGTAACATGATAAAACCCGGAAACAACCTAAACAACAACGCAAATTCTGAGTTCTAACACGAGAGTGTCTCAGCTGTGAGTGCTTGAAGGTTTTGCGGGGCTTGGCTACGTGAAAGAGTTGTAGCGTGGTATTGTCGGCACCACAGAAATTCGACGAAGGGTAGGGCAATGCTCAGGTGTATGCACGATGAAGCAGTTAGGCGACGAAGACTTTTCTTCAGACGCTTGGACCGAGTACCGCAGCCAAGCACTCGGGCCTACGTCCGACAGTGGACCTGGTGGTTACGGTAGCTTGCCGCTGGCTCCGTGGACCATCAAAGTTTGAGGTGAAGCGAAGCAGGCCGCTTGGACTCTTCAACTTTTGATCACCTTCTTCTTGCTTCCGCCCGAAGAAACACCACCTTCGCAATTGCCTGGCACTCCACTCCACGCACCCTACTCTCTCCCCTGGCCTCGTGTCCGCACGAGGCTCTCGTTTCTCTTCTACGCCTTTCAAGTTAACCACGCATGCTTGCACGTGCACCAGTGTCCTCATCGTTGTGTTTCACCATCGCACACATGGAAGAAATGCAGATATTTTGCGCGTTTATCACATCACTGTTTGTGTGTGCGTATGTATATATAGACAAGAAATATAGAATAGTTTTCAGGAAGCGTAGAAGCCCGGTTCCCTTGGCTACACTACTGGTGTTTTTTCTATAACATGCCACACAAATAACATAAATCGCTGGCTGCAGAATACTCCTGCGTTGATGAGGGATGAATATGAACGAATAACATTCAGTGACACGCTTTTTTATTGTCGTGCGACCGTGTAGTTAGTGGAACAATTGAGTGAACTTGATAAATATGTTGAAAAGTAACAAACATAGAATCGGCATGAAACAAAAAACTATACACAGTGAATAAGTAACCTTTCCTGGCACTTTGACTGCTCTTTACCTCAATACACAGCAAAGCATGCTTTTTCATTTACTTTACTTCATACACTCCCCACTAATATGAGCACTTATTGCATGTGTTCCAGAGAGCAACGAAGCATTTCATTGCGATAAAGCTGCGCTCAAACGCAGGTGACCGCTATAGCGCATCTTCGATGCACTTACTGAAAACTCTACATGTGAGCTATAACTCTTGAAACATCACAACGGAGTATTACTGCGATCAAAAAGGGAGCCTAAAATGCCTCTACTGGCGGCCCTTTTGCTCTAGTTTTTCGATTAGAAATACCATTTGCTGCGTCATTGAAGGCGACGCGGAATACTATTTCTTCTTAAAGCCACAGCGAAAATCTATAACTGTGCTATTGATAAATCATAGAGGCAAGTTTTGCATATTTTCAATCAGTCCATGTGGTAAAAAAGCTATCATGTATCTTAAACAAAGAAAAACCTTCTAAACAGACATTCTTCCCGCAGCTTGGAGAACTAACCTAGCAATGTTTTATTGACCACTTTCGGTACCGTTACCACCGCAACACTTGCTGTCAGACCACAGCGATCTTCTCTCTACCTCAAATAATGAAAATAACATCTACGCTATTTTCTTCTGTGATTTGTTGCGGAGATAAATCACTCGATACTTGCACTAGTAGGAGAATTGAGCCAGACCAATCCGTGCCTCTGTTGGAGTCATATTGATAGTCGCCTTAAGAGTACCGATTTTTGGGGCGGAAACTTGGAGTATAAATAAGATACCCGAGATAAACTTTGGAGCTAAGCAGCGTTTGGTGGTACAGAAAATAGCATAGCAGTGAAAGATAGGAAAGCCAGCATAATACATCACGAAACGAATGAAAATTTGGTAACCAGTTTAATTGCCACGCACGTTCCTTATCTGAACCCTTGTTTGATTCAGCTTTCACCCACGAGCTTGTCAGCAATGCTCAGCGTGAACTGTGCCTCACTGTTCGAGAAGGTTCGCGATTACTGTAGAATGTTCTCTTAATACTGCGTACACTTGTGGTTATTCCAAAGCTTTCGACACGACAAGTGATAAGACCAGAATATTCAATGGCAGATGTATGATTGTCGACACGCTTGACCGCTTGTTAGTTGATCGACGGCCGACGCTGTGTTCGCCACTTTCAATGCCAATTAGTACTGCTGTAGTCTGATGTTCATTTTCCAGGCCACAAGTTCAGCCAAACAATAAGCTCCCTCTTGTCATCTGTCGCCGACGACGACGTCACGGACACATGAAATTTGGTGGAGGTTCTTCCCTACTCATGTTCGGTTCACCCCCTTGAAGCCGTGAGCTCAGCCCACGTCGTGAAGAAGACACTGACACCGTCAGTGACGGTCGAGCCAGCCACAGATTGCAGAGACTTCTTCACCTACTGACCCGCAGGTCGCGGGTTCAAATCCCGGCTGTGGCGGCTCCATTTCCGATGGAGGCGGAAATGTTGTAGGCCCGTGTGCTTCGATTTGGATGCACGTTAAAGAACCCCAGGTGGTCAAAATTTCCGGAACCCTCCACTACGGCGTCTCTCATAATCATATGGTGGTTTTGGGACGTTAAACCCCACATATCAATCAATCAAGACTTCTTCACCTCTTCCACCCAAACTCTGACCCTTACAAGACAACACATGAGCTACGACGACGAAGCAAGCCGCCACGATGACAACACCTGCGCAGCCTACACCTCTGCTCCTTTGCGAGCTCCGAATGAGCCGCCGAAATTCCGACGGTCATCGTGCGAGGAACCGGAGAGCTGGTTGGAATTGTATGAACGGGTGGCCATTTTCAAGAAATAAAACAATGAAGACAAGCCAAGGCATGTGTATACTTCGCCGTAAAAGACGCTGCTAAAACGTGGTTCGAAAACCAAGAGTTGACGATAAAGTCAAGTGAAGTTTTCTGAACAGGGTTCTTGGCTATTTTCATCAGCTTCGTCCACAAAGAGAAAGCCGAAACTCTTTTTGGATCCCGAACCCAACTACCCAGTGAAGGCATCATGCTCTTGATGGAAGAAATGTCCTGACTATTCTACTACGCAGACTTCAAAATGCCTGAAGATAAGAAAGTTCGCTTCCTAATGCGAAGCATTAAACAGAAACTTTCGCGGGCTTGATGCAGAGCCCACTAAACAGTGTACAAGAGCTTGTCTTGGAAGCGACTACTATCGAGAAGACCCTGGACATGCAACACCACCAGTACAATCGTCATTCGACTCCTCAATTCAGAGATATTCAAGGGCTCAACTCCGCCGAGCTGCGTGAAACGATCAGTGCGATCGTGCAGGAAGAGCTGTGAGAGAGACCTACTTGCAGATCGTAGGAAGGATAATTATGGCCGTTATCTAACCTTCCGTAGTTTCTAGTTGATTAGCATAGTTCACTCTCAAACGTTAAGCCCAAAGCCCTGGATGCACGCTTAAAATTTTCGAAATATTCACTCATCAGAAACTTTCGTCACTGACGAGACAAAAAGACATGTACTTTTTTGGAACTCTAGGTGCCATTCGAAATCAGTTCGAGTGTAGGAATGAAACAAAATGGCTGTCACTTAAAGAGACAAAACTCAAGTTATGGCAATGCCTCCTATTTAGAGTTTCTTCTCATCAGAGCCACTGTTAGGCCAACGTCGAACCCATGAATGAGTCGCACTCGGAATCATATCGTTTTCTTCATACGAAGGCCTCATTAATTACGCAGCACTGAATGGGCTCGTGCATTCAATGTTCTTACAGGTAACTGAGAAGGCCAATCAAGCCTCATCCACCATTCAAAACTCATCACATGATGCACCAACATTTTCCTCTGTACAACAGGAAAACTAATGGGTTGAATTAATTAAGCCCAATGCGCTGTCGAGTTATCTGTCACAACTTCGAACATCACAGTTTTAGTCCGTTTGGCATCAAAAAAGTCTCACAAAATAGTGGCCCTTTGAAAACGCTTGTGTCTGGGTGACTGCAACAGGTTTCATTCGGTGGAACTGCTGCGTTCTGTCTGATTAGCATTTAGTGAAATATAACCCCCCATCCCTTCAATTACAAACTTAACTATCAAGTGGGTGTCCTTTTAGTAGCTTTCTACCTCATGAATACAGAAGATCATCATTTTGAAGGAGGTCCAAGCAATGCCGTGGCAATTTGTGAATTGAAAATTATAAAGTTGCGTGGATTCACCGTACAAGTTTGACAGACAAACCAGATGTGTGACAAGCGCTTTAAAAGCAACGTCTGATTACCTTCGTGCATGCTAGATATAGAAACACAGAGAGCCTGATCAAGTTTCTTTTAGTTAATTTTTTGCTGTAGCTTAGAGAGTAAGGTGGGAATATTGCTTCGCATGTGTACTCCTCGTGCTTTCCATATTTCATTTCATTTCAATTTATTACCTTAAATGTCCCCAGGGGGACATTACATAAGGGGTGGGGTTACAAAAAACGTACAAAAAAGGCATGAATTAGCTTGAAAAATGGCTTGTGACGCTATGCATAAATGTTGATGGACAGGTGATTGCTGCAATATGGTGGGGGAGGTCATTCCAGTCTTTTGCTGCACGAAGAAAAAATGAGGCAGCAAAAGTAACGCTGAGGGAACGTTGACGGGTAACTTGAAAGACATGGCCGATGCGATATGACCTGCGAAATGGGGGGGAATTGTAAGGTTCAATTGCAAGTGGACTGTGAAAAAGTTTATGAAACAAGCAAAGGGTGGCAATGCGGCGGCGGGAAGATAGAGGGGAAAGGTCAATTTCTTCTTTTAAAGATGACACGCTAATGTGATAGGCTTATGAGGAATGAATGAATCTAGTAGCACGGTTTTGAAGTGATTCGAGTGCAGTAATGAGATACGCGTGTTGTGGGCTCCGAATTGACGATGCATATTCAAGTTTGCTTCTTACGAGGGACTGATATGCTAATAATTTTACATGGCGGGGTGCGTTGCGCAGATGACGTTTTAGGAAGCCGAGAGTACGATTAGCAGCTGCGATGATAGTCCGGATGTGCTCAGCCCAAGTTAGGTGACTGCACAAAGTCAGGCCAAGGTATTTGTAGGATTGCACAAGTTGAACAGGAGTGTTAGAGATTACGCAGGAAGTGGTGAGCGGGTTATGGCGACGCTGAAACGACACAAGTTTACATTTGTTAGGATTAAGTTCCATTTGCCACCGTTCACACCAACGCTGCACTTGGTTAATGTCACTTTGGAGGCTAATTTTATCAGATACATTCGTTACTGTGCGGTACAGAACGCAGTCATCAGCAAACATGCGTATGTTACAAGTTAAGTTCATTGGTATGTCGTTAATATATAATAGAAATAACAAGGGGCCAAGGACGGAACCCTGAGGGACACCTGATGTAACTGGAATAAAGTTGGAGAGCTGATCATTTACAAGGACAGATTGGGAACGGTTATGTAAGAATTCTTGGATCCAGATTAAGACTGCGGGGTGTAAGTTTAAGTGGGAAAGTAAGTGGGAAACTAGGCATCAGTGATCAATGTTGAGATTGATACTGTCTTTAATTGCGAAGCATTTCTTAGAGAGTTTCGTTCACTTCAAGCTTATATATCTATATATTTACTAGCTGCGTAAGAAGTTTAGTTCTCCTGGCCGTTTCGATAATGGCATCAATACCAAAATTGGTACAAAATAACATGACAGTATGATGAGGAAAGTGAATAGTCATAACATGAAAATAATGACATGTATTTGGAGAATGTCATGATTTACACTTCATTGTCTTGATGCTCTTGCGGTGGTTTCGTAAACACTACATATTGCAAAACTAGTATGGTATGACATGACTCCATGGCGAACAAAGCTGACAGAGGAGGAGGAGGAGGAATAAATGAGGAAGGACAGGGAGGTTAGCCAGTTCTCAGACCGGCTGGCTACCCTGTACTGGGGAAGGGGGTAAGGGGGATAAAAGATGGGAGAAAAGAGACGTTGTAAAAAAAAAGAGAGAGAGAAGGTCATCATACGATCCACGACGCTGTTTACAGTCTGTCTCTAAGACCACTTGCCCGCAGAAAGCGCAACAACGCTCTCAATGCCTTGCGTGCAGAGGACAGAACCTACCATGTAAATTATGACATGTATGTCATATTTACAAGTCATGACTACACGCTGCGCTCATGGTAGGCTCGCGGTCGTTTCGCTTGCTTCACGTTACGGAAACTGGTATTACGGGACGTGAATGGATGACGATGGTCATCCATTCACGGTTGGTGCAAACATGACTGGTGCAAACATGACGACATTCCACGCTCATGATGCGGTGGAGGCCCTTTCGCTAGCTTCACGTATACCAAATTTGGTACGTGAATTAGCGACGTCCAAAGGTGATGATCATGACTTGCGTATTATGTGAAACATGACTACATCCTACGCGCTATAGCACGCTCGTGGCTGTTTCGCTAGCTCCTCATATACCAAGTTTCGTATCACGTGACGTGAATAGACGACGAAGGCAAATGACACGCCCAATCATAATAATCATGATATGCGGTTATGTAAAACAAGACCACATGCTACGAACATAGCGAGCTCATGGCCGTTTCGCTAGCTTCACATATATCAAATGTGGTCTTACGTGACGTGAATGAATGATGAAGGTGAATGCCACATCGAAAGATAATCGTCATGATGTGCGTGTTATGTAAAGCATCACTACATGCTGGGCTCACTGCGCGCTCACGGCCATTTTGCAGCTCCTCATATACGGAGTTTGTTATCAAGTGACGTATAGACAGACGTCAAAGGTAAATGGCACGTCCAAACATGGTAATCAGGAGATGAAAGCCGTGTACGGCAGAGTTGACGTCTGCCTCGTAACGTTGTGTTGATTTTAAAGTGACATATCAAGCTTCCTCAATCGTGCTTAGGATATAACCGATTCCTCTCTTCATGGGATCTGCCGATTCGTTTTCCTCATTTGGCTGGCTTTATTTCTGTTAATGATAATGGCCTAATACTAAAATTTTAACTTATCATTCAATATAACGCACACACTTGTATTGCGTGGAGCGAAAAAAAAAGGTTTTAGATACTTCGAAAACGTTCAAAATTTTAAAGCAACAAGGTTGTCAACTGAGTGTACAAACGTAAAGTAGGGGAAGAATGCGGCTAATGTTTTCCTCCCTACGTTCTATATTCTTCATCCATCTATAAAAAAAATTCTTTCGAGCAGGTCAACTGACAATCTATTAGCACAGTCATATCTTGTCAGCCCGATATACATTGAGCTTCTGCGACAAAGCGCACAGGAGTTCTGAGTACGTGAAATGCAGGGTTGCACCCCGACGATTGACCGTAATAAGCTGTGTCGAATATTGCGATGAGCATTACGTGCCTGTTCGCATACATTTTTTTGTTGTTGTGAGACACTATGAAAGACAGAAATTGCCTTCCGCACTTTAACTTTTCCTACAGATGGCAGCAAGTCTGTGCAGGCTGCGATTAAGCTGCAGCTTCTGTGGCATCGCAGGATATGGCAAGCGCTTTTTTATGGTCCATGGAAAGTAGGACCTGAGGCGGAGCCTCGGGACAAGGTCAGTCACTACGCTCACGTAGGTTTTCTTAGGTATGATATGCACCTTCATTCTTGATGGCCTTACTTCTTCACGTTGCTTATTGTGTAGTTGTAACTTATTATCTCTCGAATTCCCACTGATAATGCGCTCACATGAAACAATCACTGAATAAATAAAACAAAGGCAGCTCAGCACTAGCAGCGCTAAACATAAAGTACGAAGGTGGGCAGCTTTTTACAGCGAACGCTGTTATGAGATCACAACTCAGGTCACGAGCGGCGCCGTAGTTCTTTTCCACTACCACCGCCAGTGTCCGTAACCACTATCTCACGAAATAAGAAACAAATTAGTACCAAGCACACAGTGGGGCTCGAATCCTGGCCCACTGCGTGCAGGTATAATATTCTACGACTGAGCCACGCCGATGCTTGGGGCTTGTTCGCAAACTTGCCTTATGCAGACTTGATGCCGGGTAAGAAATTACATCAATATGAGTAATGAAGCGTTTTAAACAGTTAAATAACAACCAGGCATCATAAAATGCGAATAGAGCAACGAGTGGGTCGTCCAATGCTCCTACGCATGACAAAAGCTTGTTCTTCATCAGCCAATATATGTGGCACATACCGACTTCAGGAATAATTCTTCATCGTCGTCAGCCACCGCATGATTGATTTGCACTAAATTCATTGCAAGTGCTTAGCGGATACCACGCTTCTGAGAAAAATGAAGGATGTCATAGCGGATGCCGGCCTACTACCAAGCAATTATTTTTAACACATGCGTAGAGGGTAGCCAGCAGTGTGCTTGCAGCAGCTTCCGAATGAATGTTTGGAAAAAGCTCTGAAAGTCTGCTCTTATAACTTTCGCTGTGACTGTCCTGCACGTCCGCGCAGGCCAACTGTTTTTTTTTTCCGTTCTTGCCAAGTTGCAGAACTATCAACAAATGCTGAGCCAGAAATCGTCAGAAGAGAGGAATGAAGCTAGTCGACAAGTTTTGGCGACAGGCCAGCGGAGCTGGGATCGTTCTTGAAGAGTGGGATCTGTTCACGGAACTGAGCTTAGAGCCACATCCTGCCCAGAACATAGGAGGCAACCCTGAAGGGGCCTGGTGACCGAGAGCGCGCTGTGTTCGGGCCTTGTGAAAGCAGCTTGTCTTTCCGGTGCATTATCTGGTGGCAGAGGTACTGTTATTCCTTGGAGTCCGAACCGAACATCATTGCTTTTGCAAAGGCAACCAGCGTCAGAACCAGCGAGCGAGCCAGTCTGAAGTCGTCTCTGGCAACCGCGTTTCACGCAGGGCGTTCCAAGCTCCCTTTACCCACGCGTTTGAGTCCAGCCCTATGATGCAGTCGGCGTCATCTAGCCCGGTGCGTCTTACGCAACGCGTGGCAATACCACTGGCCCTTGAGTGCAATACATTGGCAGTTCCTGATCGGTGGCAGCTAATGCAAGGACAGGAGGCGTTCATGATTGGAGGCTGCTGATGCAAGACAAACCGGTGTTCCTTTTTGGGTGTTGCGGATGCAAGGATTAGCCAGGGCCTATAAATGAACCAAGTGGTTTGGTGCCGAGCAGCAGACAATAGCATGAGAGCACCCGAAAACATCCTGGCCCTTCGAGCTCCTCAAACTGGCGGCCTTAGTGCAAACAATGTAACGTTTTGGTTTAGGCTGTACATAAGTGTTGCGTTAACTCCCCGTCGCATCGTCTGCTCCGCCTATCAACTCTGCGCATTTGCAGCCGCGAGCTGAGAAACACGACCTTGGCACACTACACAACAGTCATGACAGCGGCTTGACTGCAACAGGGTCCAGTTGTATGTAACTCGTACATGCATGCAACTGCCCGATATACGACTTGCGAGACGCACTGGCACACGTAACATCCAAGTGCATCATTGTCACGAAAAAATGGAAGGTGATTATTTACCCACTGCGCCTGGGCGAGAAACAAGGACTCGCCACGAGGGAAGCAATCACGCCAGAAGAACCCTGGAATGAGGGATTCTCGCGCCTAAGTTGACCCCGAGATTGCGAGGTACGAGGCACTGTTTAATGAAACAAGTTAATCAATTCGTTTTTTCTGACTCTGAACCACCGCATAGTCACTGAGCGGTTCATATTTATGTCCACTTTGAAGCGGAAGCAGCTCTAAGGCGCACACACTTTTAGTGCCCTGTTTCATGTCCAAGCCTTCTCTTGCGAAATCGCGAGTAGCTTGTGGATTTCTCGGCGAAGAGACGCCGGACTCTTAGTAAGTGATATCTCAAAACTCTGCTTTTCTTTTCTTTGGTGAAATGAACATTCGTTATACTCAATGAAGACAACTTTGAACTCCACAACCTTTTGTATGTAGCGCTGAATGTAATGAATGATACTCAAGATGCATCTTTCAAGGATTGTTTGTTGTTAGTCTGGCATATATGGCAGTGTGAAGGAAAAAAACATGATAATTCAATGGCCCCTTCTTGCCCTTCATTATGCTGGTAGTCTAGCCTATGCTTCAGTAAAATGAATTCTGAAAATATATCACAGAGCAGCTGTTTTGTTTTGTTTTGTTTGTAACTGTCACAACACTTGTTTTCAGCAGAGCTGTCATTGAAGAAAGAATACCTATCACAAGCTGTCGTTCAATGCACTTGGACTCAACATCCTACATGGGGACCCTTTTCTACTGCAGTTGTTCATGAAAATTCAGATATAGCATCACAAACTGCCACATTTTCGTCTTACAAATCTGCTAAATACATGCTCAGGAAAATTGGAACGGCGTCGTGTAGATTGTGCGGTACGTTGTTTGTGACGAACACTGCAACCGTTACCTGTAACTTTTTACAATGCTTAAATATGCAGTAGAGGTTGAGTTAAAATTTCATACCTTTCTCTTATTGAAGTACAATTAAAATGTATTTGACGTCGCTTTCGGTCGTCCTCAATGACACAACATTCGGGAAACAAATGTAGAGTTACCAGCAACGGTTTCCCTTGAACGCGGTCTTCTTCATACACTATTCTGAACATTGCCAAAGTGCACACAGTGGGTACACTGCCACCTCTATGTGGTTCACTATCTAAGCGGAAGTGGTCGTTTTAATACGCCTGGAATCTTTGTAAAGTTCAGCAAGTTCATTGTTGATTGATATGTGGGTTTTAAAGCCCCAAAACCACCGTATGTACATGAAAGACACCATAGTGGAGGTCTCCGTAAAATTTTAACCACCTGGGGTTCTTCGACGTACACCCAATTTGAGCACATGGGCCTACAGCATTTTCGCTTCCATCGACAATGCAACCACCGTAGCCAGGATTCAATCCCGTCACTTGTGGGTCAGCAGCCGAGGACCTTAGCCACTAGACTACCACGGCGAAGAGAAAGTTCAGCAAGTTGAAGATTTTCGCTAGAGCCTTATTCTTTTACCATTCTAGTTCAGTGCTCTTGCGCAATGGTTAAATCATTGCCTTTCCAGAGCTTGTTCTTCTAGCACAGCATCGCTGTAACGAAAGACAAACGAAGGAAATCTGGTGGCTTTGAAGCCAGGGAGATTTCTTTTTTACTTCACAACGAAGTGCAGCAGTGTAGAAGCTGTTGCAGTCAGCGTGATAACAAGGAAGCTTTTCATCGACCGTGTTAGACCGAGCACCGTGTCTGCACAACAGTGGCTCTAAACGAAATAACACCCGAGGGATTCGCTACGGCACCTCTTTCACATTGTGGGCTAAACGTTCTTCAATTTAAGCCTTGAATGCCTCGGTTGGGTCGTGTCTTTATTTCTGCGTTCTTTCCAGTCTCTCCTGTTTTTTCTTTTGCTTGCACAGCAGGCCGAGTTTTCCCATCTGGCTTTGTGGGTCTCTACACTAAATTACGTAACCACAAAGATGCTAATGAGCTAAATTGAGATTATATGCTTCGGGAACCTCTGCGTTAGAAATAACACAAGTGAGGCCATTCAGCACAGCAACTTTGGTTTTGGGTGCACTTTAAAAAACCCCAGGTGGTCAAAATTTCTGGAGGCCTCCACTAAGGCGTCTCTCGTATTCATACGGTCGTTTTTGGACGTCAAACACGACATATCAATTATCTGCTATTTTGGCGAGTTCACGTATATTATTCGTGGCAGAAATGTATTATGCAAAGCGTTCAATGTGAGCGACAAGCTACATACAAGGGTCTCCATGAGCACATGTGTTGTGGTTTCTCGCGCGTTTCTGTTCTTGATTGATTTGTAGGGTTTAACGTCCCAAAACCACCATATGATTATGAGAGACGCCGTAGTGGAGGGCTCCGGAAATTTCGACCACCTGGGGTTCATTAAAGTGCGCCCAAATCTGAGTACACGGGCCTACAACATTTCCGCCTCCATCGGAATTGCAGCCGCCGCAGCCGTGATTCGAACCCGCGCCCTGCGGGTCAGCAGCCGAGTACCTTAGCCACTAGACCACCATGGCGGGGCGCGTTCCTGTTCTTTCGCAAAATAGGCTATGAAACGGTAAAACAGCAAAATAAGGTTCGTCACAAAAATATAATATCCAATAAGTGTGGCTCGATGAGTTATTACTCATGCTTATATATACTAGCGTGCAGCATGTTAGCGGAGGAGGAGGAGGAATAAATAAGGAAGGACAGGGAACATGTTAGCGGACTTTAACGTGTTAGCAATAAAGAGCTCTTTTCGCAGAAATTTCAGCGTTGGCGTCCTTCGTTGTAAGCGAGAAAGTATCATCTTGAGTGGGCCCAGAAAAATCAAGAACGATGAAAAGAAACTATAAAAGTGATAAAAATCTTAGAGCAGGGTTGGGAAAATTCAGAGTTGTTTGTGTCTAAGTGGGGATAGAACCTAGGTCTTTTGCAAGGGAAGCAGATGTTCTACCGCACGGCAGCGCCTCTGCTTCTAAAAACAGTGCACAAAAAGTACGTCTGCTTAGAAATTCAGAAAAAGTAGCTTTGATGCTTCACAAACACACGCGTCCTGCTTACATGCTTCACTATGCAACTTGAAATATTGCAAAAACAATTAGTGGTGCAAGCGTCTATCACCAACGTACGTGTCTGCTACAAGAGAGCAAAGCCATTGTACTGTTAACTCTCTGTGATTGATTGATTTGTGGGCTTTACCGTCCCAAAACCACAATAGGACTATGAGAGACGCCGTAGTGGAGGGCTCTAAACTTTTGATCACCTGGGGTTCTTTAACGTGCACCCAAATGTCAGCACACGGGCTTACAACATTTCTGCTTCCATCGGAAATGCAGCCGCCACAGCCGGGATTCGATCCCGCGACCTACAAGACAGCAGCCGAGTACCTTAGCCACTAGACCACCGCGGCGAGGCAAGTAGGCGTAAGGACTTTGCGTCAGCGCTCAGAAAGCATTGGTCAACCCTGCCTTATTTTGTTCTGCTTTTTATTACCACAATGGTGCCACTTCACCACTTCAATCATTTCCCCAGTGTAGCGTAATGATTGATTTGTGGGGTTTAACTAGATGCTTTCATCGCTAATGGTTATTTGGAAAGGTATGAACACTCCGTTTATTTTCAGCCAACTGCGTCACACCATCCGCATCCTGCAGAATTTGTAAATGTTTTGGAGTTTTGCACACATTCCTGCGTCAATTACCAGTGACTTTCATGGCGGGTGAGTCCGAAAAGGGCCTCCACTAGTTTACCGAAGAAAAGCAGTGTGCCTTACGCACCTTTTGTGACATTTGTATAGGCCACAGTTTCTACGAATGCTTAGTTTAAATCTGGGATGTCACTTTAGGCTTGTCCCCATTTGCAATTGCTAGACCCTCAAGTTGTAGGCTCTCATACACCGGTAGAATGGAGCCCTGAGAGAGAACATGGAGGTTTACCAGAACAGGAGCTCTGCTTGGCAGAAGCTAAGTCGAGACGGCCAACTGTTCTTGCGAACGCTAGTCCGCTTGGCACGACCGCACGCCATGCGGCCTTTCATTCCCCTATATTCTTCCCGACAACCGCCAGTGCCTCCAAAAGTTCGAAATTCAGTTTCTTCGTCAATGTTATCAGGAAAAAATTTGGTAATTATAAGTTTGGTTCATGCAATTTATGTGACGTCTCAGCCATGTTCCTTCAAGGTAGGAATCTGAGGTTATTCAAATATAACACAATATAGCTCGCACTCACACAGACTGTCAGTAAACACACTTTATTTGTGTCCTATGGAACTACAGATTCTTAGTGGCAGGCCATGACCACGTTGGTGCCAGACGACCCTGGAACTCCACCCGTTCGCGTGTCCTTCGGACAGCCCTTATATATTAATAATGATCTCCACCATTGAGTGTTTGCTCACGGCTGTCTCATCTATTGAAATAGACATTTTGTAATGCCTAACCTGTCCAAAGCATGTGTATTAACGAGACGTACTCCCCAAAAAACTGAGAGCAGAGTGGATAGATGTCCTGAAAAAAGTGGCTAAACCTTCCTCTTGACGTGAAAGATCCCGTTTGTCACATTCTCGGGGTGGAAGATTATGGTCTGGTCAGCTTTGGGTTTGGCAGCGGGAATTTCCAGCGCACAAGCTGACAGTGTTTCACTATTGAATGAAATGCCACTAATAGGTCGGTGTTCTGAGTTATGCTCTGAATCTGAATTATCTAACATATCGTAACTGTCGTGGAATGTCAGACCTCGAGCTTGATCATGAAAAAGTTCATTCGGGTTGGGTTTGCTGAGATGTACCTTAGTTCCCATGTGTGCTGGAAGATGGCGATAGTGTGAAAAGTATGAGGCGGTTTTTCGTTTCTTGAATACAGCACGACTTTAGAAATTAGACCAGATAAAAAGGCCGGCATACACACACGCACAAATAAAAACACGAAATCATCCTTGGAGGCGAAAAGGCTTGCCCATGTGCTCATATTTGGGTGCACGTTAAAGAACCCCAGGTGGTAAAAATTTCAAAAGCCCTCTACTATGGTGTGTCTCATAATCCTATGGTGGTTTCGGAACGATAAACCCCACACATAATCCAATGACCAATTGGCACTCAAGAAATAAAGCGTTCTACGGTATTACAATTCGCAACACTATAAGGTAATTTATTCAGCTGAGAGATTGCTGAGAAAAATAATAATATGTGTACGTATCAATAAGGGTTAAAGTTGCCTGATGGTTTCGCTGTGGTTCGTTCTTTATATGTGTAGGAAAGGGTGACCTCAATTGCGGAAATTTTTAATTTTGAAATGGTGATGCTTCAGAAGATAAAGAAATTTAAACTTTTGAACATAGGTTTGCTTTCGCTAACAGCTTAGAGACGCTACATGGTTTAGAACAAAAAAATGGCAGAATATCCACGGAGTGAATGATGCAGAGTGGGGCGAAGCATTCGTCCGTCCATGCGTTCGTCTGTGTGACCGTCCATGTGTCTGTTCGTGCGCCCGTCCCTGCGTTCGTTCATGCATCTGCCCCTGCGTCCGTTCATGCGTCCCTCCATGCATCTGTCTGTGTGTCCGCTCGTCCATCTATTCAACACTCCAAGTACCACCATCTCGCATCTTTTTATCATATATTCTCCATATAGAAGCACCGCCATTCAGGGGACATTCAAAGGACTAAACGACAGGTGGCACACACACACTTTCTTACGGCTTGCGCTTCGGCTCTACTTGCCACCTTCAACCACCTTGAGTTCATGGTATATACTAGTTCACTGTATTCATGGCATTGCGGCCCAATGCTCGCTAAACCTTTCTAAAACCAAGGAGGTTACGCCCAGCGAGTATAACGTAGCAACCTTTTCCTGTCAGATAGTGCTCAATGTACATACCAGTGGCTGCTAGTGTGAAATGAGAGACAGGGGGCTTCAGCTTTTAATTTCTTACGGCTTGCGCTTCGTATCTGCTTCCCCCCTTTAACCACCTCGAATTCATTCATGGTATATACTAGTTCATTGTATTCATGGACCTGCGGCTCAACGCTCGCTAAACCTTTCTAAAAGTAAGGAGGTTACACCCAGCGAGTATAATGTAGCAACCCTTTCTTGTCCGATAGTGCTCAATGTACATGCCAATGGCTGCTAATGGGGATCGCAGCGTGCGCGCGGACTAAAAGTCGAATGCTCCTGTCTCTCATTCCCCATAAGCAGCCATTGGCATGTACATTGAGCACCATTTTTTATTGTTCAACAACGCACAGAAGAAATCTCTCACCGGCACCACCTTAAAGGTGAAATGTTATACCTATTTCGGGTATGTGCCACTGGTGGTTACGTTCTACGAGGGACGCACAAGCCACGCCATAAGGAGCTTCGCCCCTAAAAGAGTTCGTGAATGTAGTGGCTAGTTGTTCCAAAAGGACTTGTTTTTGGGCTTGTTGGTGCATACTAGGTGCAGAAGACTGAGGCGCAAAAAACATGTCGTGAAGCAGGAAGAGCAGAAGAGAAGAAAGAACAGCGCCAACTACCAACTGTTTAATGACCGACTAGGAAACGCACAGGATACGCACAGTAACCTTGCTCAATTGTGCCCGCGTATCAAATGCGATGAGCAAAGGGGCTGCCAGAAGCAGCACACAAGACTATTTAGGCGCTGCGCACAAGGCGTGGTATAAGGGACTCCCTTAGGCTGTGGCAAGGTCTATATCGGTCAAACGTGGCGTCGCATTATTGATAGACTGAGGGAGCATGCGCATCTTCCAGCGCACTATGAAGCCTGCGGATGTGTGCCATTGATGGAGAAAATGGTGATTCTTGGTAGGAGCAAAAAACAAACAGCCAGAAAGCTCTTGTAAGCCTACTTTATCAAAAAGAAAAAACCCGATTGTATCAGTGATACATCTATTGTGTGTTACTCAACAGAAATGCAGTTTTAGATAACTTTGTGCCTTGATCATGACGCTGTGCGATGTTTGTTGGCTGTGCACGCATGCGCGGTCTTGTCCTCTTTCCTGTGCGTTTCTTAGACGGCCAGTAAAGAGTTTGTAGTTGGCACTGTTCTTTCTTCTCTTCCGCTCTTCCTGCTTCACGATATGTATTTTGCGTCTCAGTCTTCTGCACCAGGGTAGTTTTTGTAGACGTATAACTGTATGAGTTAGACGTTTTTTGAAAAAGGCTCCAGAATAAATCAACATACTCTCAATAATCAACATCTTTAGCGTGGGAGTCTATGAGAAGAAAATACTTCTAAAGCTGGCCAGGCGCACACACACACACACACACACACACACACACATGTACGCACTGTATATTCTGCGTAGAGCATGCGCTAGAAACACAGCAATGAATTGTTTTAAGCCACAATGGTTCTATTCATTCCAACGGCTGGAGATCGTAACTGAAATACTGTGAAAAGTTGGACCACATGCTGAAATGAACGCTAACGTCCTCGGAATGATTGATGATCAAATTTCGTTCATTTACACTTCGAATAAGTCATTGTTAGCGAGATGATTGTCAAGATTTATGAGAGCTATGTACACATGACTGTCTGGGTAGCTCTATTTAAAAAAAAATGACATTCACACAAAGATATAAAGTGTTATCACGGAGCCTTTCGTTCGGTTTTTAGTGCACTACGTCCTTTTATTTCAGCACATAAATAATTCAGAAGTAAATAATACAAAACTCGAGCAGGTTTGTTGAAAACGGTCCCGTTGAATGTACAACAAAGTTGCAAAAGCATAAACGAAAATATTTGTGCTCAATAACGCGACACCATGACGTTGTACATTTTACATGTGATTGATTGATTGATTGATATGTGGGGTTTAACGTCCCAAAACCACTATATGATTATGAGAGACGCCGTAGGGGAGGGCTCCGGAAATTTAGACCACCTGGGGTTCTTTAACGTGCACCCAAATCTGAGCACACGGGCCTACAACAATTCCGCCTCCATCGGAAATGCAGCCGCCGCAGCCGGGATTCGAACCCGCGCCCTGCGGGTCAGCAGCCGAGTACCTTAGCCACTAGACCACCGCGGCGGGGCTATTTTACATGTGGAAGGAAAAATTAGGAATAGTATATAGTTTTTTGCAATGCAGCCACAGCGTTTTTCTGGGTGTTTCCAGTCGCCCGTCATCTGAAAGTTGAAGGTGGTCAACAACGTCAAAAGCGCGAAGCACGAAAAGAGTACGCAACGACAGGAAGTAAGATATATGAGGGTAGGTGCGCCGAGTGGCGTCGCCAAAGAATCATAGCGAAGAGCCACCGCTCACTTGGCGTCGAAAGATTTTGTACTCTGTGCAACGTCTTTGTCAGTCACTCGAACTCGTGTTCTATTTTCCTGCATAATTTGTCACTGCGACGTTATGGCTCGGCATGTTTTGCTCTCTGTACAGCATACGGGCGTTGAAAAACAGTGTTGTCTCACTGACAGTGTCAGAATCAGTGGCGTACAAGGAAAACGTCCCTGTCACCCAAAATTTATTTTCAAGCCCTTATTTCGAATCAAATATATACATGTGTAACAGTGTCAGAACCACAGTACCATGCTGGCTTGGTGATCGGGAGGTTCGCAAGTGTCTATGGGATGGTCCACTGCTGGTTGGTTGCGAAGAAGGCCTGCACTTATTGCATTCTGTGTATTGCACCAAACACGAAGCGTTACTGTGAAACCACAGTATGTGAAGAATCAAACCAGCTTATCCTTAGAGAATGAAAAAGAAAGAAGAAATTATCGACCACCTTTCTACGGGAACCTTGATTCAGCAGCAATGCGCACGGCATTGAACCGGTGAAACGGGTGACGACGCGAGTGCTGGAAGAACGGTTGGAACAGAAACTCGGTGTAGTGATTACTCGACTAACGTTTGTTTGACACGAAGTGACAGGGGAGATGGGTAGCATTTCGTGTATGTTTTATCGCAGATAAGTCAGCAGAAAGAGTGTTTCCACTCGACGTGTGGTTGAGCGTTGCAGGCCGTGGAAAAAGTGAGGTGAGATGGTTGTTGCGAGCGGTGGGGGAGCCGGCAGTCACTGGCGCTGTGGCGAGCATGTTGTGGATGAGGTAGAGAAGGACGTCAGCGCGCACCTGCGATAGAGGCGTCCGAGGGGAGCGTCACATGAGCGGACAGCTGCGGCGTGACCTACTTGGCACAGCTCCAAAACCTGCGCTGAGGAAAACGCATTGCGGCGCGTTAGAACGGAGGCTCATACGTGCGGTGCTACACACGTGACTGCTTCGCATCTAAAAGAACAATCTTTCATCTGCTACAGCGGGAAAAGATTGCGCTTGCCCCGCCGCGGTGGTCTAGAGGCTAAAGTGCTTGGCTGCTGACCTGCAGGTCATGGGATTGAATTCCGGCTGTGGCGGCTGCCTTTCAGATCGAGGCGAAAAAAAAACCACAGGTGGTCTAAATTTCCGGGGCCCTCCACTACGGTGTCTCTCATAATTAAATGGTAGTTTTAGGATGCTGAAACACAAGTATCAATAAAAAATATTGCGCTTCAGTTCACGCATCAAGCATCAAAGCTTCTCGGTCGCGGAAGCTGTGATATCTCTCCACGTAGCAGACAAACGTTTAGAATTGTGAAATGGAGCAAGGTATTTATTAAATGGTTTACAGCCTTGCGGCATTTCTAACGGCCCTGTCATAGCTTTATTTAAGTGAAAAGACAATGATATTGTTTTAAGGACAATTCTCTTTAGGGCGTGGGTCTAGTGTCTCCAGTATGTAGGAGGCACCTCTAGTTTTTATCCTTGGAATGTCCGCTGGATCGTGGTACATGTATATGGTAATTGAATATATGATGAAAAGATGCGAGATGGTGGTACTTGTAGTGTTCACTAGATGGACGAAAAAACAGACAGACGGACAGACATACAGACACATGGACATGCAGACAGGTGGACGGACGAACGGACCTAATACATACATACATACATACATACATACATACATACATACATACATACATACGTACATACATACATACATACATACATACATACATACATACATACATACATACATGCATACATACACACATACGTACATACATACATACATACATACATACATACATACATACATACATACATACATACATACATACATACATACATACATACTTGCATTCATACTTACATACATAAGTGCATACATACATGCATGCATGCAGGCAGGCATGCAGGCAGCAAGGAGGATTAAAAAAATTGCTGGAGTGGAAATGATTGCGCAGATGTGAAGCTGTTCCTCTGGCAAGGTGGCGGCTGTGGCGGCCATCTTACTAGAGGCATGATAAAGTGTCGCCGTTCAGCGATTGAAAACGAAGCGTTTCCTTCGCACGCCCAACGAGTTTAATGCAACCAACATTTTTGGGCCTCATAGTGCTCCAAGTGCGTCTTAAAGTCACTAGTGCCACGTTCCATTTCCCAAGTTTTTGTTATCGTTCCAAAACACCGCACGATTCTCAGCGCAAACCGCGCCTGCAGTTTTCTAGAAGGTTCCGGACTGTAGTAGATCATTTCGATAAGATCACGCCCACTGTGCGAACGGTACAGATTGTTCTGGAACCTACGCCACCGCCAGCGATAACGCTAGAACGTTCGACGGTAAGAGTATAAATGCCGACGCGCTTCGCCGCTTGTCAGTTGTTGATCGAAGGCCGACGCTCCGTTCGCCGCTATCAGTCCGAGACTGCTATCTATGCAAGACTGCTGCTGTAATTGGACTTTCCGTTTACCGGGCACAGGTTCGCCCAAATAAACAGTTCAATTCCAACACGAAGTCTCCTGTCTTCGGCCACGTCACAACTCCGTGACATCTGGTGGAGGTGCTGCTTCGTTCATGTACCGGACGCCCCCGTCAAACCGTGAACCGAGCCCAAGTCGCGGAGAAGACACCGACGCCAACCAGGAGCGGCGAACAAGCCGCCGACAGCAAGGGCTACCACCGGAGTACGAGCTTCTACCAGACAAGGCGTGGAAGACGAAGGCCATGACCGCGACTGCAGCGACAATGACAACCGCAGCGTCCCAGCCCACGATGGTCATGCATCAACCCAGGGAACCACCAATTTTCCATGGGTCATCGTTCGAAGATCCGGAGTCCTGGCTGGAAACATACGACCGTGTGGCCGCCCTCAACCACTGGGACCATGACGCAAAGCTGCGCCGTGTGTTCTTCTATTTGGAAGACACCGCAAGGACTTGGCTTGAAAATCGGGAGTCCACGCTCCGAACGTGGGATGTTTTCTGCGGCGCATTCCTGCAAACGTTCGCGAGCATCGCTCGCAAAGAGAGGGCCGCTGCTTTATTAGAGACTCGGGTTCAGCTACCAAATGAAAATGTCGCCATTTTCACAGAAGAAATGACCCGACTTGCCGTCACGCTGACCCAGACATGCCTGAGGAGAAAAAAGTTCGTTTCCTTATGCGAGGGGTCAAACAGAAGCTCTTTGCGGGAATGATGAGAAACCCACCGAAAACCGTCCAAGAATTTGTAGCCGAAGCGACCACTATTGAAAAGACACTGGACATGCGCACTAGACAGTATAATCGTCGCCTGACTGCAGACTGCGCTGCTGCTCAAGCCAGTAACTCCGGAGACCTGCGTGAAACTATCCGAGCAATCGTGCGGGAAGAGCTGCGCAAGCTGTTGCCTTCGGCGCAGCCTCAAGTGGATTCAATCGCCGACATTGTGCGAGAAGTTCGGCAATCGCTTCAACTGTCCCACGCACCGCTGCCCGAGCCGGAAGCTATGAGCTACGCCGCTGCACTGCACCATAACGCTCCTCTCCGTCCACGCCGAAACGCCGCCCCATCGCACTTCCGTCGACAGACGCCACCGCCGCCACCACCCCCACCAACGTCATACCGTTCGCCAGCGGCCCAGCGCAGTGCACCAAGGAAGACTGACGTCTGGCGCACCCCTGATTATCGCCCACTGTGCTACCACTGCGGCGAGGCAGGACACACATACCGCCGTTGTCAGTACCGACAGATGGGACTGCGTGGCTTCGCCTTCAATGCAACGCGTCCACAGCCAGGAGAACGACCACGTGACATCGCCGACTACCTCACAGCAACTCGGTGGACACCACGAAGCCCTTCGCGTTCGCCGTCGCCCAGCCACCGCACGTCACCGCACCACCGGCAGTACTCTGGCCCAACGCGGGGCCGGTCTCCTAGCCCGTATCCGGGAAAATAAGGGCAGCAACCGGTGGAGGTGCGGTTGCTGTGCGATGAACTACCGAAGATCCTCCGACGACGACACCGCCGCGACGGAGCTTTTCGAACACAACGCCAAACAGGCAAAGCCCTTACGGCGAAAGCTCACTTACCGAAGGTGGCCTGACGACGCAACATGGAAGCAGCGGAACAAGCCGACGCAGCCGTGACCAGACGCCACGCCCTAATTGTAATGCGAGACGGCGAACTAGCGACCTCGACGTTCTTATCGACGGCCACAGTGTGACCGCTCTCGTCGATACTGGAGCCGACTATTCTGTCATCAGTGGGTCGTTCGCCGCGAAGTTAAAGAAAGTTAGGACAGCTTGGAAAGGCCCTGAAATCCGCACAGCTGGAGGTCATCTCGTAACACCTGCAGGAATCTGCACAGCGAGAGTCACAATTAACGGCCGTATTTATCCTACAGACTTCGTAGTCCTACAGCGTTGCTCGAGAGATGTCATCCTTGGCATGGACTTCTTATGCCTCCATGGTGGTATCATCAACCTAAAAACAAAGTCGATAACGTTATCCACAGAAGAAGCCCTACCGCCGCGCACGCCATCAGGACACCATGTCTTGAATGTGCTGGAAGAACAAGTCACCATTCCGCCTCGCTCAAGCGTCATTATTTCAGTCGGCGCTCCTAAATCACCTGACTTGGAAGGCGTCGTTGAAGGCAGTCAGCATCTGTTGGTCACCCGAAATATTTGCGTTGCAAGAAGAATTGCAGAGCTGCGGGGAGGCAAAGCAACAGTTATGCTCACGAATTTCAGCAATGAGTACAAACATGTGAACAAAGGAACAACGGTCGCATACATCGAAGAAATTGTCGAAGCCACCAGTGCTTTCGCCCTCGCCAATTCTGCGGAACCTGTTCAGAGGAACCAAGCCTTTCCCATAGCTTTGGACGTCAATCACAGACTTCCGAACTATAAGCAAGAACAGCTCAAGGCCCTGCTCCTGCAATACGAAGATTGCTTTTCGTCGTCATCGAAAATTCGGCAGACCCCAATCACAAAACATCGCATCAAAACCGAAGAAAATGCCAGACCACTCCATCAGAGTCCGTACAGGGTTTCGACGCGAGAACGTGAGGCCATGAAGAGACAAGTTGATGAAATGCTGTGGGATGACATTATCCAGCCGTCCAAGAGTCCATAGGCATCCCCCGTGGTGTTATTGAAGAAAAAAGATGGGGCCCTACGTTTCTGCGTCGATTATCGCCGCCTGAACAAAATCACAAGAAAGGACGTGTATCCCCTCCCACGAATAGACGACGCACTTGATCGGCTCCATAACGCCAAGTACTTTTCGTCAATGGACCTCAAGACTGGCTATTGGCAAATCGAAGTCGACGAAAGAGACTGAGAGAAGACGGCGTTTATAACACCGGACGGCCTCTTCGAGTTTAAGGGTATGCCCTTCGGCCTTTGCCCAGCGACTGCAACGTTTCAACGCGTTATGGATACAGTACTAGCAGGATTGAAGTGGCAGACTTACCTTGTGTATTTGGACGACGTCGTCGTGTTTTCCTCGAGTTTCGACGAACATCTTCGGCGCCTTGAAGCTGTACTTCAAGCCATCAAGACTTCCGGACTCACACTGACGCCGGAAAAGTGCAGATTTGCGTATGAGGAGCTTTTGTTTCTGGGGCACGTTATCAGCAAATCTGGAGTTCGTCCCGATCCACAGAAAACATCCGCCATCGCCGACTTCCCGCAGCCCACTGACAAGAAAGCCGTGCGCCGATTTCTGGGCCTGTGTGCCTATTATAGGCGGTTCGTGAAAAACTTCGCCCGCATCGCCGATCCGCTCACTAACCTTACCAAGGCCGACGTGGAGTTTAAGTGGGAAACGCCGCAAGAACGCGCTTTCCAGGAGCTTAAATATCGCCTCCAGACACCTCCGTTACTTGCCCATTTCGACGAATTCGCCGAGACAGAAATACATACTGACGCAAGCAGCGTAGGTCTTGGCGCCATTCTTGTGCAGAGGGCTGACGGACTTGAAAGGGTTATTAGTTACGCCAGCCGATCGCTATCCAAAGCAGAAGCAAATTATTCCACAACAGAAAAGGAGTGCCTCGCAATCATTTGGGCTACGTCGAAATTTCGCCCCTACCTCTACGGCAGGCCCTTCAAAGTTGTGAGCGACCACCACGCATTGTGTTGGCTAGCCACCTTGAAGGACCCCTCAGGTCGCATCGCACGATGAAGCCTGAGACTTCAAGAATATGACATTACTGTCATTTACAAGTCCGGCAAAAAACACTCCGACGCCGACTGTCTCTCTCGTGCGCCTGTCGACCAACCGCTACCCGACGACCCGGATGACGACTACTTCTTAGGAACGATAACTACCGACGACTTCGCTGAACGACAGAGGGCCGACCCGGAACTTAAGGCCCTAATAGAATATCTCGAAGGCAGGACCGCCGAAGTCCCGAAGGTATTCAAGCGCGCACTTGCGTCGTTCTTTCTACGAAACGGTCTTCTACAAAAGAAAAACTTTTCACCGCTTCGAGCTAAGTACCTCCTTGTGGTGCCTTCAGCTCTGCGACCCGAACTCCTGCAGGCCCTTCACGACGATGCGACGGCAGGGCACCTCGGTGTTTCTCGCACGCTTGCGAGGATACAAGAAAGGTACTACTGGCCACGTCTTACCACCGACGTCACTCGTTATGTGAGAACATGCCGGGACTGTCAGCGACGCAAGACACCGCCGACAAGGCCAGCGGGACTTCTGCACCCAATTGATCCACCTTGCCGACCTTTCCAGCAAATTGGTATGGACCTACTGGGACCGTTCCCGACGTCGGCTTTCGGAAACAAGTGGATCGTGGTAGCTACCGACTACCTCACCCGCTACGCCGAGACAAAAGCCCTGCCAAAAGGCAGTGCATCCGAGGTAGCTAAATTCTTCGTCGAAAATATCGTCCTACGTCATGGCGCCCCGGAGGTCCTTATCACTGACAGAGGAACGGCATTCACTGCCGACTTAACTCAAGCAATCTTAGCATACAGCCAAACAAACCACCGCCGGACGACAGCGTACCACCCACAGACCAACGGCCTCACCGAGCGGCTTAACAAGACGATCGCCGACATGCTGTCAATGTACGTCGATGTCGAACACAAGACGTGGGACGCCATTCTTCCGTATGTGACCTTCGCATACAACACGGCGGTGCAGGAGACGACGCAGATATCTCCATACAAATTGGTCTACGGAAGCAGCCCGGCAACGGTCTACGGAAGGAGCCCGGCAATGCCATGTTACCCAACGTCACCGACGAAGAAAACCTCGATGTGAGCGAGTACCTTCAACGCGCCGAAGAAGCCCGACAACTTGCGCGTCTCCGTATCAAGGATCAACAGACGACCGACAGCCACCGTTACAACCTTCGACGACGCTTCGTGGAATACCAGCCCGGTGAACGTGTTAGGATGTGGACGCCGTTGCGCCGACGTGGACTAAGTGAACAGCTTCTGCGACGGTACTTCGGACCGTACAGGGTGGTTCGACGGCTCGGCCCACTTGATTACGAGGTTGTCCCCGACGGCATCACGAACTCTCAACGACGCCGGTCGCGACCTGAAGTCGTCCATGTCGCGCGCCTCAAGCCGTTTCATGCGCGTTAACAAACTGAACTAGTGTTTTTTTGTATTAATGTTGTATCGTAAATTATTCACTGTACTTTCTTGCATTATTATTGTACTTTCATCTTTAGTTAAAGCATCGGGACGATGCCTTTTTTCAGAGGGGGGCAATGCCACGTTCCATTTCCCAAGTTTTTGTTATCGTCCCAAAACACCGCACGATTCTCAGCGCAAACCGCGCCTGCAGTTTTCTAGAAGGTTCCGGACTGTAGTAGATCATTTCGATAAGATCACGCCCACTGTGCGAACGGTACAGATTGTTCTGGAACCTACGCCACCGCCAGCGATAACGCTAGAACGTTCGACGGTAAGAGTATAAATGCCGACGCGCTTCGCCGCTTGTCAGTTGTTGATCGAAGGCCGACGCTCCGTTCGCCGCTATCAGTCCGAGACTGCTATCTGTGCAAGACTGCTGCTGTAATTGGACTTTCCGTTTACCGGGCACAGGTTCGCCCAAATAAACAGTTCAATTCCAACACGAAGTCTCATGTCTTCGGCCACGTCACGACTCCGTGACACTAGTTTTCCGTAGTGAGCCTCTAATTGGAGGCAAAGTTCTTTGTAGATTCTGTCATCCATATTTGTTTCTGAGTGTTATTTCGTCAGGAACAACCATCCTTTAATATAGAACTACCGTAGCATTTACATAACGTATCAAAGCCACTTCATCTTTAAGCGGGCACTATCAGAAAAGAGCATGTTTCCGCCATTTTGGCAGTGGCAATAGGTGGCTTCACTTCTGCTGGCAAGGCATCGCAGGAGCTTCCACTCCAGCAACTTTTCTTTAATTCTCCTTGGCAGGCAGGCAGATAGACGCAGCACGCGGATGTTTCACGGTTTGCCGATAAAACCTTCGACGCTCCACTCATCGTCGTCATTCACTTTTGGATATGCTGTGATTTTTAGAGCGAAGAATTTTTTAGCAAAGTTCAGCGACTTTTAGCGTATCTATCTATCTATCTATCTATCTATCTATCTATCTATCTATCTATCTATCTATCTATCTAACTGCCTACGACTTTTAGCTCTCCAGGCCGTTTCTATGGTGGTATCGATACCAAACTTGGTATGGCATATAACATGACTGCATGAAGAACATATTTAACTAGTCATAAGATGAAAATCATGACATGTATGTCGTAGATGTCATATCTTACGTTTTGTGGTCCTGCAGCTCTTGCGATAGTTTCGTTCACATGACATGTTGCAAAACTAGTATGGTATGGCATGATTTCATGACGAACACAAGTGACAGACCCTAACATCAAAATCATGACATGCGCATCATGTAACAACATGTCTACATGCAACGCTCATGATGCACTCGCGGCCGTTTCGCTAGCGTCACATATACGAAATTCGGTATTACAGTACGTGAATGGATGAAGAAGGTATGTGACTGGTGCAAACACTATAATCCTGAGATGCATGTCCTGTAACAACATGACTATATGCCTCGCTTATGATGCGCTGGCGGCCGCTTTCCTAGCTTCACTTATACCAAATTTGGTGTTACGAGACGTGATAGAATAACGTAGGAATGATCCTGGTGCAAACATGATAAAAATCAGATGCGTATCATGTAACAACATGACTACATTCTACACTCATTGTGCGCTCGGGACCGTTTCTCTAGCTTCCCATCTACCAAACTCGGTATAACGCGACGCAAAAACTGATGACAAAGGTAAATGGCACATCCAAACATGATAACCACGACATGCTTCTCATTTAACAACATGACTACATGCCACACTAATGATGCACTCTCTGCCGTTTCGCTGGCTTGACATATGCCAAATTTGGTATTACATGACCCCAATGAATGACGAAGGTATGTCACTGGTGCAAAGATGATAATTATGAGATGTGTGTCATGTTAGAACATGAATACATGCCACAGTCAATGCGCCAATACATGTCGACGTGACGCGGTGCGCGTGCTCGACGGCATTGATTTCTTCGCGTCACGCCAGCTTTACCACGCCAGGCGCGGGTCCTGCCATATACTCGCAGGTGCGCGCCGCGCTGCGTTGCTTTAATGCATGCGCGTTTCAGCGCGTTCGGCGTCCCTCCGTCACGAAAAGAGGGAGACGCAGTGTTGTCTGGATAACCCATTGGCGCGAAAAGCAGAATGTCGCATTTCGCGCCGATTGCCGTCGGGCCGCGCCGACGGACGCTGGTCGCGCTTGGAGTCATACCACAGAGCGCTCCGGTTTCGCTAACGTAGCGTCACTGTGCCCCACGTGCGTGCGCGTCGATGCGACATCGGAACGTATTGGACCCTTCATGATGCGTTCGTGGCTGTTTTCTAGCTCCACTTATACCAAATTTGGTGTTGCGTGACGTCAATAAATGAAGAAGTATATGAATGGTGCAAACAGGACAATCCTAACACGCGTGTCATGTAAGAACCTGACAACATACCACGCTCACAGCGTTCTCGCGGCCGTTTCGCGAGATCCACATATACTAAATTTGGTATCACGTGACGTGAATAGATAAAGAAGGTAAAGAAATCGTTCAAACATGATAATCATGACAAAAACTCGTGTACGGCATCATTTACCCTAACTTCATAACCTCGTGCTGATTTTTAAGTAACGTATAAATATTTCTTATTAGTGCTTCGCATATCATCGATAACCACTGTACGTTGGATCTGCAAATTTTCATGTGGCCGTACATTCCGCGTGATGATAGCTTTCATGAAGCCCCGCCGCGGTGGTCTAGTGACTAAGGTACTCGGCTGCTGACCCGCAGGGTGTGGGTTCGAATCCCGGCTGCGGCGGCTTCATTTCCGATAGAGGCGGAAATGTTGTAGGCCCGTGTGCTCAGATTTGGGCGCACGTTAAAGAACCCCAGGTAGTCTAAATTTCCGGAGCCTTCCACTACGGCGTCTCTCATAATTATGTAGTGGTTTTGGGGCGGTAAACACCACATATCAATCAATTAGCTTTCATGTATCATGCTAGGCGTGTTGTTGGAAGTACAAACAAGTCGCGACGTCACTGCCTGCATCCTCTACTACGAGCCGCCACTTCGAACATGGCTCGTCATCTATTATTTGGTTGGGGCCCGTGCGGTGTGTTTTGCTTCCTGAAACACCTATATCATCGGCTTGGAATTTCATGTGAACAACTTGTGCCCTTTGTGGAAAGAATTGTTTCCCTGTCGAGACAGGCCACAACTCGACAAGGTAATTTGTGTTTACGTGGATCTGGAAACGTTTCTTTCTCGATTGTGCTTTCTGTGAGAACGCTGCGCTCGGCTTTCAATCGGGCAACAGGGTCTTTCGACAGTGAACATGTTGCTGTGAGCCGTGACTTTAAGCGTCTTCCTTCCTCTCAACGACCACAGCTAGGGCCCTTTCGATGCGCATGTTGCCTTCTATTCAAATGGCTTGGCAAAAGCCGGATGCCGGTTGCCGGTGGTGTGGCGTGCATTACCGTGGTATTGTACACCTTTTTTTAGATGCGGAGCATCTAATACCGTCACCCCCGGAAAATCTTTTCAGGCCTGCGCCCAGCAATTTGACGTCATTTCCGGCCGGCCGACTCTCGGGAAAGCCGCAGCGGCAGCGAGCGCAGCGCGGGCGGCGGTGGTGACGGTTCGGCGGCGTGGTGTTGACGGTGTTTCACGTTTGTTGCTTTCCGTTGTTGTTTTGCGGCAATTTCGTTTCCGTGCGTGATGCTGGAGTGATGCGACAATGCCGAATAAGTGTTGTGTACCCGGATGCACCGGCAACTATAAAACAGGAAAGAAGATACAAGTGTTTTCCTTCCCTAAAGACGCCGACGCTCTCAAACAATGGCTACGCGCCATTCCTAGGAAGGACTTCGTGCCGACTTCGTGCACTAAGGTAAGAATTTGAGATGCTCCTGTTCTTAGCTTGTCGTTGCTTGTTCGGGTAGAAATCACCTATGATGGGAAATACTTGAGCGTGTGGCCGCCGGGCCTCGCGAAGCGCTGACGCCAGCAGCGTTCGCAGCAAGGATGGTCAGCTGCGCTTTGTTCACTAACAGTGCCGTGGTGTCGTCCATTCTTGCAAGCTCTCGGTGGAAGCGCTTCGTGGAGTGCGGTGACATCACGCTCCCGTGTTTCCTTTCATGTTGCTTGTACCGCTTAGCGCAGCGCTTTTATTTAGATGCTTGCGAAACGTAGGTAGACTTTGTTTTAGCTACACGGACTGTAAACGCGGTCATGCAAACGGGAGCGCATTTTTTTCTTTTGAGAAGTGGCGTCTCAGACGTTCTTGAAACGTTTTTGCAGGTGTGCGCGAATCATTTCGACGCTTCATGCATTGAGAAGACGACATCGTAGACGGATCCAAGGACAGGGAGAGTTATTGAAGTTGCACTCCCAGTACCACGGTTGCGTCCTGGATCTGTCCCAACGGTATTTTCCGGCTGTCCGTCCTACCTATTAGTACGAGACCAGAGCACGAGAGAAACTCCTGACGCCAAGAGGAGCCGACAAGAAGCCTCCCAACTCGCCCGTGCTGTAGAAAAGTCGCTGGCGTCATATGAAGCGGAGCAAAAACGAGACCGGTTTTCGTCCCTCGAAGAACTAAGGGCTCGCCTGCAAGGGGTGTCAGTGTCTCCAAAGTGGACTGTGATTCATAAAGAAGAGTGCTCCATGTTTTTGAACATTATCGACTATCGTGAACCTTGTTTGAATGCGTCATTGACCGTGTTTGCAAACCTTGAAGTCTTTGCCTGCTATCAAGGTTCACCAATCAAGAACCTTGGTAGCGCTGTTGTACCAGACTCAGTTCAAAAAGTAAGTTCCTTGTTGGAAATTTTGAACAACCTGTCGATGCTGTCTGAGAAGCGCTGCACTTATTGCCACCTGGCTCAAGCAATACATTCCCTTGTTTGAGCCTTGTTTCCAGTTTTGTATCTCTTTACAAGTTGTTAGCTTTTAAAGGTGCTGTACTTTTTTCTTTTTTTTTAACTCGAACTGCCTCGGTGCCCACTGTAGCAGTTGTACAGTCCGTTTTGGTACCTAAGCTGTGTACACTTTCCTTGTGCACTCTGTGTACAGACATGTTGTGCACTGTGATTTGTTTTTTTCTTAGATTTTTGTTTGATTTTTTTCCCTAGGACATGCACCTACCTGTGGCAGTACAATTACTTTTCTTTCTGTCATTTATCATGCTGTGGACCACAATTTAGTCACCAGTGTTCTTTTGTATTGTATTTTTTGACAAGTGTTTGAACCTGATACCTTGTGTTGCTACTGCTACTATGATAAACGAATGGTATGTTTTCCTCTAACCTACAATTTAAATGAAAGTGTGCTTTTTCTGTTCCAAAGCTCGGGGATGTTTTTGCTGTTACAATCTGTTTTGTTTTCTGAGTTTTATGTGGCAAGATATTGTGTTTTGTACTTTTGGCATATTTTCAGCATTAAGGGCAACATCTTGTGTTGCCTGTCGTCTGCCTGGACCGAGAACAATGTGCACTGTGATATTTGTACAGACGGCGTCTGGCTGTGATAAATAAATACGCATTATTCCATTCACGATATTCATTATTTCTTGATACCTTGATAAGTTCCCCGGCAACGGTGGCTCAGTGGCTAAGGCGTAGCGCTGCTGAGCACTAGGGCGCAGTTTCGATACCCGGCTGCGGCGGCCGCATTTCTGATGGAGGCGAAAAGCAAAAACGCCCGTGTGTACGAGATTTCGGCACACAATAAAGATTCACAGGTAGTAAAACTTGATCCTGAGCTCTCCCCTACGGCGCGCTTCATCACCTGCGTTGCGTCGGCGCGTTAAACCATACAATCAATGGATACCTTGATAAATCGTGCGGACATGGTGTCAAGGAACCTCGCCCGAGTCGGTAGGCGTGAAGGGCGCTCGCGGCTGGCGCAGCCACCCAGCGAAGGGCGGCCGGCCGGCCGGCGCGATGTGACGTCGTCGACGTCACGTCACGTGACGCGCAGGCCTGAAAAGCTTCCGGGGGTGACGCTAATACTCGAGGCTTGTAGTGCGGCGCCGTCCGCAAGCTTCCTCCTCCTTCTTCCACCATCTGTGCATCCCTTCCTCCTCTACACACCGCGCGCGCTTCACTCCTCCACCATCTGTGCACCCTTCCTCCTCTACACACCCAAGGAGGATTAAAACAATTGCTGGAGTGGAATTGATTGCGCAGATGTGAAGCCGTTCCTCTGGCAAGATGGCGGCTGTTGCGGCCATCTTACTAGGGGCATGATAAAGTGTCGCCGTTCAGCGATCGAAAACAAAGCGTCTCCTCGCACGCCCAACGAGTTTATTGCAACCAACATTTTTGGGGCCTCATGGTGCTCCAAGTGCGTCTTAAAGTCACTAGTTTTACGTAGTGAGCCTCTAATTGGAGGCAAAGTTCTTTGAAGATTCAGTCATCCATATTTGTTTCTGAGTGTTATTTCGTCAGGAACAACCATCCTTTAATATAGAACTACCGTAGTATTTACATAACGTATCAAAGCCACTTGATCTTTAAGCGGGCACTGTCAGAAAAGAGCATGTTTCCGCCATCTTGGCAGTGGCAATAGGTGGCTTCACTTCTGCTGGCAAGGCATCGCAGGAGCTTTCACTCCAGCAACTTTTCTTTAATTCTCCTTGTACACACCGCGTGCGCTTCTCCTCTTCACGAACATTCGCTAGCTGTATAATGTAGCGCGCATGCGCCGTCACGCTTCGAGAACATCGGCAGCTGACGCGCGCGCATGCCCCATCGCGCTTCGAGAACATCGGCAGCTGACGCGCGCTCATGCGCCGTTGCGCTTCTCCCCCTTCTCGAACATTCGACAGCTGACATTGCATGCGCCGTCGCGCTGTATATATACTCAAGGTCGGCGCTCGCTCGCTCAGTTGCCGCTCGTCGGTTGGTTTGTACAGCGCGTCGACGTCCAAGGTCGCGGTGAAATGAATTCCAACGAATCCAAAAACACAATGATCGACGTCCCTTCGACCAGCGCCGCCCTTTCGCATACGTGTGTACGTGTTCACTCATTTAACGCCCCCTCCTACAACCACGTTAACCAATTTAGCCATCGACCCAAGTAAGTCGCAATTTAACACCCCATTTCACAACCACGTTAACCAATTTAGCCATCGACCCAAGTAAGTCGCACTTTAACACCCCGTTAACCAATTATATGCTCCGCATCCTCCTCAGTGTTCCCCCGAGGGAAGCTGCGGGCAATTTTTTTATTTAAGGCGGCCGCAAAAGGCTCTGCCTTCTTGGGGTGTTCATTGGTGGCAGGAAAGCAATTTGCATTAGAAAAAGAATAAAAATGTGTTTTTGTACGTAGAAGAAAAAGGGGGGGGTGGTTGGGGAGCGGGGAATAAGGCTGGAATAAGCGAAGAGAGTTTAGAAACTGTATTTCCTCAATGTAGCCGAAACCTAAAGGACAAGGTGAAAAATTTCCTAGACGTGAACGAGAGTGAGACAACGTTAAAATGAAATAAAATAAAGTTTCTACTCTCGTAAGTCAAAACGTCTTGTTTTTGTTTGTTTTTATCATGGTCAGCATGTTCATTTATTTGTCTTCAAGAAGTAACAGCGTAAAAAGAAAGCAATCTTAGGGTGCTGGTGTGGAAACTAAAACTTTTGGGTTATGTTGCACTTTTTATGTGTCTACGTTAAAATAACTTCCTAGATAGTATATATAGTGCAATTACGCATTTGTTACGCAATGGCATACTCCATACTTTCACTGCAGCATTTCTATTCACTTGCATATGAAAGAAAAAATGTCACAGTACAATCTAATTTTACGTATACGTCAAGATAGGAATATATATTCCATGCTTGTGAACTAAAGCTTGAGGTCATGAAAGTCGAGTTATATTTTTCCGACCATATCACCATGCGGCGAAAGCTAGCCAAAAATGCTCGTGTACGTCACGATGAGTCAGCAACCTAAATAACTTCACTATCTTTTCGGCCCACTGGGGGAACAACTTCAATAATATTAGGACCGCTGGTGTTATTCCTTGAAGTCCCACTTAAACAGCACTGCTTCAGTGAAGAATCCAAGATGTATCGTCTGATGCAAAGACACGCAACCAAGGCGGCAGCCTTATGTAATGCATTGCGTCTTTCGGAATGGGACGGACGAAACCGACGGCAAAACGACACAGAACGTGTAGCGAGCCGCCTCACCCACGGGTTCAATTCCAGCCAGAAACGCGCGGCGGTTCCTGATTGGAGGCTTCGAACTTCTGGGTGATTCAAAGCATCCCCAGGGGCTATAAAAGAACCAAGCTGCGCGAAGGCGAGATAGCAACTGAAGAAGTCCTGAGTCATCTTCGGACCTTGGTGTGAGCCTAATGAGCTGTCGGCCGCAGTGCCATATATGCAACGCGTCCGTTTATACTGTACATAAATGTCGCCCTAATTCACCGTCGCCTTGTCCGCGGCGTTAATCAGCTCTGTGCACATACAGCCGCGCGCTGATACACCCGATAGCCAACACTAGCTACAGCACGAGAGGTAAATTGTGAATATTTTTGTGTGAGGTTAAGTAAGGTTTCCGCTACCCTATTTATTGCGTTTTAGGCATGTAGGCTTTATGATGTATTTTTCTTCATTGTGATTGGCGCCCTTCTATCGCAAGATGAACCATGCTGTCCAGGGAGTCTACGTTTTTGTGCGCTGCCCCTGGCACAACTTGTTACCTTTACCCGAAATCTCACGACTTTCCGACAGTTTCAGCTACGGATTCAGAATTTTCACCTGCCTGTGATTAATACAACTGTTTCTTTTTTCTTCGGACGAACGCTGGAAATAATTTCCAGTTCCGACAACTGTGCATAGGCACTGAAGCGAACGTGCCTTGTTTTAGTCTCCCGCACGGCCGCTTTGTCTCGGTGGTGGTGCCTGTATACATGTGACGTTGACCCGCCAGTGATGGATGGGCGATTTGGGGCCTCGATGCGTCGATTACGCCAGTGCAGCAGAGCGCAGAACTTTAATAATAGACCGATCCCACAGGCCAGTTTCGCGACGCCACCGCGGCCGCGGCAGCCGCGGTGCATGCCGGTACTTGTAGTCGTCCGGGCGCACCAGCCAGCCGAAGTGCCTGGGCGTTCCCTTTTCGATAGATTTTTCGGTCGTGTGGAGCCGTCTTACGATGGGAGGATTTACGTGCTGTGTTCCTGGATGCTACAACAACAGCACAAGGGATAAAGGCTTGGGTTTCTACGTCTTTCCTCAAGAGCAAAAGCTTCGGGAGACGTGGATTCAGCGTATCAACAGGGCTGGACGGGGCGGCAGGTAAGACATCATATTAAATGTATAGTGCCGCTTTGAAACTAAATAAGCGTATTGCGGTGGTTTTTTTATGTGAATGTTTAATCATGAAGCTTAGCATACCAAAGAATATGATCTTTGCTCACTCTGCCTGCGTATACTCTTACCGGATAGCTCAGCCGCGGTTCGCGGTTGTGCATGCCGGTCATTTTTTAGCGCATCTTCCTTATTCTAGCGTTTTTGTTACCGCTGCGTACTAATATTATTATTATTACGAGTTGTAGTGCTGAGGTCTTTTAGTTTTCCATGTTGCGCAAGTGCAGCACCGCGTACGCGGCTTGCGTTTTTTTTTTTACAATGCAAGTGGCAAGCATGCAGGCATAAGGGGAAGGCAAGCTCATTGACGAGGCTCTCCTAATAGCTCTACCGTACATGGAGACCTTACTTTTTAGAAACGACGTAACGTACTTCACGGCACGCTTGCAACAACTTACCCAGAACTCGTTGTGCCAAACGGCGATTAGCTGGCGTAACCAGCGATATTAGGTGACGGCGCTGCGGCGGCTTGGCATGCGAAAGCTATTGCCCATGCTTCCTTTTTTTTGGGGGGGGGGGAGGCAGGGAGAGATTCGACACCAGAAGTCCCTCACCACGACCGTCGCCAACACATAAAATAAACGATATCTGACGCTGATAACCAGCGAAGTCTGGATCATTTTCGCCTTTGGTATGGTTACTACGTACCCCTTTCTTTATTTCGGAACTATATACCAAAGACAATAAAAAGACAGCACTAGTTATCAGGGTAAGATAACGTTTCTTGTTGGCTCCGTAACCTTACATGCGGCTCAACCGACAAGTGCGAATGACTGATGAATGCGTATCACAGCTGCTAATGGAGAGCGGCGCGTTTGCATATTCACGTGCGCGAAACATGGGACGCTACAATGTCAAGAGTTTTCAAAATATAGCGACCGCGTCGTTCGGTGGACTAAAATCAGAACGCCACCCAAATTAAGAATTTCAAATATTATTACTACCAAATGCTGTATGTTGAACGCGACACTCGTGCACGTAAGTGCCGTAAGACACGAAAGGTTCGGCGCCGCATATAAAGCCTGTCCCCAACAGCACGTCACTGTGCAAACAAACGTTGCAATCCCCGAGATGCACATGCGAAAAAAACAGTCGCGCAGAACAACCGCTTACATACATCACTCAAATGAAAACGGTACTCAACAGGCAATGAACGGGTGGCTGTCCTAAGTCCCGCCGAAACGAAGGAGTAGCAGGCACTTATGACCGAAATTCGCGCCGCCTGCTCCCATTAACAGACAATGTAGGTATTGAAAATACTCACATGACGACTTTTTCTTGCTGGTGAAATCGGAGAGACGTCCGCGAAGCTCCGGCGCAGTACTGAAAAAGCGGCGGCCACTGCGTAGTCGCTGTAGTCTGGTTGACCGATTGACTACAACTAAGATGGCGGCGGGGCAACTCCGGAAAACCGGCGCATGCGCTGATCGGCTGGTGGGATCGGTCTATTGGTCTCAAAGTGAGCCGCGGCACGCAGAGAATGTTTATTCTACTAAAATATTCACTATTCCGAAGTTCATTTGACTGGAAAAATTTTCCATATAATGCCTAAGAAACCAGGCTGTAATTTTTTATGAGTTCGGTATAATGAAATATTACTTAAAGTGTCGTTCATACAAGTGAAAGTTCACTGCATATATTATTGTTCACTCTTCTTTCTTTAAACCAAGTGATGGGGGGGGGGAGACGCTTCGATGAGCCTTCGCTCTCAGTTCAAGGGAAACCATGCCAACGCCAGTGCAATTAGTCCGTCTTACGAAGGGCCATCTATAGCAGGACTAGATTGTATTGCTCTATGTAATTGAAAGCTGCTCAAACGACAGGACTACAAGTGGACACTGCGAAAGCTTGGCAACTCGCAGGTTTAATAAAGGAACAAAAATAAAAAGACAAAAGCAAAAATAAGTGTCCCAAACCAACTGCGCAATCATCAACACGTCAGAATTTTTTCAACAGGGCAAATACAAAAGAAAAAAAGCCAAAAACAACGATCGGTAAAAAGTAACGATGTTCGATCTCTAGATAGGCACTGATGAGGCATCACAACAGGAAAATAAAAGACAAAATCCAGAGATTTTATGCTTCTTGCGCAGTCAGCAATGTTCTCCGAAGGCATGGTCACTAGCGTTTCGGGCCACGAAGTCAGTCCAGAGCGCATGCCCACTGGTAATGGTTCACGAGTTTTTGAGGAGGAAATGCCGCAGACATCAAAAGCTGTAATCGACCACGGACTTCACTGGCTGCTATTTCTTTAAGCCCACACGTAGCTTAGGCTCTCTTAGCCAACCACCATTCAAATATTAAGGCTGTTAATTACTGCCCACATTTTATTTAGTCACCATCACTTGCATAAGTATTTCGTGAGTCCCGTGAGTGTAAAGCCGTAAAACGCGCGTAATGCTCACGAAGGCTATGAGGCTGGTATTTAGTTGAATGGTTTTCGCTTTTTCTACAGAGAATTCTTACTCCATTTATATAAATGACAATGCCGGCTCTTTTCGCCGCTTTATCTATTAACCCAGTGTATGAATCAATATTGATTCCCTTTCAGACATCGCCACTTCGACTGTTTTTACCCATAGAGGTATTCCAACTTGCTGTCCTCACACAAAGGCTACAACTTTATTAGAAATCCTGCATCCGTTTCGTCCTCATGTTTTATCGAACAAGAATTAGAAGAGGGACTCCTATATTGGAGTCGATAATTGCGGCGCGCCCCTACCAGTGGCGTGGCCATTTAAGACCGCACTAATGTTGTGCCTTTCCCATATCGGTCTCAATGGGAGGTCCTTTCAACGGCCTGTGTGCCGACGGTCACTATTCGAGCATGGCCTGGGCTATGACTTAATGCTTTTGTTTTCGATAAATTCAAGCGCAGTTCTATCCCTTTCATCTGTGATATCGGCAGAACCTCGACATCCTTTTACCCCTGGGGCTTGGTGGCCCGTACAGTTCTTGTTGGCGAAAGGCCCTTTATATTCGCCGATGGGTAAAGGCGGCGGATGATTTAACCACCTTCAAATAACCGCTAATCACTCCACGCGAAAATTGTCTCATCTTGTTATATAGTCTCTTTGTCATTCATAACCATTTGGGCCAGAAGTACAAACTCATCCCAAGTTGTGGCACGGGAATGAGGCCCCTAGCCTATTGAATGCGCCAACCGTCGGTATCAAGCAGTCAATAAAATTTTCAAAACAAAGAACTACACTCTAAGAAAGTTTTCAAATAAAAATAAAAGTACTAAAGTACTTCAATTGAAGAGAACAGTCAGGTTCCAAACAAAGCAGAAGAATTCATATACGACGCAGTTATAGCAAATAGGACCAGTGTTGCGGGGTTTAGCTAACATGATCTAATTTGGCTACTTTCTTAGGCCGATGGCAGCATAAAAAGTCACAGCGCTGCCGGAAAGGCGACGCAATGATTGCGGTAGCAACAAATTGAAAGGTCACGCACGAATGGAAAGCAGATCGAAACACACTCCGCGTTCCTCACGCACAAATGAAGCAGAAAACGTCAAAACGTACTCACGAATTCACGCGAAAAAGAGTCTCATTTATTACTTTGTTGTGTCTCAAAAGCACGCGCTTTTCGAAAACGGAGACTGCATTGATTACAGTGACCTTTGTGCACCCGGTAACCACAGCAAAATCGTTCCAGGTAAAACCCAAGGCCAGCCAAAGCGTACAACCTTCTCCTCCTCGCCACCGCGAGACAAGGGCGGGTGAGGAAGCACCGCTCCGCTTTTTTAAAGTGCCAACCAGTGGCACACGTATGCTCGCGTCTACGCGTCAAAAGCGTCAAATGCACCTCTCGGCGTCGGAGTCGGAGGGGTATACGCGAAGAGGCGCGAGGGGTCAAGCCGGGCTTGATATTTTTGCCACGCGTACGATACGTCACACGCGTACAGTGGCGCCAACCAACCCGGGGCCGCGCACCAACCAACCAAAAGCCACGATGCCTCGGATCGTTGTGCCTTATGGCCGCCGCTTTGAAGGCACAGCCGAGTGCTGGATGCAAGCACGGAAACTACTCCAAACGTTCCTGAATGACCGCTTCGTAATCTATAACGACAACGACACGACGAACTACTGCGAGTGCTACCAGCGTGACGCGTTTTCGTGCCGACTTCGAGTGACGCCGACAAATCCAGCGAATGCCGGCCGGCTATGTTAGCGCCGGTCCCGAGTGCGATCGTCGACCGAGTGAAAGGAGCATGTCGGTGTTCATGTGATTTGATCTGTGACTCTCTGTGCTAAAAACGAGTGTAAACAAACTTCGGAGGTTCGAAGACTTGAGCGTGAGCCCTCGTCTACCGCGGAGGCAATTCACAGCGGTGTCATCTGCAGCCAGCGCAGGCCTCTACCTTTTAGTTCGTATGAACCAGCACATGCGAGAAACCTTGGCTGAAAAAGCTCTACGGTAGCTTCCGTCGCAACATAGACACCATATACGACGCCCGAAACATCGCGTAGTTCATACGGAGGAGTTTTTATCTGCACTGTGTTTGTTTTCAACATCGGTATTCATCATCGCTGAAAGCGAACATCACACTAGCCAACACATTTCGGTGATGTGACAACGTACGTACTTATAGAAGTGTATTCGCGAATTGTACGACGCTGAAACATTCGTTGGCTTCGGTGCAAATTGTTTTCGTGTGTTGCCAAGCTAATAACAAGCATGCGCTGGTTGGTAGCAGTGTGAGGTGACTTCGTGTCGGGTACCACCAACGCTGAAACATTCAGCTGTCAGTGGTCTTGATTCCATACCACCCTCGCCGTTACTAACTGCGCTTACTACCAGGTTTATAACATGTGTGACAAACCGTTACTACCCAAAAATTTTTAAGTACTACTACCCTTTTTTCTAATAGTGTACACCACACATCACTACAATCTTCCTGACGCACTTCCGTACTTTGTTCAAGATGCCTGGGGGTCGATAAGTGCCTTCTTTTATTTAGTTCTAAGTTATATCGCCACACATTTGTGTTCACAAATGACACTAGTCACTTTCGTTATAGTACAAAATAATTATGTCTAACTTAGTTTCATGAGATCCATAAAAATGCACTGCTGAACAGCCGAAGGACAAAAGCAACGTAAAATAAAGGTGCGTGGTTGCATCTCCCAAATGAATAAACGAGGTTCGGTGCAAATAAGCTGACTACGTATTTAATGCAAAACGAGAAATAATTTGTGTTGACAGGGATGTTTCACACTCAACCCTGAAAAAAAATCAGTCAGAGCGGGTCCGTAAATGAAACCATGAGACAATATCCCCACAAAGTCAATGGTGTTCGAAAGGTCAAAGAAAATGACATATGAGTATATGAAAGTGAAAAGCAGCAAAATGAATAAAGATGCAAAAGATAAGATGCAGCATATAAAAACTATAGCTTTAGCTTTTCCCGTGCAGCTTGAAAGGCTTCCAACAGCCTGGAACTGCACGCAAATGCGAGGGAGCATCGCAGACTAATACCCTATATGACAGGATGCAGAGTAATCTGTTCTTTTATTTTTTTGCATACATGCTCTCACTGTGAGATTGCTGACCCCGCTGCCATTAGGAACGGAACCCAGAAAGCCACCCCTCTCATGACCAACACGCCATCTTCCAGTTTTGCCGCTGTATAATGCAGGGCGGAGAGTATGGCACGGCTGAATAAGACTGTGAAAGGCGGTGGACGTTACTCTAAAAGCTAGACAGCTCAGATTACAAGAGTGTTTGGCGATCATTATTCAAAAATTGTTAAGGGTGTACATTATTCCTGAGCAAGCCGGATTGTCATAATGGCCGTAGCATTTATCACGTGTCACATTCTGTGAATTCTTTCTTTTTTTCGCAATCTTCCACAACAAAAAAAAATTGGCCCCGTATGTACATGTTATTCTGCATGTGTTGTCGAAAGACGATAGCCTTGCATGTGGTGGGAGTGAAAAAAACATTTATTTGATGTTCTGTGCAAGAAAATTGGTGATTGGTATTCTGGAGGCGCTGCGTTAGAGTGCCCCGAGTGTGCAGCGGAGGCAAATGAGCGCATCAAGGCACGTCACACATAAGACATGAGCGCCATCTGGCAGTTTTCTTAGAAAACAAAGCGCGTGGCTCTGAGACGAGTGTATGCTCCCGTCTCGGAGGTGATAGGGTGTACAACGCAAGGCGACGGGTAGGCGGCACCACCGTCTCGTTTTTGCAAATCGTTGGAAACACTCGCCTTTTCGTGCAAGCGTGACATGGTCAGCGCAGCGTGATCAGCGCTACGGTCCTTAAAATTATTTATGTATGTCTTTTCTAGTAAAAGACGAACATGCAGAATATATACGTGTTGTTATGACGCCCCATACATGTGCAATAATTTCTTTTTATTTGGCAATTGCACAATTATGAACAGTGAAGCTTGAGCAACATTGGCGGGTGCTGCGGATGGGGTCGGCCGTTTCAATTACCCGACGCAGTTAAAAGTGGACAAACAGACAAGTGTACAGACAGAACAAAATATTTTAGTCGGATGTCTCCAAGAAAGACTATCGTCTTTAATACGTTGGAGTCACTTAGCATATGATTTGGTTGCGCTACAGAAAGAACAATCACATAACGCATCGTAGCTATTATAAGTCTTGTCTTTGTCATTTGATATTATTTATCTTTTCCTGATATATACTTAGAAAGCATGAGCCTTTCGGCTCTCAGAACGCGTTACTTCATTAGAATAAAAAAACTAACAACGGGTATAACCGTTCAGTTCATTTCAAGACGCAAAAAAGTTTATTTATTCAATTAATTATTGTCGTCCTCTTAAGGCGCGAAGGCAGTCGCATTGCGAAGATGAATGGCATAACAATATATCATCTAACAATTTTGAAGATGGCAAGTTCTTCTACTGCTAAAACGGATGGAGGACGGCGGCTATAGTCCCTACTTTTTTGTGGAAAAAAAAACTAAAGAAATAACGAAGGTAACAAGTGTTAGGGTAGCATAAAGGAAATATAACTTTAATATCACGATCGATGCGTGGAGATAAGTAACCTGGGGGGAAGTAAATGGGTGTATTTAAGTGTTGGATTAAAGTCAAAAGTTCTGTAAAACATAGGTTTAGCCGAAAGTACTTGTGGGGCCACTTAAGTGACGGTACGCTTAAAATATCTTTCATAGAAGAATCTCGTGTAGCGGGAGCAATTAAAGAGCACAAAACCAGCTGCGTGCTTCTGAAAGAATTCAAGGGCTGTAGTTAGTTCGGAGCTAGATGGATCCGAAAGAGAACAAGCCTGTTTCAATTTAGATCCAACGAGCATTAACACAATTTGAGTTTTAAATCTAGAAACGATGGCGAAGAATAACGGTTTTGAGGTCCAAGCATGCATTTTTTGTCAATTATTTAGAATTCCCACGTGCATATTCTAAAGAAAGTTGTAAGTTATCTACCCACAAAAATAATGGTAACCAGTAGGAAGGTTAAGCGTGGAATTGCAAAGGATATAGAAAAAGTCTTCATTAGCTTTATTTTGATCCATTCAAACCATAAACCAACAATTAGTAATGTTTATTTTCACGAGTCACTTGTCGCATCACTTGGAAACAGCGTCAATGTCAGCATTTGAAAAGTTGAAACTTCATGTGAGTTATGTAGGGCACGATACTACACGTAATCATCAGCGAAAAACCTAGTGGTAGATTCAAATCCAAGAAGTAAGTCATTATAAAAATAAAAATTATGTGACCAATACGAAACTCAATGATAAAGTTTGTTGTAGCAGTAATGATCTGAAAGTTAATGTTATTACCGTGGGAACGTTCTGTAGACTGTTGGTGACAAAGAAGTGAATGCAGTTTAAAAAATAAGGATCTATACTGAGCTTGCTTCCTTTCAAGAGTAAGAGAGTACGCAAAACAGTGTCGAAGGCTTTAGCCTAATCTAAAAAAAATAAGGTAGAAAGGGAAGATGGAAGTTTGCGATGAAAAACACGTAAGCACGTTCTGTGGAGCCGACCTTTGCACAAATAGACTCGTCTTCCTGAAGACTGAAACAGAACTGATTTCTTAAGCACTAGTGTCTATACTGTTCGTACCATGACGAATATACGTGACGGAAATACGTCAGTAGAGCCTTTGTGGACCCCGGCATAAAACACTTTTATTAAAAAAAAAAACACCAGGCCTCCGCAGAACGCATTGCACACTCACAGCAAAAGCTTGAACAGCGATTGGCTTTTAGCATTTGTTAAACACTCTTTGGGTAATTGAAACGAGATCTGCAGGAAACCTACTACGCCACCAATTATCGTAATGCCATAGTGGTAGGAAACCGCTCAATATGCCGTCCTTTGTCATTTTTCGAAGAAGCGTGGTACCCGCTGCATACTTGCAAGGAGTTTTGTGCAATTTTATTATGCCGCGGTTGTCGGAGATAAAAAAGTATGCCTGAAGCTATTGTAATAGGTTGGAGCATTCGATTACACTCGTCATGAACTTCGCATTGTTTGACGCAAAATTATTATTTTCTGCTCTGACACGTTTTATTACTCACAATAACACCATTCCTTTCCTGACGTCAATCAAGCCTTCCTAAGACCAGTTTACGACAAAATTTTAAGCATCGGCGTGTCCGTCTGGTAGAATACTTAGCTGGCACGCATGAAACTCGGGTTCTAATCCCTTTGGATCCATAGAATCCGGCAATTACTTTTCTTTTTACTATTTCGCGCGAAGGTAGTTAAGGACACCATCTGCGGCGACGGACAACTACGGCGCTCGCGTCTCGGTGATCTCATGACGGCACTCGCTGTAAAAATTAAAACTTGAGCCGTAATAAAACTCAAGCATTTTGCGTGGCAATAAGCTCTTTACCATAGAGCCATGCAAGATCATAAATCTGCTTTTAATGAAGGCAACATGCAGGCAAAAGCCAGTGCAATTCCAAATGTGGTTGTCCTTGAGGATATTTAATGCTATAACTAAGCAATAAACACTACACGTCTAAATCTACGATGCATACGTGATGGAGATTTCACGTCACTCTTAGTTCCATTGCTAACTTCACGTTTATAGCTGCTTAGTAACGATAAAATTCGCAAGCTCTGCTAACTGCTGCGGCTAGCACGCAAAAATGCCGTGAACGCCGTAAAGGACGCCAGAAAATAGTGAGTGTGTTTGCTAATATTATGCTATATTTGAATGCTCTACAACCACTAGAGTGCGCTCACAAAAAGATTTTAACAGCCACAACTTGCTATTTTTAACAAGCGCGCACAATAATCTCGCCCTTGCAAATTCATTTCCACCTCTTTGATTTTTGTACGAGCAACAAAATCGGAGTCCGTTGGTGCTTCCGGCAATTCGCTTCAGTTGTGTTGAAGCGACCTGGGCAAGTGACTGAGCGCTAAGCTATTTCGCTTAGCGAAATAGCTTCGCGAGATACTGAAATAAATTTGCATGTTTTTATGTAAGCGTTATGTAACAAAGATTAGGCCAAAGCATTTATTTTCTTATTTTGTGTCCTCACATCTTGTGTCAACAAAAACTTGCAATACATAGAAGAGGGAGCTCTACTCAATCAATTCCAACGTCACACTGATAACGGTTATTCTGACATTCTGAATCACGTTATTACCAGAAAAGTAATCCCACACATGTACAATGTTTCTCGAAACAACCCTTACATGTTGATCATCGATGTTGGTTGAAGATATGCAATATTTTCCAGCATTTCTTCTTCTACACCATGCCTAATACTATGATGAATGTAATTTTCCCCATTACGCGATGAGCCACACTAAAACACACGTGTTGCAAAGCTACCCGAAGATTAGTGGTCGTGGTCCTAACTGCAGCTTGGCGCACCGCTCTTGAATGCCATCAGCGTTGATTTGGAAGACTAGCGCCGTGCCTGGTGAGGATAATGGCTCGACCGGTAACGGCGTTTTGGCTGCACTGAAGTGTCATAGGTGATGTTTCTCTAGCTAGTGCATAAGAACGCAAAATGACGAAAGTTTCTGGTCGTGCCAAACAAAGTCCCACTGTGACTGCATAAAGTCTTAGCAGTGTGCAACAACATGTGAAAATGACGTCATCAAGCCGCATGTTCACGCCAACGCATGGCCCAACTTGAATTCAGATGATCAGCTCCTTCTGTTTTACTATTGTGAACTATATCACTTTCGAGCTATGCTTATTTGATTTTTTTTACTGACATTGTATGGGTATGTAGGGTGCTTTATTTCCTTTACTGATTATAACACAAATAAAAAACAGGCATTCCAAACAAAAAGAATTTAAAACGAAATTTATTAACTGGAATTTTAAATAAAAATAAATATGAGTTCAAGATTAGGTGGCATTGGGAAATCGCATGGAAGTGCATTTGAGTAAACTTGGGATAGGAATTTTCTGTAGGCACCCACCCAGTGCGTGCGTTGAACAAGCCTACCATTTACAAAAAAAAAACCATCTGCAACATTCTCATATGGCGCTAGAAAGCTTTTATTTTGTATTTATCTTTTTAAATACTCAATAATAAATATTTGTTTTTTTTACCTATAGCATAGGAGTCAAAATTTGTCGCCTGCTTAGGAGCGATCCGCAGAATATTTTGCGATTCAAAATAAGCACCAGCTTACGCAATACTTGTGATCACTGGGCTGAGTGGTGTGAAAGAACTTGCTTATAGCTTAGTTTATTTGGTTACGCATCTAAGTTGTAGCATCATTTCACGCGGAAATAACTACACTCTGCCACACTGCATTAGCCGTGCATGATGTACCCAAAGTAAACATGATTACAATCTGCTAATGATTGTATCACTATGCTCGCCAAATAACCAAGACACCTAAATACACTTTAGCATACGCAATACACAAGTTTTGTTATAGACTGGACGAACGTCCTTCGCGGGACGACGTTCAAGACATTTGCGTTATCAGCGTTTAACAAACGTAACTTCTGTACCGTACTCCACCTTACTTCAAATGAGTTGCAAATGGTCTCAAACCTCTCATTGTCTTTGATAAATTGCACCAATGTTTTCGGCTTAGACGTAACCTCGTGACAATTGTCGAGCAATCAAGTTGATTGCTGGGTCGCGCCCCTTAGTGATTAGGCATAATGCGCCAGGGTGGTAAACGATGTGGCGTGGCACGTTTCGTTACATTCCTTATTCACACCTACATTGTCCCGCGCATTGCGGACAGTGTTTCCCACAGAGCTCCTATCTTCAGGATAGCTGTTTGTTTTAGTTGGTGCAGCGGAAATTTTTGTTGTCATGTTAGGTTATATTGCAAAAGAATACGCCCGCCTGTGTCTCGAAAATAAGTATCATCCGAACACAAAGCATATGTCAACATGCTGCCATGGTAAACAGCAGAAGGCTACCAAAACTAAACATACCGTGAATGGAGATCGGGAAATAAGATGATTGATTGATTTGTGGGGTTTAACGTCCCAAAAGCACTATTTGATTATGAGATGCCGTAGTGGAGAGCTCCGGCAATTTTGACCACCTGGAGTTCTTAAACGTGCACCCTAATCTGAGTACACGGGCCTACAACATTTCCGCCTCCATCGGAAATGCAGCCGCCACAGCCGAGATTTGATCCCGCGACGCGCGGGTCAGCAGCCGAGTACCTTAGCCACTAGACCAACGTGGCGGGGCAATCGGGAAATAAGCGTCCGTCTACTTTGATGTAGACAGAGGGCGCGCAAAATATGTCTTTTAGATGCGGAGCATCTAATACTCGAGGCTTGTAGTGCGGCGCCGTCCGCAAGCTTCCTCCTCCTTCTTCCACCATCTGTGCATCCCTTCCTCCTCTACACACCGCGCGCGCTTCACTCCTCCACCATCTGTGCACCCTTCCTCCTCTACACACCGCGTGCGCTTCGAGAACATCGGCAGCTGACGCGCGTGCATGCGCCGTTGCGCTTCTCCCCCTTCTCGAACATTCGACAGCTGACAGTGCATGCGCCGTCGCGCTGTATATATACTCAAGGTCGGCGCTCGCTCGCTCAGTTGCCGCTCGTCGGTAGGTTTGTACGGCGCGTCGACGTCCAAGGTCGCGGTGAAATGAATTCCAACGAATCCACAAACACAATGATCGACGTCCCTTCGACCAGCGCCGCCCTTTCGCATACGTGTGTACGTGTTCACTCATTTAACACCCCCTCCTACAACCACGTTAACCAATTTAGCCATCGACCCAAGTAAGTCGCCATTTAACACCCCATTTCACAACCACGTTAACCAATTTAGCCATCGACCCAAGTAAGTCGCACTTTAACACCCCGTTAACCAATTATATGCTCCGCATCCTCCTTAGTGTTCCCCCGAGGGAAGCTGCGGGCAATTTTTTTTAAATGATTGCATGTTGGGTAAACACAAAGCTTTTGCTCAAATGGTCGGTGGCATTGTCCTTTGAATAACCGAGTAAAAAAACAACTTTACTTAAAAGTGCTTAACACAACTTTACAATTACCATCGGGAGGATTCGCCGTTTGGGTAGTGGACTATCTTCAGGATGCACATAACGAACGCTAACTGGAGCTAACGGCGCTTACACTTACTGTTTGTTTTGTCCGCGAGAATTCGGAAGTTTTGACGGTGTGTTTGTTTTTTCACTAAGTAAATTGTATTACGGCTCCGCTAATGCAACTCACTTTGAGGAATAGCTTAAGTTGAATAAAGATAAAAAAGCACCACGGCTTACAACCGTGAAATTACTCAATAGCTGGTTTGTATCCGTGATTTGCATACGTGATCAATCAGAATTTTTTTCTTTCCTTTTTCTACCATGCAGCTATGACGCAAACACTTTAAAACTGTCGGGATCGTGTTTCATAAGCGCATATAACTGATGATTCATTAAACCATAATGGTACGTAGGAGTGCACTGCTGTATGAATATTTGTGAACTCGCAGTATACACTCAGAAAGTGGTATTGCCACAAGGTGAATATTTAGTCGATAAAATGGGTTCCAAGTACCTCCAATTTTTTAGATGCAAAATCATCTTAAGCTAGGGGCAGTGTCCGTTCTGCGGCGGCCGCACCCGTACTGCGCATGCTCGAAATCTCCCCTCCCCTCGCGCTACAAGAGGGGAGAGAAAGTTGTTTGAGTGCTGCCTCCACTTCGTTTTTCATATGCCATTTCTCTCTATATGCCACAATATGAGCCGGTACTATCTTGCTCCTGTTACTATCTTTCACAACATTGCCATGGGAGCTCCCAAACCAGAACGTAAATGGCAGCGCCGGCAAGTGAATCTCGAAGCGTCGTGGCTGCAAAAGCGCGCGTTCGCTGCGCTTCCGTCGTCCTCTCTCTCTATTTCTGCAACAGAGTGCGAAACACCATGAACAACGTCAACGTCTTCGCTAGTTCCTGCGGCAGCGCCACCACGAGGTAGCAGGGAAGCCAAACGTAAACGTCAGCGTCGACAAGTGGTAATTCAGACGCCTCGACAACCACCGTAACTTAAGTAACATAAAAGAAACGGAAACTCAAAGTGCACCCTCCGCCATGCTTTCGCATCCCACCATGGTTGCCGATAGAGAAATTTAATGTGTAACTTTATTGGGGCGAAGATCCTTATTGCGGCACCCATTCATCCCTCGTAGCAGTAGTAGTGTTTAACCAGTGAAACATTTTGACCTCCAAGATGGTGCTGGTGAGAGATTTCTTTTGTGCATCGTTGAACAATAAAAGATAGTGCTCAATGTACATGCCAACGGCTGCTAATGGGGAATGATAGACAGGAGCATTCGCCTTTTAGTTGACGTGTACGCTACAAATTTTTTGTTGTTCAACAATGCACAGAAGACAAGAAAGGGTTGCTACGTTATACTGGCTGGGCGTAACCTCCTAGGTTTTAGAAAGGTTTAGGGAGCGTCGAGCCGCCGTGCCATGAATACAGTGAACTAGTATATACCATGAACTCGAGGTGGTTAAAGGTGGGAAGTAGACACGAAGCGCAAGCTGTAAGAAAGTGTGCGTGTGCCTCCTGTCATTCAGTCCTTGGAATGTCCGCTGGATGGCGGTGCATCTATATGAGGAATACAAGATGAAAAGATGCGAGATGGTGGTACTTGGAGCGTTGAATAGGTGGACGAACGGACACACATACAGATGCATGGATGGACTCATGGATGGCTGCACAGACGGATGGACGCATTGACGGACGCAGAAGCGGATGCATCGACAAAACCAGGGACGCACGCACAGATGAACGTGCGGACGCAGGAACAGATGCACGGACGGGCGGATGGATGCACGGGTGGCCACACAGACACAGGCATGGGTGGACGGAAGCGTGAACGAATTGACGGACGGATGCTTCGCCCCACTATCCATCATTTACTCTGTGGATATGCTGCCATTTTTTAACTGATGCATTATTCTGGCGTGCTGTCTCATTTCAACGTACCTTTAATATAAATGGTCCCTCACTTCACTGTATGGCTCGGAAGTTTTGATGTGACCTTGCGGTTATGATGAGTGCACCGACAGTGAGAAGCCTACTTTTAGCCAGGTGTTGCCGTTCATGTGGGAAAAAAAATCGACTCCAAAGACGATGTGCATGGCCCGAATAAAAAGTAACTGCAGCATACTGCTACAGATACGAAACGTGAGAGCCTTCGTTCGGCGAGCGACCATGAATTCTTCAATGCAATGACGGAAACAGCCACCCATAGGAAATAAAATGCAGCATGAAAACTTGGGAGCGCTAGCTCGGAAAGGAAGAACCTGAAAATTCAGCATATCACTCGGAGCCGTTTGGGCTGCGTTTTCATATAATGTTGAGCGCATTTACCCAACTTCCGCATAATACTAGAAGTGCCGCAAAGCTGCAGCAGATTAGTCTTTCTTAAGCGAATTGACAACTTTTAAGTTTAGGCAATTAGAGGAAAAAAAACAACGCAGAGAATGCAAGTAATTAGGCCACGCACGGCTTCGTTCTTATGATACAATTTTGCGTGAAACAAATGTGTGCCTTTCAATTTTTATGTGGGTAGAATAAGTGTACATTCTCTCTCTTGAACATCATAAAGACCTTAAAACAGTCGCAGTCATTTTCGTAATCCAGATGTTTTAGTGTCAGTTAGGCCTTATTTGCAGTGGAGGAGTCCAGTTATCTGTGCCTCAGGAAATAGCTATTGTATCTTAATTTTCAAGTTGACCTATTCAGAGATTTAGTACGAATTGTTTCATTTGTTACAAAACACCTGACTCTGCAACAAAACTGTTTTAGTATTGTCTTTCATTACGTTATACAAAAAACGGATTTATTGTGACAAGGAGGGAACCTTTATAGCTACGCGTATTCTATTCAAGCATAGCCGAAGCCTAGGCTCAGTATGAGTATTAGTCAACTTCTGCATTCTTCGATTGTATGGAGGATATTCATGTTCTCTTGTTATCCTTGTAAGTGGTTGCTTCCAACTTTGTTTCTCTTTGTTATTTTTGTGAATAATCAATGCATTGCCCAACTGCTACTCTCTCGAAAGAGAGTAGCAGTATTGTAAGTAAACAAATAAAAACTTCTAAGAGAGAAACAAGCTCGGTGGATTCTGCAGACGGCCGTCTATTTACGTGCAAGCATTCATTGTTTGTTATCTGTAATATTGTTGTGAATCGCTTCCGGCTTTTTTGCATTGCACTGCGTAAACTATCACTGTAAGTTTACAGTCGGACTTCAAATCGAGTGGGCTTTACGAACTCGGTAAAGTTATTGTGGATCAGGATGTGTCGGAAGTCCGTCATTCAAGGTGCTTTATACTGTAGGTATAAGGGCGGTGCGCAAGCATTACTGCATAGAACTTAGGCCTTTGTGATGGTGGATTTCACCCCAGGTACTTTTTCGCGGAACGGGGTGTCTTTCTCCGCATTCACAACTGATCGACTCGCTGTGTGTTCAAAAGACTTGCGCAATGGGGAGCCTACTCTTTAATCTAGGTCACCCTCAATATAGAGCAAAAAGAAATAATAAAGCGGGAGAAGTTAGACGCTTAATTCAACTTTATTTCCTACTCTTTCGCACACAACTAGAACTGATTTTTCGCACACAACTGAAACCTATTAAGTGCTCCTTTGAGGGTACTACTAAGCAAACAATGCTCCTAGAACGGTCTTGATGATGATATGTGGGGTTTAACGTCCCAAAACCACCATATGAATATGAGAGACGCTGTAGTGGAGGGCTCCGGAAATTTCGACCACCTGGGGTTCTTTAACGTGCACCCAAATCTGAGCACACGGGTCTACATCATTTCCGCCTCCACCGGAAATGCAGCCGCCGCAGCCGGGATTCGAACCCGCGACCTGCGGGTCCTAGAACTGTCTTACGTTCCTTTTAGAAGTTTGCTAACTATGCTAACACTTCATTGAATTCTGGCAGTGGACTTGATCTGAAACTCATTCACGAGTACAGAAAACTTGGAAGTGAGAGGAGGGAATGTTTGCTAGTAAACAGATGTCATTTTGGTTTGTTCATAAAAAATATCGCCAGGCCTGGGCGGATTAGGCAGCACCGTCGCAATAACTGGAATAGTGGCCTTTCTACAGCTCCTTGTAGACTGTCTTGGGGAAAGTTGTAGAAGTACATATGTATGAGGTACCCACCATGTCAGAAGTAATGGAAACTTTCATGAAGAAAGCAAGCATTAACAGACGATGGTGATGATTATCTATATAGTCTCACAAGGCAGTAGTGGAGTTGTGTCATACTAAGGTCCCGGTCTGGGCAAGACAACTATGAAGTGCCTGTGATGAACTGGAAACGGAACTATTCTGTGATGAACTGGAAACACTAGACCATTTCTCTTTGACCTGCAGGTGGTTTAACACATTACGAAAAACCCTATTAGAAATACCTTTACATGGTATTGGTATTGGTATTGGTATGCCCGTCATTTTGTCTTTTGGAGCTTCCATTTCTGGTTTCCCTAATGTGACAGTATGCGCGGCCATCCGGGACTATATTGATGAAACTAATAGGTTGACTAATAAACCAGTTTCCTTATCCTAACAGGTCCACATAATTATATACGTATAAAATCAGATTATTGCTCTATTCTAAGAATATATTTGTTTATGTAAATATTTGTATGCATTACATTTAGCACCACACTTTCCTAGGCTATCGGTAATCTTTCTGTTAAACCTCCATCATTCCAAATCTGAACAGTAAATGCTGAAAGCACTCGATTCTTGGCCGATTCCCCACAGTGGGTATGTGCCACTAAGAATAGGAGAACAACAACAAAAACTATGAAGTGTGAAGAGACTGTTTTCAGCCCACTATTGTGGTAGCCATTGGCCGGTTTATTGGTCAAGCCACTGTGATGAATACGAGCCAAGACATGCAGGAGCAAGCAAGCAAGTGAGCAAGGCAGCCATTATCGACTATGTTTGCTTTCATTTAGCATACCATCGCTAGCAAGAAAAATATGGGTACGGGAAAATTATACAAGGGCACAGAAGGCGCGGACTTTGTAGCTTGCCCACTACCATTGTTTTCTCAAAAGTGTATACAAACTCGTTAAGCAGCTACTTTTATTTTATTGTCACTAGTCTGTACCTCAGCCACGCATATGTGTCATTATAAGACGATCTGATAAATAGGCATACGTTGCTCTATTGATTAAAAATTTCAATCGATAATAAGCATTCTTTTCGTTTGTTTCTTTTTCATCTTCATGTACTTGCGCTGTTTTATGACGAAGCTCTGTGAGCTCGCCGATATCGCTACAGTGTTTACGTGAAGGGCCCGTCCCATAAAATGGACAGAGAAGCACGCATGACAATACATGTGAACACATACAAATATGCGCACAAATATTCAAAAGGGCTCCAACCCCCCCTATCGGGAACAACTGGAGGAACGCTTCACTTTGGTATGCACTGGATCCCTGAAATACACCTTGAATTGTGTTTAGAAGAAGTGGTTAACAATTTAAAGTACTGGGAACTCTTCTATGGGAAAGCGGAAAGCCGTCCTGTGGAAGCCCATGTTTCTTTACACTGCTGAAGCGAATACCAGGAGCAACGTACGTAGGAAAAAACTTGCCGTTGAAATATGCTCCGCGAGGCATCACATTTGTTCCGGCTCAATCGATCGATTTTCATTATATATTGATACCTAATTGGTCTTTATCTTAATTAAACATATGGTCCACTATCACATGCATGCGTCAAATATAACTTTTAACTGTAATTTGAACAGTCGATTACGTGCCAGTTCTTTTTTTTAAAAGACGTTTGATGAAAATTGGTAAAACCGAAAGCACGGGGTAAAAATATTCAAGCGTATATACTTGTCGACCGAAAGTGCGTAGAAGAGAAACAATAATTTGACTCCTTCCACGTGCCATTGATCGTTATGGTTTGTAATGATACTGTCACAATTGATTCATTTACCGAAAAGCTCCAAAAAAAAGAGGTAATGGTGATAATGATGGCGTTTACATTGAAGCACAGCAACTCGCAGGTATTAGCCAGAAATGGAGCAAACTAACCCTATTTATTAAATTCCGCAGTCAATAACAATCAGCAGTTTTTCTTCGTTACTACAACTGCTCATTATTAAATAACGTTCATTACATATATTTCGCCTTCAGAGCGGAGAGGTCAATAGGAAGTCACGATATGGGTTGGTCGCAGAATGTTTTGACTTAGATAATGCAAGGCACTTAACGTATCCAAGTTTATTGCCTACTCGAATAAATACTCGTGGAGTAATAATAAAATTGTGTTCAAATGTAGCACAAATTTTTCAAGTTGCCTAATTCAGGTGAATAAAGCTATCTAGTCTGCTCAAAATTTTAGAAGTCAGTTAATATAAGAGCTTTTATTTGATAAACTAACTGTGCTTTTGGAAAGGAGAGCCCCATCTATTATCACTATTAGTAGTAGTAGTAGTAGTAGTAGTAGTAGTAGTAGTAGTAGTAGTATATATTTTATTTCTTGGAATACAACAAAAATAACCCAGCAAAAAGGCATTAAATAGGCCCGAGAAAAGCCCCACCATGATGGCCCAGTAGCTATGGCACTCGGCTGCTGACCCGCAGGTCGCAGGATCAAATCCCAGCTGCGGCGGCTGCATTTCCGATGGAGGCGGAAATGTTGTGAAATGAAGCGACACGCTGAACCAGCGTGTCGCTTCATTTACGCGTGTGTCGCCACTCATTCTAGCATAATGTCGGGCGCTCGCATAGGATTCCGGCTCAACTAACGTACTTGTGTCGTCGAAAATGCAATGAGCCAAGAAACAACCAACTCATTTTGGAATGATTGGAAGCACCAAGGCATGGCATGTGCCCAACAAGTGAACGGCTGACAGTAACACCGTTTTAGCCATTGAAGCTCCTGGCAGTTGAATGAATGAATGAATAAACTTCATTTAAAGTCCGGCAGCTTTCACGAGGTGAGGTGGGGGAAGAGAAGATTAACGGCTGGCAATATGAAGTGTGGCGAAACTATTCGGTAAGCTGTTCATTTAAGCAGGGTGTGCCATCGACTGCGACCATCGACCAGGAAGGGCTCGAATAATTTAAGGCAAAAATTTGGCGTACACTGTCGCCTCGAACTTCAGAGCGGCTGTGACAGAGGGTGTAACCGAGACGAAGAATTAAGGGCTGTCACGCGCAAGGACCGTAACGACCGGATGTTTTCGCTTATCTCGCGTTAGTTGCCACATCTTACTTTGATGCCGCATTTCCTTGCGAGTGTCAGTGGGAAGGCGAAGAAGAAATTTCGATGCTTACATGGACAAAGCGTTACTGCGCCTCAGACAAAAATTTTTTCGCAAAACAGGAGGACGTTCGATGTGCCGAGCCCCCGTCCTTCTATATTTTAATTGTCAAAAACGTTCTGCATGTCGTGGTGTTCGTCTCTGCCGTCAACGAATTAATTTTGGTTGGGTCGCATTTCAGGCAGACGAGAAGCCTTATAGTTAGTGGCGACTGAGGCAGGGTAATTGAGAATTGAAATTGTGACGACATGCGCGCTTTGGTATGCAAGATGGATAGATGACACGATGAAATAGACAACCCACGTTCCGCTTGTGCATATTTACTCCTTTGGGGCTACATAACTGCACCTAGGCAAGCACGAAATGTGAGCCTATTGTTGGAAAATTATTTTTACATCCGTGCAAGGACGAAGAGTCATAACCAGCTAGAGAATCAATCGAGCTCGACTCGAGTCACCTAGCATTGAGTGCAAATGAAAGTGTTTCGAGGGATGGCCGTGGAACGGGAGGAGTTCGGGAAGTGTCGCGGAGAGGTCATATGATGTCATTCCTGCCGCAGGAAGAGTTGTCATTAACTGTGAAGACATATAGAGGATGAGGACAATTATTGAACTAATGGCTTGGTATGAAGGTCAGCTGTTGAGATTTCTGGCCGCAATAAGGGAACTGGCGGAGTTTGTGCAATGACAATTCCATGTGCGAGCATTCATCTATGCAACACGCAGTGCAAATATAAGAATTTAGTCGGCAGTGCCATCGCTTTCATGAGCACACAGTAACGCCCACGACGCATGCTTGTGTACAAACGGAAGGCTAGAACGCCGTCAGGAAAGTGCACTAATGCTGGCAACAGATGTTGCACGTGAAAGACAGAGCTTCGAGGACTTAAACGTTTTACGAAGTACCGGCGAGACCACGCAACAAGCGTTACTTAACCGGCATGCATAGTGTATGTCTCGCTACACGAATGAGTGTGGTCATATTGTAATTAAGCGAAGCACACCACCTGAGTTCTAGCTTGAGTGGTAGCAGTATACATAGGAGGCAGCCCAACAATTTGACAACAGCTTATATATCGGTGGAAAGACGCATATTAACAAGAAAACAGTGAAATATATCAATGCCTCGAAAGCGGACGTAACTAGGCTGCGTAGTATGACAATTTAGAGCTATCGAAGTCATCCCCATTTTGCTTATTGAGAGCGGGACCGCTCTGGTTAGGGAAAATTGAGTTTTGAACCCTATGGTAGCACGCTGCTGAGCCAAAGATGCAATACTTGCGCGACTGCCACAGTTTGGTGGCTTGTGTACCTTGCAATCTTTTCTGGGTTGGTCTTAGCCTAGCAAGTGCAGTACACTCTGCATGTCTGGTCGCAGGCCAGCCGAGCTTCCACAGTTTTGTATCTGTAGTTTCGGCTTATTGTAATTATGGTGGCAAAAAACAAAGGATTTGGCGTAAATCAGTTGCCGTGATATCTCTCGCTGGCACACAGATTTTGCGTTATAAACGACGCTGTACTCTGTGGGCGCAGGGTAGGGTGTATTGGGAAAGGCATACTAGGAAAGCTCTGCAAAGAGGGGCAAGTACATTTGCGCAAAATTACCGATCAATTATCTGCGAATGATGTAGAATGACTGACTGCAGTGACACACAGACATAGAATATCATCCAATGGCTCACCCGTATAAACCTACAGTGGTGACGATATGTCGTTGACAAGCTCGGACAAGGGTTATCCTCCTCATCATGTTTCGCCACAAAAGAGTTCCAGCGTTTCAGAAGCCCATTGTGGTTGAAATGCCGAAACACCAGTGTGGTCTTTTGATTTAGGTGCACTTTCAAGAAACCCCTATTTATCTGGAGACCAACGCTGCATCTTACCTACTAGACATATTGTGGTTATTTTTTGTGACACTTTAGAATTTTCAAACTGAGCACCAAATATAACCTTCCAAGCACTGACAATCTTGGGATAAAATATTTTAACAGGAGGGCCACCTTCTGCACTAAATGTAAAAACGTCGAATCCTAAGACTGAATCCTAATTTACCACTCTGGCTCCCCACGTTAATAAACACCCCAGCAATGCGCGTAGGGACTTGAATTTATTCTGGATTTTCCAATTATGGGGATATGGTATATTAGAGACGTTTAATCAGTGGAACAATGTTGACGAAGATTGTTGATGACCCATGTGCTTGTAATTCCAGTGCAGGTAAGGTTGCATGACTTTTTATCATTGTTTCATTTTCGGTTGGCTCAAAAGTTTCGGGCACCAACGAACCCTTTCAAGAGCGGCCGCAGCATCCTGTGAAGACGTTCTCTGACTACGCGCTGAGTATATGCGATATTGACCACTGCAATTTAGTTCAGGTGCCTTGCTTGCTTACAAAAATAAGTTATTCACGGTACGCAATGACGGTGGTGGTTCACATTTTTGATCGGGCGCAAATGAAATTCCCCGCGCTCAAAGCAGAATTTAAGCTACTTTCAACTGGCACTTTGCGCAGTCTGCCGCCTATTTCTGGATTCGTCAACGCCTTTTTCACGAGCGACGATTACGTTAAGTTCATCCATTCTTTTGACCATTTTTATTCTCTAAACAGTCTCTTGTATCTGCTTTCAAAGCCACTAACATTTCTTTTTTTTCAAAGCTTTACAAACCCTTATTATGAAAGTATTGTTGCTCTGCCACAGTGGTCTTGTGGCTAAGGTGCTCGGCGGCTGACGCAAAGGTCGCGCGATCAAAACCAGGCTGCAGCGGCGGCATTTTGAATGAAGGCGAAAATGCTGTAGACCCGTGTGATCAGATTTTAGTGCATGTTAAGAAAGTCCAGGTGGTCGAAATTTCTGGAGCCCTCCACTACGGCGTCTCTCATAATGATACGGTGGTTTTGAGACATTGAAACTTATACGTCGTCGTCATCATCATGTAAGTATTGGCTTCTATAGGATTATCTGTGTGGCCTACACTGCCTGTAATGAAAACCCGCCCTTGTGTTATTTAGCGAAATGGGAAAACTGAAAAGAGTTTTTTGAAATACAAGTCATATGCAATGAAATGCGAAAATTGAGGACCAATGCACGTGCTTTTCTTTGCAATATTCACAGGTCGTGCGATGTCGGCTTAATTCGGACTGAAGTGCTCACATCAGAGCCAACATTACCTTTAGCGCTGATAATTTGCAGTGACGTGAAGCGGTTAGCACAAGCAATCGCTTATTGTAGGTGTTATAATTAAAACAGTCTCGTTTGCATCCGCGGGTACTGTACATAAAAAACGACCAGTAAAAGATAAAAAGTATGAACCATTTTCACTGCGTGGTATCGTTTCAAGCTCTCAAACAATATATTGCCACCTGGTGTTCTGTGCCAGTGAACAGTGGGTCAGTTCTGTGCCGGTGAACGAGGAAGACGAAGACGAGCAACCTGTGCCAGCGGAGACGTCCTTCTCGGTCTGATATTTTTGACAGTCGCGTCCCTTTATACGTTTCTTCGAGCTCTTAGCACGTGACAACTGGTGGAGGTGCTGAGTACCCAATTCACCAAACCCCTCCTAGTACAAGAAGCTCCAGCCCCATACTGGTGGTTACGCCTGTTCACCGTGCTAGCCGCAGGATCCGTGGACTTTGACCCTGAGTTCAGACTTCTCTCAGAACAGATGACGGCCCCAACTATTCCAGGCAGCGCCGTCCCAAGCGGCTCCAACCCAGCCGTTATGGAAGGCGCAACGCCATCGCAATATACACTGTTCAAACCAAAAACGCCGAATCCCTTTCATGGTGCTGTCCACGAGGATGTTGAAGATTGGCTACTCCACTATGACTTCGTTGCCGCTCATAACATGTGGGATGACACAGACAAGCTCCAAAATGTCTACTTCAGTTTGAATGACGGGGCACGGGTTTGGTACGAAAACCAGGCAGGTGTGTTCACGTCATGGGTGGACTTCAAACGCCGGTTTCTTGAAACGTATGCAAGTCCCGATCGCCGAGAGTGAGCTGAACGTGAACTCCAGTGCCGTATGCAAATGCCAAATGAATGCGTAGCAATGTATGTTGAGGACATGACGCGTCTTTTTCGACGAGCCGACCCTCACATGCCGGAAGAGAAGAAGGTGCGTTACCTGATGCGTGGAGTGAAGGAGCAGTTGTTCGGTGGTCTTGTAAGCAGCCCCCCCCAAGACTACGTCAGAGTTTCTTGCTGAAGCCGTCCTGATTGAAAGCACGCTTCGGCAACGGACCCAGACGTACGAGCGACAAGTGAACTTTGCTTCTGCTACGGACTACATGGGTGGTCTTGGGGCCCACGTCGACTTCTTCCGAGAGCTCATACGCTCCGTAATTCGCGAAGAACTGCAGAAGTTATCTGCACCCTCAGCGCCCACTGTCCTTTGTCCGGCATCGTCCGAGATGCAGCTCACCAGGCACTACGAGAACCGTCCTGTCAGACAGAGCCGCGGCCCCTAAATAACTTCCCTCGCATGTCGTATGCGCAAACTCTCGTCCGGCCAGCACCACCTTTGGCTCCGCTTCCCACCGCGGCCCCTGCCAAGCTTCCGGCAGACCAAACTCTGCGCCAGTCTGCACAACATTTCATTCCGCCTTATACCACAGCCCCAGCCATGCTTCAGGCAGTCCAAGCGGGCCCGTACCTCACTGACCGCCGACCGATTCCGCGAAAATCAGATGTGTGGCGGGCCCCCGATCGACGTCCGCTTTGCTATCACTGTGGTGATCCTGGGCACGTCTACCGACAGTGCACTTATCGACAGCTGGGACTTGGTGGTTTTTCGGCCAACTCCCCACCTCCTAGGTTCGGCCAGTGGCCTCCGGAAATCGCTGACTACGTTGCTCAGCAGCACGGATCGACATCTCGGCACCACTCACGCTCTCCATCACCGCGGCGGTTCTCGCCGAATCATCGCACCTATGCAGGCGTGGCGCAGCGCCGGTCACCTAGCCCGCGTCGGGAAAACTAGCCTCAGCGACCTTCAGGGGCAAGGCCGCTCACACTGGTTCTGCTCAAGGCCCCCTATCGACGAGGACTGAAGATACCGACGATACATCGACAACGACACCACCGGCTGATTGCGGAAGAGTGTCCTTAGATATTCCTGTTCTGCCAGATGGTCGCGAAGTCAGCGCTTTAGTGGACACTGGTGCGGACTATTCCATAATTAGCGAAAACCTGGCCGCCCTTCTCAAGAAAGTAACGACGCCTTGGAACGGAACGCAAATTAGTAGAGCTGGCAGGCATATTGTCACGCCGCTGGCTTTGTGCACGGCAAGACTGAAAGTCCGCAGTTGTACATTGGTTGCTAGTTTAAGTGTTCTCCGGCAGTGTTCTCGAGACCTGATCATCGGCATGGGTTTTCTCAGGGAGCATGGTGCTATAATTGACATTCGACGACGTCTAGTCACTTTCGCGACCACAAACGCCACAACAGCTTACGCCGACCCCAGCCACTCCAGAGTGTCTCTTCGCGTCGTCGACGACGCTGTCACGTTACCACCCCGTGCAACTGTTGTGGTTCAGGTGGCGTGGGACGGAGTGATGCACGGTGAAGCAGTCGTAGAAAGCAATCATTTGCTTTTGCTGTCTCAGGGTGTCTGCGTAGCGAGAAGCCTTGTTGACCTTCGTGATGATCACTGCAACGTTTTTGTCACAAACTTCAGTTACGAGCACCGGCACCTTTTTCCTGGAACTGTCATCGCCTACGCAGACCCAGTCGCCAATGTTACCGAGTGTTTTGCTTCCGAGGCCATCGGCACTGCTGAAACGTCTTTCCGCAGCGTCGACATCAATCCAACGCTTTCTGAAGCGAACAAGCAGCGTTTGAGCGAGCTGTTGCTGGAGTTCCACACATGCTTTGCACGTTCTTCGAAGATACGTCAAACACCGATAACGAAACACCGTATTATAACCTACGACGACGCGCATTCCATACGGCAGTAGCCTTATCGTGTTTCGCCAACCGAACGGCACGCGATTCAAACGAAGGTTAAGGAAATGCTTCAGGATGGCGTGATACAGCCTTCAAGCAGCCCTTGGTCATCACCAGTCGTTCTTGTGAAAAAGAAAGATGGCACGCTTCGCTTTTGTGTCGAGTACAGAAAGTTGAACAATGTGACAAAGAAAGACGTGTACCCATTGCCCAGAGTCGATGATTCTCTGGACAAGCTGCGACGTGCGAAGTATTTTTCGTCCGTAGACTTGAAGAGCGGTTATTGGCAAATAGAGTTCGATGAACGTGACCGGGAAAAGACCGCTTTTGTAACGGCGGATGGACTCTATGAATACAAAGTGCTCCCTTTCGGCCTCTGTTCCGCTCCAGCCACAATCCAGCGAATGATGGACACCGTCCTGGCAGACCTCAAGTTGAAAAGCTGTCTCGTCTACCTCGATGATGTCGTTGTGTTTTCAGAAACGTTTCACGAACATCTTCGTCGCCTTCGGAATGTGCTCGAAGCCATTAGATCGGCCGATCTCACACTTAAGCCTGAGAAATGTCATTTTGGCTACGAAAAATTAAAGTTTTTTGGTCACGTCGTGAGCGCCATTGGTGTTCGGCCTGATCCTGACAAAAGTGATGCCGTCACCGCTTTTCCACCTCCAACAGACAAGAAAAGTCTTCGACGGTTTCTGGGTCTGTGAGCGTATTACCGGCGCTTTATTGAAAATTTCTCTAACATTGCGGAGCCACTATTACGCCTCACGCGTGATGATACACCATTTGTCTGGGCTGACAACCAGCAGACTGCCTTTGCGGAACTACAGCACCGGCTCTCTTCCCCTCCCGTGCTCGGCCACTTCGATGAAGATGCTGACACTGAAGTACACAGTGATGCCAGCAATATTGGTTTTGGAGCTGTTTTGGTACAAAGACAAGATGGCGTTGAACGGGTAATAGCCTACGCAAGTCGCACACTGTCTCGCGCGGAATCTAACTATTCCACGTCAGAAAAAGAATGTCTCGCGGTCATTCGGGCAATAACAAAGTTTAGGCATCGTAAGAAGCTCGATTTTAAATTCTGACATTATACGTACTTCTGTTAGTTGTAGCATTACGCACCACGTAGTGCAAGTTTTAATTGTATTATTAAGGACAAGGGCATCTGTACACTCTACACCAATGCTTCGCCATGCCGTCACCAGCAAGCGTAGCGACGGTAGAGTCAATATACAGACTGGAGGAAAAGCTGGGCCGGAAAAGCTATAACCACCAAAGCGCTGACATCTTGGAGTGTTGTCAATGTCGCCATTAGAATACTTGAAAGAAGTGCTAAATATATCAGTTTAAAACACGCGATTTATCACAGTATAAATAATTAACAAATGTGTTCACGTATAATAAACAAACTGAAATTGTGTCAGGTTCATATCAACTACATTTACCGAAGATACACTGGTCTTTTATGTAACTTGCGGCATGCAAGAAAAAGTGTTGGCAGTGTTCTTTACGAAATGGTGCCACTATTCTTGTACCGTATCAACATTTGATAACATGAACGTGTGGCGAGCGGCCAATTCTGCCGGCTTGCTTGCACCTCATCGTTTTGTTTTTTGTTGCTATCAGCCAACAACTCGACTTTATGTGACAGTCTCTTACTGTGATGCAACAGAGACCCCCTAAACAGAAAAAAAATCGGGGGATCCTTAAGCTTTGCCTTTAGGAGTTGACTGCGATAGCGAAATCTGGCCCCTAGTGCGCCCTTCAACCACTAAGTGTATACTTATTAATATTGTTATGTACGTATTGGTTCCAGTGTCAACTAGAGGACGCTTCTAGCTATAGAACAGGCTGAAGTGTCTCAAGCTCAAAACCGATTGTGTCGAACTTGCCTACGGTGTCCGCAACTGCAACTATACGCGTATCATTTTGTTGGAGGTGCTAAGTTCGGAGCTGGATCTCCGAAGCGGACATCACAGTGGTTTCGCTGCTATGGCTAACGACAGCGTACCAATCGCAAAAGCACTAGTGCGATATGTCATGCCTCTGCTACGTGATCCACGAATCTTCACCGGCACTGGTAAGGTTGATGTCAATGAGTGGCTATTGATGTACCAGTGCGTCGCCAACAGTTACAGGTGGGACCCAACACTTATGCTGGCGAATGCGATATTCTACCTGTGTGACACCGATGTACCAGTGCGTCGCCAACAGTTACAGGTGGGACCCAACATTTATGCTAGGGAATGTGATATTCTACCTGGGTAACTCCGCAATGGCGTGGTTTGAGATGCACAAAGCCGAACTCACAAGTTCGGGCATCTGTAAAGAGAGGCTGTGAGGCTTTTTCGGGAGACCAATCGAACGCAAGCAGAAGCCCAGAAGGAGCTCGCGTCTCATGCCCAGACGTCCACCGAATCGTACATTCCTTACATTCAGGATGTTCTGGCACTTTGCCAAAAGCCAATGACATCATACCGGAGGCAGATAAGGTCAGACACATTATGAAGAGCATTGCCGACGATGCATTCAGCTTCTTGTTATGTAAGAGTTGCACAACAGTTGACTACTTCATTAAAGAGTGCCGCATGTTTGCGTAAGCAATAGGCAACCGCATCGTGCAACGCTTCGACTGGCTTCCTAATACGGCTCCGACCTCGTCCTTTAATGAACCAGCGCTGCTGCACCAACCAGCATGAACAAGTCTGATGCAAGCCATACTCACGAACTTAAGGTTATGGCTCTGAGCTATTCCGGTCCTCACACGCATGACAACCCGACCATCTCGCTCATTCAAGCCGTTGTTCGCCAAGAAATTGTGAATATTGACATACCATCCACCGTTAGCCCCATCCCACCTCAACCACCCCGATCATTGCCTCTGCTATGCCCAGACTATTCCTCAAACCGGTACCGAAAGCCATCTGAGTAGCGAACGCCGGATGACAGACCGATCTGCTTCGTGTGCTCCCTCATCGACCATATCTCCTGCCATCGCCGTAGCCGCTGGAATTCATCGCCTCGACCATATGCTGACCCTGCTGCTCCTCCTCGGTTCATCAGCAGCTGTTCGCCTTCTCCGCAGCTCGGCGTCACCCGCCTCCATTCTTCCCAGGGCGTTCCTCAGGAAACTAACCAATGCAGCCCTTGGAGGTGAGTTGCGTTGACGACTCTGACTGCAAAACCTCTTTGACCCTTGCCCATGAACGAAACATAATCGAAATTTTTGTTGATTATGTGCCCGTTAAAGCCCTCATCAACACTGGAGTTCGAGTGTCGGTCATGCGCGCTCGCTGACCTTCGGAGCCGTCTTCGAAAAGTGCCAATGCCCGCCGAATCGCCTGTCCTACGAGTAGCTAATGGCAGTAGAACTGCTGTCATGGGAATGTGTAGCGTTCGTATAACCATCGCCGACCGCTCAACGTTAATTCTGTTCACTGTACTTGCTGAGTGCCCTCACGAGGTGATTCTCAGAATGGAATTTTTGACTGTTCATTCTGCGCTTATCAACTATTCAACCGGTATTCTGAGGCTTGAACTACCCCAGGGTTGTGCTAACGCCGGCGCAGATGTGCAGGCCTGACTTCGCTCCACTGACTTCGTTCGGCTGCAACCTGGTGCTGTGACTTATGTCCCCATGTCGCCGTGCCCACCACTTCAGGATGGTACTGATGTCGTGTCTCCGCTTTACGCTATCACACTAGAACATTTAATAGCTCTTTCTAGCTCCGTCATTACGCTCACCAACAACCGCATGTGGATTCCTCTTCTGAACTTTAGCTCGTCACCACAAGCGTTTCCTGAAGGCCTATGTATCTCTTGCCGTTTTGTCCCCTTTGGACGACTCCGGAGTATGTGAACTAAGCTATGAACAACCATCTGCGATTGCGCAGCCTTCGGCTCCGACGACACCATCTAATGAGGAGTACAGCAAAATGATAGCTCCTGACCTACGACCTTCTTACACTGATGCCCTCCGTCGCGTTTTGATGTCCTACGAAGACATATTTGATTTTGACAATCGTCCGCTAGGTCGAACACACATCGTTACTCATCCGATTCACACTGGTGTTGCTCTGCCTATCCGTAGGCGTTTCTATCGTGTGCCGGCGGCAGAACGTCATGTCATACGAACAGAGGTTGAGAAAATGATTTCCAAAGATTTCTGAGCCCTTCTCCAGTCTATGGGCGTCCCTAGTCATTTTAGTAAAAAAAAAGACAATTCTTGGAGGTTCTGCATTGATTTTCGTTATCTGAAAAAGATCACCAAAAAGGACGTTTACACACTTCCGTGTATTGATGACGCACTGGACTGCTTACACGGTGCCAGTTATTTTTCCTCGATCGATTTACGTTCTGGTTACTAGCAAATTGCAGACGATGACAGCGATCGCAAGAAAACGACGTTCGTCACCCCAGACAGCCTCTACCAATTCAAAGTGGTGCCTTTCGGACAATGTAATGCCGCAGCCACCTTCAAACGCATGATGGAGTCTCTTCTACGTGGTTTTAATTGGGCCACATGCTTGAGTTATCTGGATGATGTTATTGTTTTTCATCGACTTTTGACAGCCAGCTCCACTGGCTCTCGGCCATCCTTAACGTCTTCAGACGAGCAGGCCTACAGCTGAATTCTGAGAAATGTCATTTCGGCCGTTGTCAATTACCCGCCCTTGATCATCTGGTGGACGCTACTGGCATACAGCTTCATCCCGACAAAGTGTGTGCGCCGTGAGTTTCCAACTTCTCGTACTGCTTCTGATGTCTGAGGTTTCCTGGAGCTGTGTTCCTATTTCAGACACTTTATTGAGAACTTCGCCGAAATAGCTCGTCCTCTCACCAGTATTCTTAAAAAGACAGCCTTTTCAGTAGGGGACATGAGCAAACTAAGAAATTTTCTACACTTACAAGTCGCCTTGTGAATCAGCCCATTCTGGGTCATTTTGACCCATCTGCTCACACGGAAGTCCATATGAGTGCAAGTGGCCATGGTATGGGCACTATTTTGTCCCAGCAACAGGCAGAGCTCAATCATGTAATCGCTTATGCTAGCCGCCTTCTTTCATCCTCAAAGTGCAACTACTCACAGAACATGAATCCCTAACTCTTGTCTGAGCCATTGCCAAGATTTGTTTGGACGGCATTCCACTGGGGTAACAAACCATCACGCCTTATGTTGGCTCTCCTCACTCAAAAATCCTGCGTGACGCCTGGGTCGCTGGGCTTCACAGCTCCAAGAATACGCACTTTCAGTGTCCTACAAGTCTGGACGGCTACACAAGGCTGCCGACTGCCTCTCCCGTTATCCCGTCGACCCACCAGCCACCACCGAAACTGATTCAGATATCTGTGTTTTGTCACTCAGCGATTTCGTACATGACACTGATGAGCAACGCCACTACCCATATTTGTGATTCCTTATACAATGCCTCACTTCAACACCACGGGATGGCTCCCTCCGTATGTTTGTTATTCATGATGGTACTTTATATTGACGCAATATGACGCCACATGGTGCTGAACTGCTTCTCATTGTTCCTGAGCATTTGCGTCCAACTATCTTTTCACAATTACAGAATGCTCCCACCGCTGGCCATTTGGGTGCTTACCAAACTTACGATCATGGGCACAGAGGTTTCTTTTGGCCTTGCCTATATCACTCGGTTTGGCGCTATGTGGCTTCCTGTGAAATCTGCCGATGCTGGAAAAAGCCTTCTCTTTCTCCCGCTGGGTACCTTCAGCCCATAGCTATCCCTAGTGAGCCATTCTTTCGTGTCGGCTTGGACCTCCTTGGTCCTTTTCCGACATCGTCTGCGAGTAACAAGTGGATGGTGGTTGCAACTGATTATGACAATGACAATGACTTTATTTTCGCATCAATACAATGAATGATACGACGGGGCGGGCGGAAAAAGCTGTCATTTGGACAGCTTGACGAGGCCGCTGGCCCCCTCATTGGCGCTGAACAGCAGTGATGCAACAAGAAGAAAGCAACATAAATCAGCATTATATAATACAAGACATATATAAAAAAACAATAATGTCTATGTATACAAAATTGCAATCTTTTGCAGAGACAAAGAAAAGGAAGAAAACTACCGCATTACAATAACGTTCTTTCTGCGTGACCTTAATTATTCGTGCCCGCGAGATTTAGAAATGAGAGGCATTCGAAGAATGCTTTTCAAGAATTATTTGTCTTGAGTTCAAAATAACTGTGTATGGCTTTAAAAGACATGTTCTCTAATTGTAGCTCTTCGCAAATTAATTTGTTTAATAATCTTGGTAAGTTGTTTCTGAGTGTTTGTTTTCAATATTTTGTTCGCCCTGTCGGTATTTTCCAGTACTTCCTTTTACGTGTTGCATATACAGGGGTGTTTTCTTGTAACCTAGAAAGGCGCTTAAGAAAATGTGAGCTGGTTTTTAACTCTTGTGTATACGCCTTACACAAACGGTAATCATATAGTGTTGTGGCTGGAAGTATCCTATATTTTAAGAAATACTCACGTGTGTGGAAATGTCTTGGGACATTTTCAATTGTGCGAAAGAACATTTTTTTGTAGGACGTGTATTCTGTGTAGATTTCTTTGTGTAGTGGTGCCCCAAACTAAATGACAATAGTTCAGTCTGGATTGAAACCAACTGTTGAAAATTAGCATCATAATGTTCTGTGGCAGTAAATGACGATTGCGGTGAACAATACTAGTCACTTGAGAGAGCTTTGTTACTAAGCAATCGACATGTGCATCCCAGCATAATGTTTCCTGAAAGACGACGGTTAATGTTTTAAAACTGGATACGAGGGGGATAGGTGAGGAGTTTACTGTTATAGTTTTATTAAGTACAATTTTTTATTATTACTGCGAAATAACGTAGCTTTTGTTTTATTTGTATTTAATTTCAAACTTTCCGCAGGGGCGCCTGCGCAAGCAGGCGTTTGGTGTGTAGCGACACCACGAACCCGAGCTAACGGGGGAGTTTCGACTCCCTCCCACGCCTAGCCGTGCGTGGCTTTGCCGTGTCCGAGGAAAAGGGGATCCTGGGGGTTGAGCCGACGCTGGGTGATTGGACCGTTAAGGCCCCCCGGCAGAGGCAACACACCCCTTTGGCCCCGGCTTCACGTAGACGGCACCCCTGAGCTCACCCACCCAGGGGAATCGGCAGTCGCCTTTTCCTATCTCTCTCTCCCTACATCTTCGTCTTTATCTCTTACTATTTATCTGTCCTGTCTTCTACTCTCTTCCGTTTACTTCCAAACTTCCTGGTGGGTAGGGTTAACCCTGTGCAAATAGCCTACCTTGGTCTAGGCGCATTGGGTTATAGTGGCGTTGTACGGCTGGCGTCTGCAGGTTTCAGCATTTGTAACCTTGTAGCGTCCCCTCGTTGGGCTCCGTGGTGGGTGGCCGCAAACGCTGCTGAACAACAATCAGGAAGACATGCATGGAGCATTCCCACTACTGTCTGATCGTACCGGCTTAAAGCCGGTACGCACCGATGATCTCACCAGAGAAGGATTGGCCACCCTGGTGCAGTATCTGGCCACCCCCTCTCGTAGGCATTCGTCAATTAACTCACGGCCCTCAGTCCCCACCAGCTGCGGAGCAACTGACCACGGCGGCGGTCAGATCTGCAAAGCAGCAGAGGGTGCTAGGAATCTCTGGATACGGACAGGCCACCATTGGAACTTGAACTTAGCAACGTTTAACGTTAGAACGTTATCTAGTGAGGGAAGTCTAGCTGTATTATTCGAGGAGCTAGAAGGCATTAAATGGGATATAATAGGGCTGAGTGAGGTTAGGAGGACAGATGAGGCCTACACTGTGCTACAGAATGGGCACGTCATTTGCTATCGGGGCTTGGCAGACAGAAGAGAACTGGGAGTAGTGTTCCTAATTCACAGAAACATAGCTGGCAACAAAGAGGATTACTATAGCATTAATGAAAGGGTGGTAGGCATTGTAATTAAACTGAATGAAAGATACAAAATGAAGGTAGTACAGGCTTACGCGCCTACATCCAGCCATGATGACGCTTCAGTTGAAAGCTTCTATGAAGACGTGGAATCGGCAATGAGTAAGGTGAAAACACAGTATACTATAGTAATGGGCGACTTTAATGCAAAGGTAGGGAAGAAGCAGGCTGGAGACCAGGCAGTAGGAGATTATGGCATCGGCACTAGAAACGCCAGAGGAGAGCTACTAGTAGAATTCGCAGAACGCAATAATCTGCGTAATTTGAATACCTTCTACCGAAAACGAGAAAACCGCAAGTGGACATGGAGGAGCCCTAATGGCGTAAATAAGAACGAAATAGACTTTATAATGACTGCACACCCAGGAGTCGTGCAGGATGTGGAAGTGGTTGGCAAGGTAAGATGCAGTGACCATAGAATGGTACGGGCTCGAATCCGCCTAGACTTGAAGAAGGAACGACAGAAACTGATACGCAAGAAGCCAATCAATGAGCTAGCACTGAGAGGGAAAGTACAGGAATTCAGAGTGTCACTGCAGAACAGGTACTCTGCTCTTAGCGAGGAAACCAACCTTAGCGTAGATACAATGAATGATAATCTGACGAGTATCATCACGGAGTGTGCAGTGGAAGTTGGAGGCAGGGTAGACAGACAGGACACCGGCAAGCTTTCCCAGGAAACGAAGAACCTAATTAAGAAGCGTCAAATCATGAAAGTGTCAAGTACAACAGACAAAATAGAACTGGCAGAGCTTTCGAAGTTGATTATTAGACGTAAAGTATGCGATGTAAGAAGGTATAACATGGAGAGAATTGAGCACGCTCTGAAAAACGGAGGAAGCGTCAAAGCAGTGAAGAGGAAACTAGGGGTAGGCAAAAGGCGGATGTATGCACTAAGGGACAAAGAAGGCAAAATAACTACCAATATGGATAGGATAGTTAAAATAGCGGAGGAGTTTTACAGAGATCTGTACAGTATCCGAGACAACCACGACCTTAATACTATAAGAACTAGCAGTACCTCAGACGACACCCCACCGGTAATGATAGCAGAAGTCAGAAAAGCTTTGGAGAGCATGCACAGAGGCAAAGCTGCTGGTGAGGATCGGGTAACATCAGATCTGCTGAAAGATGGAGGACACATTGTGTTAGAAAAACTAGCCACTATATTTACGAGGTGTCTTTTGACGGGAAAAGTACCAGAGTCTTGGAAGAACGCTAACATCATCCTAATACATAAGAAAGGAGATGACAAGGACTTGAAGAATTAAAGGCCGATCAGCTTGCTCTCTGTAGTATACAAGCTATTTACAAAGGTAATTGCTAGCAGAGTAAAGAAAACATTAGAATTCAATCAACCAAAGGAACAAGCAGAATTTAGAACAGGCTACTCAACAATTGACCACATTCATACTATCAATCAGGTAATAGAGAAATGCTCAGAGTATAACCAACCACTATACATAGCCTTCATAGATTACAAGAAGGCGTTTGATTCAGTAGAAATATCAGCCGTCATGCAGACACTGCGGAATCAGGGCGTAGATGAAATATATATAAACATTCTCGAAGAAATCTACAGGGGATCAACTGCTACCATAGTGCTTCATAAAGAAAGCAACAGAATACCAATAAAGAAGGGTGTAAGGCAGGGGGACACAATCTCCCCAATGCTATTCACTGCGTGCTTACAGGACGTTTTCAGAAGCCTAGAATGGGAACAGTTAGGGATAAGAGTTAATGGAGAGTACCTCAGTAACCTGCGCTTCGCCGATGACATTGCATTGCTGAGTAACTCGGGGGATGAATTGCAACTCATGATTACGGAGTTAGACAAGGAGAGCAGAAAGGTGGGTCTTAAAATTAATCTGCAGAAAACGAAAGTAATGTACAACAACCTCGGAAAGGAGCAGCGCTTTGCGATAGGTAATAGTGCACTTGAAGTTGTAAAAGACTATGTCTACTTAGGGCAGGTAATAACCGCAGAGCCTAACCACGAGATTGAAGTAACTAGAAGAATAAGAATGGGGTGGAGCACATTCGGCAGGCACTCTCAAATTATGACAAGTAGATTGCCACTGTCCCTCAAGAGGAAGGTATATAACAGCTGTATCTTGCCGGTACTTAGCTATGGAGCAGAAACCTGGAGACTCACAAAGAGGGTTCAACTTAAATTGAGGACGACGCAGCGAGCAATGGAAAGAAAATTGGTAGGTGTAACCTTAAGAGACAAGAAGAGAGCAGAGTGGATTAGGGGACAAACGGGAGTTAAGGATATCATAGCTGCAATAAAGAAGCGGAAATGGACGTGGGCCGGGCATGTAGCACGTAGACAGGATAACCGCTGGTCATTAAGGGCCACCAACTGGATTCCCAGAGAAGAAAAGCGGGGTAGGGGGAGACAGAAGGTTAGGTGGGCAGATGAGATTAAGAAGTTTGCGGGTGTAAATTGGCAACAGCAAGCACAGGACCGGGTTAACTGGCGGAACATGGGAGAGGCCTTTGTCCTGCAGTGGACGTAGACAGGCTGATGATGATGATGAAAGTTTAGGCCATATCTATATAGTAGGCCATTTAAAGTGGTGACTGACCATCATGCTTTGTGCTGGTTGACCAATCTACGAGACCCTTCAGGATGATTAGAACGATGGAGTCTGCGCCTACAGGAATTTGATGTCACCATCGTGTACATGTCAGGCAAAAAGCACGAAGACGCCGATACGCTATCACGAGCACCTCTTCAATCCGCCAGTACTAGCGCAGAAGAGGACGGCGCCTTCATAGCAACTGTCAGCGGACCGGATCTGATGTCTCATCAACGAAATGACGCCGCTCTAAGAATGATTATAGATCAATTAGAAGGTGGCACCGCGCCCATTCCTCGTCCAATGTCGTTCTGGTAGACCTCCCTGCCTTTAATTTCTTCCCTCCCCTTCGCGAACGTTGCCATCATTTTGCCTACGAAATGGCGTCTTATACAAAAAAACGCCGGTGCTGGTGACAGATCTCATCTTCTCGTCGTGCCTAAAGCCCTCCGCGATGCTGTCTTATTAGCTTGCCACGACGAGCCTACATCTGGCCATCTGGGCTACTCGAGAACTATGGATCGAGTGCGGCAACTCTACTACTGGCCTAAAATGTCTGCCTGTGTCAAACGCTACGTGAAGAGATGCCGTGAATGCCAGCGTCGCAAGACACCACATTTAAAGCCTGCAGGTCATCTACAACCGATCGATCCACCACGTACACCGTTTAAACAAGTGGGGATGGACCTCCTAGGCCCGTTTCCTTTGTCTTCTTCTGGCAACAAATGGATTATTGTCACAACCGATTATTTGACGCGTTACGCTGAGACGAAGGCGTTGCCACGAGGGACCACATCTGAAGTTGCCAGTTTTTTTATGCATAAAATTGTGCTACGGCATGGCGCCCCGTCATATGTCATCACTGATCGAGGAACATCGTTCACAGCGAAACTTTTGGATGATATCTTCAGGTTGAGTTACACAACCCATCGAAAGACCACTGCGTATCACCCTTAGAGCAATGGTTTAACAGAAAGGCTGAACAAAACGCTAGCCGACATGATCTCTATGGACGTTGATGTGCAGCACAAAACGTGGGACGACATTCTGCCGTACGTAACATTTGCGTATAACACTGCAACGCAAAAAACGACACGCTTCACGCCATTCCGACTCGTTTGTGGTCGAGATGTTAGAACTATGCTGTATGCCATGATTCCATATGAGGACATCGACAAGCTCGACGAATTAGCCCCCGACATCAATGAGTACATTCAGCGCGCTGAGGAAGCACGTCAACTGGCCCGTGTGCACATCCGAACTCAACAGTGCGCAGATGCACGGCGGTACACCATTCACCATCGAGAAGGTAATTATGAACCCGGTGACCAAAATTGGGTTTGGACACCCATTAGGCGGCGAGGTCTCAGTGAGAAACTTTTAAGGAAGTACTTTGGACCTTACAAAGTACTCAGACGTGTGAGCGACGTGAACTACAAAGTGGTTCCAGACGGAGGCTCACCATCATCCCAGCGCAGGTTACCCCGTCCAGAGACTGTACACGAAGTCCGCCTAAAACCATACTTTACGTGGTGATGCGAATTTTTTTCTTGTGCCAGTGAACTCTTCATGTGAACAGTGAATGCCGTTTATTTCCGATTGCCCGACCCAGGACGCATTTTCTCTCGTGCACTAATTTGTTTAATGTTTTTTTGTGTTACCTACTTCGACCCACGGCTGTGCACACTTTTGTTTGAGCATCGGGTCGATGCTCTCTTGGGAGGAGGAGTAATGCCACCTGGTGTTCTGTGCCAGTGAACATTGGGTCAGTTCTGTGCCGGTGAACGAGGAAGACGAAGACGAGCAACCCGTGCCAGCGGAGACGTCCTTCTTGGTCTCTGAGATTTTTGACAGTCGCGTCCCTTTATACGTTCCTTCGAGCTCATAGCACGTGACAATAAGAGTGATAATCGCTATCGCGAAAGAATTCTGTTGTGATGATTAAATATACCTTTCCCAAATGCACCTTTAAGACGTACCTTATTTTTCAGAAGCGGCACATGTGAGAACCCGCTTACGATTATTCTGCTTGAATACCTTTACCTAAAAAAACGCAAGTGTGCTTCTAATCATCCTTGACTCAATTTTTACACTTGCCCTGTGGTGGTGGTCTAGTGGCTAAGGTACTCTGCTGCTGACCCGCAGGTACAGTGTTGAATCCCGGCTGCGGAGGCTGCATTTTCGATAGAGGCGAAAATGCTGTAGGCCTGTGTGCTCAGATTTGGGTGCACAATAAAGAACCCCAGGTGGTCGAAATTTCCGGAGCCCTTCACTATGGTGTCTCTCATAATCATATTGTGGTTTTGGGACGTTAAGCCCCACATATCAATCAAATCACTTGATTGTTACTCATTTCAGAATAAAACATAATTGTCGCTCTATTGGTGAATTTCAGCTTTCCATGCAATATTCTTTGTATGTTGCAATGCATTGCTATATAAGCCGTTGCTATGCTTTCCAAAAGTTTTTTTTCTTTCTTTTGTAAGAAGCAGAACTTCTTTTCTGCTCACAGCAATAAAAACGTTTACGTCAGTAAGCACAAGAGATGCACGATGCCGGTAAGATATAATATCATCGGGGAAGCAGTGCCATCTCTGTACTCGGTAATTCATCTGACTATTAGTATGCTGGAAATTTAGTAAAGTGTGGAGAACGTACCTTTGGTTTCAGCGCGAACAAAGACGATTACCTGGAAGACTTGGGAGAAACACTGATAGGAAAAGCTGCAACCTATATCACCAAATCCTATCTTGGCAGAACGTAGTCTCGTTATTGTGAGGAGAGAGCATGTGTGCCTGAAAATGGTTGACAAGTTGCTTCCCAGCGTTGCAAGGCGCCTTTCGTGGGGATTGCCGAAAATGGAATGATTCACGCGTCATTTTGCACTAAACAACGCGGAGGCTGTCGTGGGCAGGCATCCGTAATCGCAATATTCTTGTGAAACTTGTCCTGGGGAAAAGGGTGTGGTCAATTTTCCCTGCATGCCCCAGAGAGCGGTCCTACTTTTAAATTGTGAGTTTGTTATTTGAGAATTTTTAAAATTTCACTACTCTTAGCAGTTGACAAAACAAATTGTTCTATTAGTTACTCAAAAGAAACCGGAGTTCCAATTTATCATGGCTGCGTAGGATTCGAAATTGTCACATGATGCTCGCTCCTAATTTTTTCCCTCCACTTTTTATGCACCCATTAGAGAGCGCAAGTATAGTTTAAATCTTGCCTGCTCGCTTCTCCACGCATTTTGTTTACATTAAGGGTGCCGTAAAGCAGAAAAAGGCATTGTCCAGCGCAAAGATGTCGATATTCACAGTTACTAAAGTAGAACATGGAGGGGGGGGAAGCCACACGTCGCCTATTTGTAGATCATTTCGAAAATCACGTAGAGTGTAATTGATGAACAATGCCAACCCTAAGGCCGAGCCAGACGGAAGGGGCGCTAGACGAGTACGCATAGCTGCATATAATTATTTTGAGCACTATTTACATCATCCCACGTTTTCTGACATAAAACTTGCTACTCAGTGTAACCCTGTATCTCTAAACTAAATCACAAAAAAACCCCAAAAATATTTGTATTGGCGTGACGGTGTCTTCCTTACATCTCAGTGCGCGACGCCATGAAGCCAACTTACACAATTTTATCAGAAAATTTAATATTTGTTTTACAAGTTGCGGACTGAGTAACTCAGTAAATCGAACTATAATTTCCACACTTAGCCAGTTAAACACATTCTGGTTCGATTGTGCCACGAAGACTGCAACTTTGCGGTTTGCTATTTGCGCCGAAAGGTTGCTGTTCGAGGGCACGTATGACAAACCCAATCTATCTTAGGTGGTTTTTATATATTGTGCCGGTATTTTATTTGAACAGTATCAATTACAGGTAGCGGAGGTGGTGGTGGAGAAATACAGCACCGGATGCCCCTTTTTATGACATCATAACAACTTTAGCTGTAAAAATGTGGGACAATGCTATAAGCCACTAATTTCACTTCGTGTTCCCTAAGTCTATGCCCCCAATCATTCGGCGTCATTGTTGCGGTAGTTACTGTTATAGTAGGTTTTGTATGATTCGTGTTTACAGCACAGCATGATAACGCAGCTGGATGCGAAAGTTCTGAACCATGCACCGACCACCAAAAGTTTTTTGTCCTACTAAAACGTATTGGCCAGAGCACCGATGACACACTCGCAGTAAATCAGGCCAAAGACGAAGTAATTTCTAAATGCCGCCTTTTATCATTTCATTACATTGTTGTATGCTAAAAAGCAGTGGCCTGATGCGACATTTATACCCATGATTTGATCGTTTTTTCACTGGGTTACTGTAGACGATAAGCCTATTTTCAGCGATCATCAACAATGTAACTCTTGAAGTTAGGCCAAATTCTTGAATACTACGTTCATAGCGTTAAAAATCTGGTTTCGCTTGTATTCCGGCTTTGGTGTCATTAGTTGGGCGCGAAACACTATAATCTTATGCGTGAACAAAAAATCAAGCAAGAACAAATGAAATAAATATCACACTATATCCACAGGGTAAAATATGAGTGGGGCGAAGCATCCGTCCGTCCGCTCCTATCACACTAAAGTACGCACCAGACGGATGAACAGTTTATCTATATAAAAACAACTTGCGCCATGTAGTGATATTATTTACAAGGACATATTTTTTTTTCAGTACTAAACCTGTTAAGCTTTGTTGTTCTTTTATACCTGTTTTTGTTCTTATAATGTGCACTATTTCTTGTTGGTTCTTTCACTGATCCATGTAACCACCATTTTTCCGCTTTTTCATTATGTTGTGTTAAAAATGTAACCCACTTCCCTCAGTAATGCCCTCGGGCCCTGTGGGTATAGAAATGAATAAATAAACAATTATACACACCAGGCCACCTAGTGAGCAATTCATAAACTGGAAGTGACTACATACACACTATATACAAACGGATGAGGGACCAACCCGCGCCCTAAGAAGCTTGGCCTCTAGAAAATTCTGTGTCAGAAAAAGGATCGAACCCGAGGCGTTAGCGTGGCGAGCGTATGTTCGACCACATGGCAACGCACTTGCTTGTAAATACATTCAGAAGAACTTCTTCTACTTGAAAATGCAGGCGAAGGAACACGTTCTTTATAAACACACGCATCCTGTATACATGTTTCACAATGCAACATAAAATGTTAAATTAATAATGCGTGGTACAAGCGTTTGTTGCCATCGGACTTCAGAACAAGCGATTATCATTATTGGTTGTGTAAAGCCGGTAACCCACTGAAAAAGGCACAAAGCTACTGCTCCTGTTCCCTTCAGGCGATGTATATAGTGAGTGCATGGCAAGTTCGTAAAGGATTGATGCAATAAATGCTTGAAGTGTGCTCTAGGAACAGGTTATTACGTTCACTTTCTGAATTCGGCACTTTAGGCCCCTTAATCTGTTCCCCATAAGTGATGAACTCTGATATGCAGCACGAACACATAGTTCACTTTTGCTTTTTCAATAAAAGAAGGATGTAAAAAATTCCCAAAGCCCTCATTCCGCCGAGAAAATTGGATTTTAATCACAGCTTTTTTCATCATTGAGCCTAGAAGCCTACGTCTTGTGCTTCAAATGTTTGAAACCCTGCTTCCTTTCACTTTCATTCTGGAAATGACGACATGAAGCTGTGTTCATTTGGTCAAAATTATGAAAATAAATTATGTGCGCAGTGCGGTGGAATGAAATTTTCGAAGTTTAACAGCCCGTGGTGGTGTTACAAGAACTTAGTAAGCTTGTATTGAATACAGTCGGGGCATATAAGGGCTTCTAAAAAAAAACGTAAGTCGCTGTTTCAACAACTGCGCGAAGTTGATGAGTGTGGATTTCCTTTAATAATTGTAATGATAATTAGCTTAGAAATACTGGCTGTGGGTATCAGTGAAAAAACATGGTTGGTCTCTACGGGATAGCAATCCGTATAAAATGAAATTAAATCGTGTTCTGAGAAGGCAGATATAACGTTTACTGTGCACTGATATAAGACAGTTGGTATAATATGTATAGTTGTTTGGTGCCTATATCTCCGGTTAGTGTCGATGCACACGCGTTCACGCGTGGTAGTGCATCTTTATTGCTATGAGAAACATTCGTGATTTTTGATGAAACGAATCCTTCTGGTAGCTGTGACAGTCAGCGCTAGTGTGTAACCAGAGAGAAACGTTGGACAACCCGAAAAGTGTCGCTGAATACACGAAGAACATGGGCTATAGTTGCCATTCTGCGGCACAGTAAAGTGTGATTTAATACCACGGTCAAACTCGAGGGAAGCGCTAAGCGCGCCCGACCACTGGCCGCGATTTTGCTCGAACCAAGTGTAGCGAATTACGCTGTCTTACAGCCTGGTGAGGGTGAGGCAGGCGCACGTTGGAGAGCTATGTGTGGCTTAAGTAGACGCTTGTAGCGAGGCTGACGCTAGGGCTATGTAACGGTCTCGTGGTGTGTGGAGGCGTTCAGAAAAGTGCACTTTTCTTGATAACGCACCGAATGGGGGACGCCTTACAACTCGCGTCGAAGGCGGAAAACATTCATTTCATAATAATGATGAATCATTTTTCTTCATTGCTTTAAAGGGCCACACCACTCCACTGACCAAGCACTGCGAGACAAAAATGTGGGATATAAAAAGCGCGTTTTTGAAGCCGAAAGACTAAGCAGCCATGGCGCTGTGGAAAGCGTGCTGGGAATCTGTTGCTGCGGTCCGAAAGGTCGTCGGTTCAATGCCCCTTGACAGAACATTTTTGTCCTTGACATATGAAGACCAAAAGTTTTTGACGGCATTTCCGCGACGGAAATACGTAACTCAATTTTTAGTGTAACTTGGCACAAAACAGTCATTGTTAAAAAAGCGGAACGCAGGTTTCATGCCACATTATCACAAGCCAAGACCAACTTTTTCAATTAAATGTCTCAAGTGTGGTTCTTTTATGTTTTTGAGTTTGATATTTTATAAGCGTTCTGAAGCACTTAGCTTGTGCTGGACACGTTTCCTGGGTTTCCTACTTCTTTGTCGTTATTTATTTCGTTTGTGCGATTAAGAACGGATTCGAAATAACTTGATCACTCTGTAAAACCAGCAAGGACTGTTTTAATTCTATGAGGTTAGAAATTCATATAAACTATTTGAGATTCAAAAGTATGAAGTTCTTTGTTCGAAATGTGCTTTCTCAATAAAAGGCACTTTTTAGTTGATAGTCACTATGTCCCATTTTTACTTTTGCTTATTTCTGTAAATATTTCAGGAGGTGTCAACTAAGAAGTGGGTTACAATAAATGTAAGAACTATCAACATCACATAATCAATATTTTAATGCGTACTGCGTGGCCTCAACTTTTGCGATGGCAGATGGGCTAGAATTATAGGCGATGTTGAACACCATGCCATTACCGTCTTGGGCCGTTGGAGGAATAAAAGAAGGTGGTAGCGTATGTGTGAAGACGAACTACGATTAAAGATCGACCTACGTAATGTGATATGCCTTATTGTTGATATTTATGTGGTGCACAATTTAGTAAGCTCTGCTACAATATATGAAGGAATGTTAAGCGGGTGTAAGTGAAGATTTGGAGGTATTTGTATACCAGATTGTTTTTAATTACATTACGCTTTGAATCTAAGAGAGATTGATCCAGATGAAACAATTCTCGAAACCTCCATGATTCTTGCGTAAAAGTTATAAAAAATGCCAATTCTTCGTCTATATTGTCATTTTTGTCTAATTATTGTGTTGTAAGGCGATGTTATTGTGTTGTCTGGCATGTTAGGCCACTTTTTTATTGTTGCCAAAAGAATTCGACTACCCACAAATAGAATGCAAAACAATACCCTAGCTCGACGTTCCCATCACAAAGTCTGAAGTTCTGGAAGCATTACACTACCTGAACAGTCGATCGGCCCCCAGTCCTGAAATGATAAGCAACCGCCTGTTGCGGAATTCAGAAGACCAAGCCATCATATTACTCACAAAAGGCATTAACCACATGTGGGAAACCGGTGAGGCACTCGAATAATGGCGCACGGTCACGCTAGTCTTTCTCTAAAAGCCAGGCAAACCTCAAAACTTCGACAATCTACGCCCTATCTCCCTCACCTCATGTATAGAAAAAACAGCTGAACGTGCCCTCTGAAACCGTGTATCACGTTGCATAGAGGATCACGACCTCTTTTCATTAAACATGGTCGGGTTCCGTCCGCACGTATCAACACAAGACGTCATGCTATTACTAAAGACGCATATTCTTTGATCCAAAAATGAGAGATTACTTGTGGCATCCTCGCCCTAGAACTCACTAAAGCATTCGACAGCGCCTCCCACCACTTTATACTGGAATCCATTGACAGCATTTGTGCCGGTAAAAGATTACAGGTATACATGCGTTCTTCCCTACAAGACCGAAAGGCCAACGTTCGAATATCGTAACTTACATCCGACACATGCATAAGGCTCAAACGGGGCACCACAAGGGGCAGCCATTTCTCGACTCCTTTATAATATAGTAATGAAGGGACCGCCTGACAAACTTCGTAACATCCCTAGCATGAACCATGCTATGAACGCAGACGACAACACCATATGGTGCCCGGGAGGCTCCTTGGTGGAGTTAGAGCAGGCCCTTCAAACCACTCTCGATAACAGAGAAGCCTACCTCAAGAACACTAGACTGCGACTGTCACCCATGAAATCAGTGTTGCTGTTATACCGGTCATCTCGCCAAGGCGTTCGTAATTAAGCACCCTATATGAAATACCCGTAGCACTACATGCCAAAGACGGGCAATGAATACCTCGCGCGGACTCTATATGCATTCTCGGCCTCCTAATCGAGGCCACTGGCTGCCATGCATGAACAATACCAATAAACCGCAAAAAGCGAAAAACATGCTCCGACTGATTCAGCGAGTCTTGGGTCGCAAACGAGGCCTTTTAGAGGCCACCCTTCTGCGCATATACCGCGCGTTCCTGATGAGCAACATCAATTACATGGCTTCTGCCCACAACTGGACAAAAGTGGAAAAGATAAAAGTAAACACGCTCATGCGCCAAAACATTAAACAAGTCCTTCGTTTACCTCGAAACACGAGTACTTCTCGTCTCGACTAACTAGGCACGCAGAACAGCGACGATGAAGTGATCGAGGCCCAGACCACGGCCCAAGTGATCCGTCTCTCCTCCTCCAGGGCAGGCCGCCAACTTCTAAGCGAGACTGGCATGCCTCCGCATCCCTACCTTAAACGTGCAGTAATCATTCCCAGAGCTGTCCACGCCACTTACATGGTAAACCCATTTCCGCGGAATGTTGGCTCGCAACACAACAAAGGCAGACGCCTGGCCCGCGTTTGCGCAATCCTCAACCGTACCACTGCTAATCGCAATTCTGCCGTCTTCGTTGATGCGGCGCAGTTCAATAACTCCTCCATCTTCGCAAATATACTCTGTTCCAGAAGTTTCGTGCAGGATTGTGGAAGCTACAGGCCTTTACAACCAATCAGGAGGGCGAGCACATCTAAGTGTATTCTTCAGCGCCCTGTGGCCTGCCAGTGGCGAGCGCTGCCCCGAAAGCGACAAGAGCGTCTCGGGACAATCTGCAACTGCGCAGTGATACCAGCTGTAATTGTAAATGTGTTGAAATGTTCTCCTCGGCCCCTTTAAACTACGCGTCTTAAAGATACTTGCATGTAGACTTTGAGGGATAGAGTTCAGCGGCTCATATTTTGGTGGAAAATGACGCACTAAGCAAACTGAATACGAAAGCACCACGCTTTATCAGATTTCGTATACGAATGCCTATGGGCATGCGAAGGGCCACTCGCGTTCATACAAAATCATAGCACTATTTCCAGTGCTTTACTTGTCTCTCTCTGAGTGGTGTAAGAATAAGCAAGCCGCCGCACTTGTGCACACATCACGTCCTAATATGCCGCAGATTTCTCGCTGGGCGTGCAGGATTCGCTCCGAGGAACTCAAGCTGAATGGTATTGCGTCAAACGCGATCTCCTGCCTGTGAAGATCTCACCGATTGGCTTGTCACCTGCGAAATCTTGGTGCCGTGAGTCGTCTGATCGACTGTGCCTCGTAGCCCTCGCCAATCGGCGTGTCGTCCGTCATCTCCGGTGCTGTGTAGTGCTCGCCAGACCATCGCAATCGTCCTTGATCTCCTCTGACCGTTTCCATCTTTCCTGTCTTCTCTAATTTGCGCGTTTTCTTCTTACTATCATCCTCTACTTTCTTTATATCTCTTTCACTGCCCTTCTGCCACCCATCCCTCTGCCGACATGCTAAGGTGCCCTCGTAAGGAGAGGCAGTTACGGGCTGGCACAATTTTTTTCATTTACTTTTGATAACCACTAAGAGAGAGGAGTGCAGAATCACGCAGTCTAATGCTGTATAAGTAAATAGACCTTATGCGTTCGCTACGCTACGAATAACAGACGCGTAGCGTGTGTGGTGCTTGTGCCTGTAACGTCCACGCGGGGCGCGTTGCATTTACGATTGTGATTGCTCCGGAGTAATCAAGCTAGACGGCTATACAATGAAAGTGACCTGCTCGATACGCGGTGCAACACTGATTGTGTCATGCTGTGTGCACTTAAGACTGCACTTGTCACTTAAAATAGTAGTTTGCAAATAGGTGTTCTGAGTGTTATAATGTACGCGTAAACAGTGTACTGTGATAGCAAACAGTGCAGATTCATGTGATGCAATAAGACAGCTGGCTTAATATAAATATTATGAGCCGTCATTTTTATGTGGGCAATGCCATAAAACTTAAGTGGGGAGGTTTGGTGGAGATGTGCCCGTTAAATAAATAAGGTTTGTGAGTTGCTCTGATCAAGCTGTCGGAAATAAATATTTTTAATGCAGCAATTGTTGAAGAAAATGATCTCCATCTGCCGCTTTAGGCCCACATTTCCACCCATGGTAGACTACTTGCGATCCCAGTACTACAAAAGCTTCTCGGGTGGTGATCTTTATTCTCGTAAGCTGCGTGAGTTCACTGTAACAGGAACTTAAGCTCTTGGAATCGGACGAGTTGTTTCATGCTTGTTAACAGACACTGAGGCACGACTTAGACGAATACAGCAGACACATAGATGCAAATGAGCCCCGGTTTCCAGTTGTTTTTGTTTAAAACTACAATCAACACATTACACAATGCATCATATATTATGAAAGATTAGTTAAAAACGAAATTTACTTCTACTAGGGCTCATTTGCCATCTGTCACACCACTTGGTTGTTTTCGTTAGAGTGCTATTGATTGTAACGAAGTACTCATTGTTGTGTATTTCCTGATATATTATACAATCGTCTGCGAAGAATTCAGTACGCGTTGTTATGTAATTATTGAAAATTCAAAATAACGGCGAGCCCATTATTGAGCCCTGTGGGATGCCTGAAGTCACTGGCACAGGAGAAGTAAGATGTTTTCGAGAATGACAAATTATGATCAATCAGATAAAAAGCTATTTATTCATGCAGTGATGAGACCACCAACAAATCACAGCAGTAATTTTGGCAAATATTTTGGTATGGCACACACATTCAATTGCTTTACTGAAGTCTAATAGAAGTGCGCCTGTTTGATTATGGTCGTTAATACCAAATGCGAGATCATGAACCACCTCTGTACGCTGAGTGACTGTCGATAAGCCTCTTCTAAAACTATGTCGAACATCAACCAGAATGTTTTCTTCGAAATATGTGGTTATGTTCTCGAGTGAAATGCGCTCCAAAACTTTACATGATGTGCTGGTAAAGAAAATTGGTCTGTGGTTGGATGGTACATTAGTTTCTCCTGACTTACGGATTGGTAACAGTATTTGCGATCTTCCAATATGCAGGTTGGTTGGACGTCGAAGGTAACTTATTTTCTTCAAGTCACTTCCTGCAAGTCAAAGCTGACTTGCAGAAAAGAAATAACTTTCAACATCAGCCCTACCTGCACATTGCAAGGTCGCTAAATTGCACCGAACCATAAATATTTGTAAGTTTACTGTGAAGTCACTCTTACCCTACTTTTTCAAAAAAATAATCACAAGTAAGATGAAGTTTGTGTACGATTTTTGACTGGGTGTATTCACTGTGAGCCAACGAGGATTGTATTTTATACGTCGAATATAACACGCGAAGTAATTCGCCAAATATGGTAATGACTTCGAAAAACTAAATTAATTACGTCTCAGTGTTGCTTCCTCTTTCACGGCATCTTTTTGAGTGATCGTACACAAAGAAGTAGAGTTCACATATGTGTAAAATGTGCCTGAACGGGCTACATCACTCGACTATTAGGTAAAATAGGAATGTTCTTTCATTACCAAAATATAATTTTGTCAACAAGCAAGCATTCAGAAAAAGGCTTGATTCCCAGAAAACTTGCAATGAGACCAAGCACAATTCGACGTTTACTGATTGCATGCGAGCCATTTACTGTACATCCTAGTTTGAGACATCATTAAAAAATCGGACAACAAAGTAGAACATAGATGCAGCGCCAACTAGCAAGTGAGTCTTCATCATTGCCTAACCAGCAATAAACAGCAAATAACAAACATGCAACGTCACTGAAATAGCACTGCTTATTTAAACTGTGCCAGTGCTACGCCTGTGTGTTTTACATTATTGTCCCACTAGGTTTACTGATGCCCTGCAGTAGTGGCACTGCGCACGATGTTCCGCTTAGTTGTGGTTAGTGTGCATATCCCACTTCAGGTGTTAAATAAATGTACGCCTCAAGGAAAGCCACACTTCATTATAGCATCCCCCCTTCTCATTTACCTAGCCATTGTCACACCTGTGTTTGCATACATGTAGTTTTTCAATGGTTCCACTGTTATGATACACGAATGGCAAGGGATGCAATAAATAGCTTAGGTTTTTTAAACCTAAGCTGTAGAGCTCTACAAAAGCACATTCTGTCCTTCAATTGTGTAAGATGTTGAGGGAAAATTGAATGCACATATTTAGTGCCCCCCAAGTTTACCAGTACCTACATGCTTGCACCTTCAGGCTATTTGTTTATTTTGTGCCAACATTGTAATGTGATAAGTTCAGTTATTCTTCCAGCTAAGAAAAAACATGAGCACTCAAAGGCCATCTTACTTATTCTCAACTAAACATTACTGTAGTCACACCATCTGCAACGTCTCCAAAGTTTTCATCTTCAATGTCACTATCAAAAAAACAAAGAAAACGAGGTCTTAAATTTACACTTCTTTCCTCATTCATAGCGAGGGTCTCGTTTTGGCACACTTGGTGCCTTCAGGTAGTATGGAAGGGATAATTGGTCAGCTGCGAGCTTGTAATGAGATCAAGTGCTGCGTGACACCAAACAGGCAGGCTCGTCCTCATGGCAACACATGGTGCTGACCGACGCTCCCGTGTTTAATGCACATATATACTTTTTAAAAAGTGGACGGGGGGATGACCCCATCGTAGCTTAGTAATAGAGCATCGAATGCCTTATTCGAAGATTGCAGGTTGGGTCCCTGTCAGTGACAAGTTATCTTCTCGTCCACTGTTCTTTCTTTACATTTAACTTTGCAATTACTTTTATTATCATCCCCAATGCCTTCTTGGGCATCATTGTCTAATAGTTCTCATTATTATTGTGTCTAACGCAGCTTGTTCATTACGTATGGCTTTGCCAATTGGCATGTGTGATTGTAAGACACGCCAGTATACCAAAGAACTTTTATATGTTTTTATATGACTTCTGCTATCAACTTGGGCCACTTAACATCAGCATGTGGAAATGTCAAAATGAATCAACGTGATGCCAACTTGTTATTGTCACCATTATTTATGCATACTTTAGGGCCTCTGCTTCACTAATGCATGAAGGGGGCCTTAATTAGAAGAATTGAAGTTCATAATAAATAAAGTAAAAGCAATAAAATTTAGAGGGACACACATGGTGAAACATGGCAACTTAACCATCGACAAGACATGTCGTCACAAGCAATGAGCACAATGGAATGGAAGGTATGGATCACTAAAAACAAACCAAAATCCCTTCAAATGTTGCCTGGGTGGGAAAATGATGTAATTACGCAGTCATAATCCAAAAGCAACTCAATTGAGCTTGCACACTTGTACAATAAGGTCGTTTCATAATTATGGTATAAATACAAATAATGAAGCTTCCAATCTTCTTTCCTTGTAGGTGATGACCGAGAGGCATCCTACATATAAGGGCACAACTTGTTCACTTTGGTAATGGTGCTTAGCAAGCGTGCAGCCATTGGAAAAAGTTGCATGAATGACCACATACATGAAAGACTGGTGCTAAGTGGTACACGTGATCCTCTTAAAATCCCAAAAGTATATTGTGATAAGAGCACGAAAACATGCCAGGAGCACGAATAATTTCGAAACCCATTCCTATTCTTTCATCAGGTGAAGCAAGATCTCTCTTACAAACCTGTGACAATGCACTCCTCCGCATCTAAAACGGGGATCTACTTGGTGTTATAAGGTCGTCTTCTCATTCGCATTCAAGCACTGCGACATTATTGTTAAGGAATTACCTCAGCATTTTGCACTTCACTACCATTATGCATGGATCCCGTAAGTAAAGAGTATTACCAATAGGGACATCGCTGCTGATTGTCTCCTGACAGCCTAAGCAAACTCCTTTCAGTCGAACTGGAAAGTCCTGAGAAGAGTGATTGTAAAGACAACAGCAGGCAAAACAGCAGTGGTCAGCTTGCTTCAAACCAGCCATTACAAAATTCTAACAATGATTAGCAAACTAAATCATAATGTCTGTATTTTACATAAACTGTTTTCTTGCTTTTCAATACTGGAGAATGCATGTGTTTCTCACATAAAGACAGCAATTTATGAAAGCAGGATATGAGGATGTGTACCTTAAACCAAAGAAGAAAGTGCAACCCGATGATGAACTACTTCGGACGTATGATACACGAAATAAACAGCAATCATATGACGCATGAAAAACACAGAGGCGACAAGAGATGACTTTAGAGTAAATATCACAACAGTGTCTGCACTTCGATGCTTCAGCTTTGAAGTACCCACTACTAACTTCATGGTAATAATTAAAACATACAGCACTGGGTGCTGTAGCTGTATTCGCCATGGGGCACAACAACTGTATGACATGCGAAGAACACAGGAATGACACGAGATGGCTTTCAGGTAAATCGCACAACACTGTCCCTACTTCGACAATTCAGCTTTGAAGTTATCATTGCGGCAGTGATGGGATCAAAAGACACACCACTGGGAGCTGTAGCTGTAGCTCTAGCCGGCAAAGGGCATGGCAGTCGTGAGTGATTTTAGCTGAAACTAAAAATCCTCCGACGAGAGCACTTTCAAAAGTCATGAGGACAAACAACGGGCTACGCATATGGGGCACTACATCTCGCTTCACAACAACCTGCACTCAAGGGTCGTGTAGCCTCGGCGTTGCTGCACGGAACTTCTAGAACAGAGTACCGGTGTCGTAGATGGTGAGAGAGCCGTATTCGCTCAGCCACCTTGGTGAGACTAGCAACGAGCGCCATAGCCGAGCAGGTTGCTATATCTTTAGCGATGGTTGACCCCTCACACACACATGTCTTCACAGACTCTCGCACCGCCATTCGGACTTACAAAAGTGGCAACATCGCTCGAGAAGCAGCCCACATTCTACAAACACGCAAATGCATGGGCTTGCACTACCTCTTTTGGTTTCCTGGCCACATGGGAAAGAGGTTCACCACAGCAACCCAACTTCAGTGAAAGGCTCATGATTGAGCGCGAGAACTGACGCGCCATGGTGATCAATCAGCCACCGAAGAGCTGGGCCCAGACGTACAGCTTAATGATCCTTTACTCACCTTTCACGAAATTACCTCCTAATACCGAAACAATAGAAGCCAATAACCTTTACCACATGCAAAGCTCGAACGCGCACAAGAAGTAGCTTTACGCATGCTACAAGTGAGATCGTACCCATCACGGGGCCGACTCAGCCGTTACAACTCAGACATAAATTCACCATGACCAGACTGCCCAGAATTGTACTGTTCACTCGAACACATGCCCTGGCAATGTCCCGCGTTACCTCGAGGGCCTCTCACCAATGAGTCCAACTTGTAGGAGACACTTAGGAGCCCCATTCTCAGAAACCAACAACAGGCAGCCCAGATGGCTCAAGAACTGGCGGAATGCCACCATGTTCCGGCACCGACTTAGACGTCACCTACAGTAGTGGCTGCTAGAGTTTCCCTCTTGGACACCCTGGTGGCTTGAATTCTCCAGGACCATATAATAGAGTTCTTGATTGACTGACTGATTTCTTAGCTGATGAAGTCACGTTAGTCACAAACACGTACAGTCTTCTCGATATTTTTTGACTCTATAACACTGAAGTATACCTAGAACTGGTTGCAGTTTGTTTCTTTGGTAATAGCCCGCATCTGAATGCCAAAGTGCTAAAACGAAAAAAATGACAGAGCTTTGCATTCGCTTGAGTTATGGGCCATTATCGTTTGGTGTGTAGCGACACCACGAACCCGAGCTAACGGGGGAGTTTCGACTCCCTCCCACGCCTAGCCGTGCGTGGCTTTGCCGTGTCCGAGGAAAAGGGGATCCTGGGGGTTGAGCCGACGCTGGGTGATTGGACCGTTAAGGCCCCCCGGCAGAGGCAACACACCCCTTTGGCCCCGGCTTCACGTAGACGGCACCCCTGAGCTGACCCACCCAGGGGAATCGGCAGTCGCCTTTTCCTATCTCTATCTCCCTACATCTTCGTCTTTATCTCTTACTATTTATCTGTCCTGTCTTCTACTCTCTTCCGTTTACTTCCAAACTTCCTGGCGGCTAGGGTTAACCCTGTGCGAATAGCCTACCTTGGTCTAGGCGCATTGGGTTATAGTGGCGTTGTACGGCTGGCGTCTGCAGGTTTCAGCATTTGTAACCTTGTAGCGTCCCCTCGTTGGGCTCCGTGGTGGGTGGCCGCCAACGCTGCTGAACAACAATCAGGAAGACATGCATGGAGAATTCCCACTGCTGTCTGATCGTACCGGCTTAAAGCCGGTACGCACCGATGATCTCACCAGAGAAGGATTGGCCACCCTGGTGCAGTATCTGGCCACCCCCTCTCGTAGGCATTCGTCAATTAACTCACGGCCCTCAGTCCCCACCAGCTGCGGAGCAACTGACCACGGCGGCGGTCAGATCTGCAAAGCAGCAGAGGGTGCTAGGAATCTGGATACGGACAGGCCACCATTGGAACTTGAACTTAGCAACGTTTAACGTTAGAACGTTATCTAGTGAGGGAAGTCTAGCTGTATTATTTGAGGAGCTAGAAGGCATTCAATGGGATATAATAGGGCTGAGTGAGGTTAGGAGGACAGATGAGGCCTATACTGTGCTACAGAATAGGCACGTCATTTGCTATCGGGGCTTGGCAGACAGAAGAGAACTGGGAGTAGGGTTCCTAAATCAAAGAAACATAGCTGGCAACCTAGAGGATTACTATAGCATTAATGAAAGGGTGGTAGGCATTGTAATTAAACTGAATAAAAGATACAAAATGAAGGTAGTACAGGCTTACGCGCCTACATCCAGCCATGATGACCCTTCAGTTGAAAGCTTCTATGAAGACGTGGAATCGGCAATGAGTAAGGTGAAAACACAGTATACTATAGTAATGAGCGACTTTAATGCAAAGGTAGGGAAGAAGCAGGCTGGAGACCAGGCAGTAGGAGATTATGGCATCGGCACTAGAAACGCCAGAGGAGAGCTACTAGTAGAATTCGCAGAACGCAATAATCTGCGCATTTTGAATACCTTCTACCGAAAACGAGAAAACCGCAAGTGGATATGGAGGAGCCCTAATGGCGTAAATAAGAACGAAATAGACTTTATAATGACTGCACACCCAGGAGTCGTGCAGGATGTGGAAGTGGTTGGCAAGGTAAGATGCAGTGACCATAGAATGGTACGGGCTCGAATCCGCCTAGACTTGAAGAAGGAACGACAGAAACTGATACGCAAGAAGCAAATCAATGAGCTAGCACTAAGAGGGAAAGTACAGGAATTCAGAGTGTCACTGCAGAACAGGTACTCTGCTCTTAGTGAGGAAACCAACATTAGCGTAGATACAATGAATGATAATCTGACGAGTATCATCACGGATTGTGCAGTGGAAGTTGGAGGTAGGGTAGCTAGACAGGACACCGGCAAGCTTTCCCAGGAAACGAAGAACCTAATTAAGAAGCGTCAAATCATGAAAGTGTCAAGTACAACAGACAAAATAGAACTGGCAGAGCTTTCGAAGCTGATTAATAGACGTAAAGTATGCGATGTAAGAAGGTATAACATGGAGAGAATTGAGCACGCTCTGAAAAACGGAGGAAGCGTCAAAGCAGTGAAGAGGAAACTTGGGATAGGCAAAAGGCGGATGTATGCACTAAGGGACAAAGAAGGCAAATTAACTACCAATATGGATAGGATAGTTAAAATAGCGGAGGAGTTTTACAGAGATCTATACAGTAGCCGAGACAACCACGACCTAATACTATAAGAACTAGCAGTAACCCAGACGACACCCCACCGGTAATGATAGAAGAAGTCAGAAAAGCTTTGGAGAGCATGCACAGAGGCAAAGCTGCTGGTGAGGATCAAGTAACATCAGATCTGCTGAAAGATGGAGGATAGATTGTGTTAGAAAAACTAGCCACTCTATTTACGAGGTGTCTCCTGACGGGAAAAGTACCAGAGTCTTGAAAGAACGCTAACATCATCTTAATACATAAGAAAGGAGATGACAAGGACTTGAAGAATTACAGGCCGATCAGCTTGCTCTCTGTAGTATACAAGCTATTTACAAAGGTAATTGCTAGCAGAGTAAAGAAAACATTAGAATTCAATCAACCAAAGGAACAAGCAGGATTTAGAACAGGCTACTCAACAATTGCCCACATTCATACTATCAATCAGGTAATAGAGAAATGCTCAGAGTATAACCAACCACTATACATAGCCTTCATTGATTACGAGAAGGCGTTTGATTCAGTAGAAATATCAGCCGTCATGCAGACACTGCGGAATCAGGGCGTAGATGAAATATATATAAACATTCTGGAAGAAATCTACAGGGGATCAACTGCTACCATAGTGCTTCATAAAAAAAAGCAACAGAATACCAATAAAGAAGGGTAAAGGCAGGGGGACACAATCTCCCCAATGCTATTCACTGCGTGCTTACAGGACGTTTTCAGAAGCCTAGAATGGGAACAGTTAGGAATAAGAGTTAATGGAGAGTACCTCAGTAACCTGCGCTTCGCCGATGACATTGCATTGCTGAGTAACTCAGGGGACGAATTGCAACTCATGATTACGGAGTTAGACAAGGAGAGCAGAAAGGTGGGTCTTAAAATTAATCTGCAGAAAACTAAAGTAATGTACAACAACCTCGGAAAGGAGCAGCGCTTTGCGATAGGTAATAGTGCACTTGAAGTTGTAAAAGACTATGTCTACTTAGGGCAGGTAATAACCGCAGAGCCTAACCACGTGATTTAAGTAACTAGAAGAATAAGAATGGAGTGGAGCACATTCGGCAGGCACTCTCAAATTATGACAAGTAGATTGCCACTGTCCCTCAAGAGGAAGGTATATAACAGCTGTATCTTGCCGGTACTTAGCTACGGAGCAGAAATCTGGAGACTCACAAAGAGGGTTCAACCTAAATTGAGGACGACGCAGCGAGCAATGGGAAGAAAAATGGTAGGTGTAACCTTAAGAGACAAGAAGAGAGCAGAGTGGATTAGGGGACAAACGGGAGTTAAGGATATCATAGCTGCAATAAAGAAGAGGAAATGGACAATGGCCGGGCATGTAGCACGTAGACAAGGTAACCGCTGGTCATTAAGGGTCACCAACTGGATTCCCAGAGAAGGGAAGCAGGGTAGGGGGAGACAGAAGGTTAGGTGGGCAGATGAGATTAAGAAGTTTGCGGGTATAAATTGGCAACAGCAAGCACAGGACCGGGTTAACTGGCGGAACATGGGAGAGGCCTTTGTTCTGCAGTGGACGTAGACAGGCTGATGATGATGATGATGATGATGATGATGATGATGATGATGATGACTCAAATTGATAATAATTATGAATACTGGTCGAGTCTTTCTGAGGAGCGATCTTGTCGTTTATTGTTTGTAACTGAGCGATAAATTACGCAGTTGTCATAAATAACACTGATTTTACAGGACCCACCAAATGATACAACACTGAAGTGGTATTAAAGATAGTTGCCGGGCTAATACATAACGCTGAGGTACTCCTTAGGTGACATGTGTAAAGGTCTCGGATGTATTATTTTAAGCAGTTATTACGTGCCTATTGTTTGAAACAGTTTCATTGGTGTTAAAACGACTGGATGTGTGTTCAACGATAACTGTTTGGGGAGCAGCTGGTGTTATTTAAATCTCTTAATGTATTTCGCAAAGTAAAAAAAGCGTGCCAGTTTGTACACTCCACTCACTCTACCTGCGTGGCCGTACCTTCACGTGATGCACATGTCAAATATAGCGCTTCTAGTTGAGTGATATTGTGCGATACTTCGTGATCGGAAATTTCTAAAAGTTTTTTGAGCGTAACGATGCGTTTGAACTTTCGTAATATTTGAGATATCATCACCTAGTAAGCAAACGACTTAGTTTTAGCCATGAACCTAGCAGCAAATAATCGGACCTGCTGCCCACAGAAAGACCTCACATACTTTTTTTTCAGCATTACCTAAATAATCTCATAATGTCAGCGCCTAGTTTCAGCTACTAATATAGTTCACTTCGATGGAGTACTGGTTAGTTAAGAAACCATCCGCGACATTAAAGAACAGCTGAAAATTTCCACATCGACGACGGCGAAGCAATAAATTTGCACCTAGTATTCCCTAGATTACAAAAGTTTGGCGACGGCGTCCAGCCAGGCTCATTAGAGGTCATTAGCAGAGTCGTGGAGTAGAAAACAGGAAGTAATAGAGAAAAAAATGAAAGGCAAATGGGGGACTCCGTTGGCCAACCAAAACACGAACTGCTGTGCATTACGCAGAACACTATCTTTGTAAGCATGCTGATAGTTAGATGATGCTGCCTGTGTGGTTTTTGGCAGTTAGCTCTGCCGGGCCTATCTGCACCGCAAGGGCAGAAGCGGTCGCGTTCACCTACAGTGTGATCGATTTTGAGAATTTAGCGTAGTGGAGGAGATGATAAAAGGAAAGGTAATGGAAAGGCAGGACGTCGAGCATGTTGTACTTGGCTTACTAAATCATTCCCAGATAGAAGCAAAGGCCCACTCACCCGCTTCCAAATAAAATGGAAACAAATAGGAAACGGAGACCCAGGGAGGCATGCACGAGCGTTGCAGCATTCATGCGAGACGTAAGCATCTCTATACATGACTATTTCTCATGCTTTAGCATTTTAATGAGCCTATGCATTTGTGCCCTCGGCATTAGTTAAAATTATAGATTTATCATGTTCCGTTTCCCCATTAAGTTGATACGTTAAAGATAAACACTTGCTATACCTCTGACTGGCACTCACATTTACAAATTAGTTATAATGTGCAACACGAGGAAGTAATGTCTGGCTACGGTATTGCTTCGCAAAGCCTTATTATTGGCATTCGACCAAAATATTTTCAATGTGAGACATGGCAGTACCTCAATTCGATGAGCTACACTGCTTAACTAGTTTTTTTTCCACATTATAGTAAAAAATGTCGATTTGTCCTACTTACGTTACGGTTATCTATAATTGAAACCTAAGCACGTTTATATGCAGTAATATCTTACAGGTGGAATTGAAAGTGACGAAGCTTTTTGTTTGTACTAACATTGTAATTGACAGCATATAAAGAGAAATAGCGGTTAACATTGTAATTGACAGCATATAAAGAGAAATAGCGGTGGCTGCACTTTCGATGGAGAGGAAAATGCTGTAGGTTTGTATGCTCAAATTTGAGTGCACGTTAGAGATTCGCAGGTGGTCCAAATTTCCTGAGCCCTTCTTGACGACATCTCTCTTAATCATAACGTGGTTTTCGGACGTCAAATCACACATATCAATCAATCAATTTATAGAAGTAACCAATGAACACTGTTGTCCTGTCCACCTTTTTCTCAATTGGTCGGGAGCGCTTGTTAGTGCCATAAAGCAAAATGACTTCACAGTGAAACGTAAACAAAGAACAGAAATAATGTTCTAGTCTTCGAAATTCAGCCCCAAGAAAAAGTGGAGTACTACTTTGTTGACTACGGTAGGTATTGCGCTTGTGTAATTAAGACTCACAAATTTTAAGTTTTGAAGAAATGATTGATTTCTCTATTTTATTCGCTGCCTTGTTTTGTTGTGAAGGTCACTTGGTTTGTTCAAAATACCATTAAATAACAGCTCCATATTGTGCCCTGGTGGCTGCAACGTGGCATTCGCCTTATTTCCTATATCATCTAGAACTTTTGCTGTAATGATTAGCACGTGAGAGATAACGGGTCTGTTAATTACATAGTGCAAACGATGTCATTTTACATAATGTGGATTTGACATGACGGCCACTAATCTCCAAAAGCCAAGCTGAAAGATGATAGGACACAAAAGTCATTCACTGGTTTCCCGTTTTTTGACGTATAGCAAATATGCTGAAAGCGTCAGGCGTATTGTTTTAGGAAATGGGAAATGTTTACTTATTCGAACATGAACAGGGCATAATTATGAGAAAAAAAGTAAAAGCACTAAAAAGCGGAGAAAGTAGGGTGCTTATCATGGTCGACAATTGCGTCAAAAATTTCGTTGCTTGAGAATAAATCTGTTCTCCTTAATGAACTACTAAGTAAAACACTGGGTTTACTATTTTTCTCAGACAAAACATTTACCTTAGGGGATAATTATATAATTCACATGTTATCATTCGACGGAAGTTTCTCGGTAGGCATTTTGGCTTTGTCTGCGACATCTGCAAGTGCCCGTGAAAGCACGTTTTAGCTATGCTGGTTAACCACCTGCATTTCAGCTATGCTGGTTAACCACCTGCACGGAGCACTTTAGCGGTGATTTTTTTTCTTGTAATATTTTGTCGCACCGAGAGGCCTTGTGATACGCATAAAACATCTCTCGACGTTCGGTATTTGTTTCATATCTTCCTTTGTTCATGAAAGGGGTGCCGTAGTGGCATTCAGAAGTTTTTATTTTTGTCACTTCATAAATTTATATACAGCCATAAAGAAGCACAGGAAAGAGACATGCAACTTTTTGTTTTGCCTTTTGTCGTCACACCATTCATTTGTTCTTTAGAGTTGTACTCTCCCCATCATCTGTGCTTTTCCAACACAGTAAAAATAAGTAAGAGATTGAAATTAACCATGCACTGATAAGTGTCATGCTTTTCGTACGAAGCGACTTTGGCCTTGCTTCTGGGTCGACACTGCCTGTCTATGCGCTTCACCATGACGTTCACGATTCTGGCAGCCTGATATATATGTGATCATTTTTATATCTTTGATATTTTTGTTATGTTCACATTTCCGAGAGACTAAAGCTGCATTTATATTCTGTAGCAAAGACAAGGGATTATCTCCAGAAACGAAAAAAAAGGCGACGCGAAAAAAACAAAACGCATGTGGCTGGGGCGCAGCTCTTCAGGGGCACACTGTGTAGTAATAGAAGTGCTTGTTCGGCATCACCTTTATTTTTCTCTTTTTCGTCTTTTATGTGTCCGAATCAGGTCCAGTAAGCACAGCAAAGTGTAAGGTAGTGATGAAGTGCCACTTCGTCAGTGCTGGCTTTTTGCACCGAGCAGTGAGACAGCCTGAAATGAAATGTATTTTAAATTTGTGGCAACAGCAGATCCAGAGTAAGGTCATGCCAGTAAACACTTGCACTTAGTATTGCATTGATGGCGAGTAAGGAGCTTCGGCTTTTCGCCGTCACCAGCTCTTGAATTCGGTGATAATCATGACCTTTCAGCACAAGTGCGAAACTTTCTTGAAGGCGTATTTTTATTTTTAGCCTAATAACCCAGCCGGAAAAAAGCAAGCGTAAATTTTTCAGAACAAGAGACAAAAAAAAGATGAAAAAACAACACGAAAATAATATTTGTGGACGACATGTTTTGCTGTATATCTGACTATGCCACACAATAAATAAATATTTTCAGCTATCTTCTGTTGAATCACAGCCGCCGAACACGTACAAATGCGGGAAAATTGTGAATCGCATGATATCACACAGTTAGGCTTGATGTCCATAATCACATATAATGGTTTGTTAAAATGAATGCAATACAAGATTGAAACGTGTGACCGAAATGAAATAACAACAAGCGCAAGCAATGGTAGACAAAAGCCGCCTAATAAGAAAAAAAAATCCTCCGAAATTTTCTTAAGCTGCACGAATACCTCTATGGGAAAAGCCGCTGAAAATGAAGGCATCAATATAACTTCCTTCTCTCGTTTGTAAACGAGAGAAAGGGTTGAAGCCGTCGCAACCACTCAAGACGTTCGGTAGGTGCGTGCAGGAGTTTCGCTCTGCTATAAGGTGTCTGAAATCGAAGCATATACTGTTTACGAACTTTGTGTTAACGCGACCACGAATAACAACGTAGGTAAACTTGTGACGTGACGATTTGGCTTTTTCAGACAGGCTCGTTGCTATCAATTATTCATTGCGTAACTTGGCAATAGACATCTGATTTTTGCGACGTTTTTTATGTAAATGCTGACTTTAAAACATCTTCGTTTTGCTTGAAACAAAGGTATCGTTACCTGCAAACTATTTATTGGCAATATTGATTGGCACATGGGGAGCTATTTTATTGTGCACCAACATAAGCAGCAGAAAGCACTGAAGCTCGCATCAGGATCGGATCAAAGATCAAGGCTTGTTATGTAGATGCTGCTCTTACTTCACAACTTAATTCTACATTACTGAAAAAAAAAACAGCAATTTGTTCTGCGCAAAATTTAATTGGTATGGTGATCTTCGCTATTCAGTTTTAGTAATAGTGTGCTTCGGGTGATAATATACCTCAAAACTTTCAAAACTTCACAGTAGGTTATTTTTTTATAATCCTTACCCAACTTACAGCTTTAGTGTCATTGCGACAGAATTATAAAAAAAATCTGCTTTAGAGAATACTAAGCCGGGGTTCATGCAATAATTAATGAACGAAGAAGATAAATGCGACATATATCATGATTTCAAATGAATACCAACTAATGCCCTGCGAACCTTGTATTCTTGATGGGCATCTGTGATCGGCGGGTAGCAGCACGAGAACTTTGTCACCCACGCTTAAGTCCCGCTTCTTCGCCTTGCGATCATAGTAAGTCTTCTGACGAACATGTGCCTACGCAAGGTCCTGAGATGCTATTTCACAGGTTCGTTGCAGACGTTCCCGCAATTTTACGATGTATTCGTAGGTTGACTTGGTCGCGTCATCCAACTTTGGGTTAGTCCACAAGTTTCTCAATATCGTCATTGGGCCGCGAACGTATCGGCCATAAAGCAACTCGAACGGCGAGTATCCGGTACTCTTTTGTGGCATCTCCCGATACGCGAAAAGGAGAGGGCCGAGGTAGCGGTCCCAGTTTTTCGGGCTTTCCCGACTCATTCGGCGGAGCATTTGCTTCAACGTGCCGTTGAATCGTTCCACTAACCCGTTTGCCATCAGATGGTAAGGGGTTGTCGGTAATTGCCTGATAGATAGTAGCCGGCTGAACTCCTTCATAACCGACGACATGAAGCTTGTCCCGCGGTCGCTTACAATTTCGCGTGGTAGACCAACTCGAGACAGCATTTCCATTAGTCCTTCTGCCACGACCTTGCTTTCACTCGAAGGAAGTGCGATGGCGTCTGGATATCTCGTTGCGAAATCCACCATGGTTAGAACGTACCTGTTGCCCTTGAAAGATGTCGGTGACAAAGGACCGATGATGTCGATGCCCACACGTGAAAACGGGGTCTCAATGATTGGCATGGTACCTAGCGGAGCCCGACCAACCAAATGGCGCGGGACAGTCCGCTGACAGATATCGCAGGACTTCACAAACCTCTTGGTTTCTGATTGAACACCTGGCCAGAAGAATTCGGCAAGAATACGGACATTTGTTCGGGATAACCCTTGGTGTCCCGCGAGGACACCTTCATGGGCTATTTTGAGCACAGTCTCTCGCAGTTGTCTTGGTACGACCAGTTGTTCGAGTTCCTTCTCGGAGAGTAGCTTGTGCTTCCGATACAAGATACCATCTACAAGAAAGAAGCAGGGTTCGCAATTTTTTACTATTTACTTTTTACCAAGACTCTCATAACAATGCCGTAACGATGGGTCATTTCTTTGGTATTCCTCAAGCGTGACTTTATCTATGATTGTGGCAGTGGCTTTCAGAACAGGTAGCCTGGTTGTGGCACGTGTTTCTTTCACTGCTGCAGCACTATCACCTAGTGGTACTTGATCTGCGGGTCTATGAGGTGTGCAAGTTGTCTCTACTGTCATTGGGAAGTAGCCTGAATCGTTTCCAACATCACTTTGCGTGTCGTCCGCGATGATGAGCACGGGCGAGTTAGCGAGTTTTCTAACTACCTTCCCTCCGCTGTAATCACGATGCCTCTCACGATGCTGGTGGGGCTTGTGCGAATATTCTAGTTCTGAAGATCGGGCACCTTCGATGTTGCCTAGAACGACATCGTATAGAGGGTTCTTCATGCATTTAACTCGCACGACACCGGTGAAGAACGGTGTGTCAATAGAAACAATTGCCTCCGGCAAGTTGTGAACTGTTCTGTCGAGCAGAAAAACCGGACTTGTAGTGCCCGTAAACTTCTCTTTCGGGACAAGCCTTTCTCGTACCACTACCGTGTTGCATCCCGTATCTCGAAGTAGAGATACAGTTTTGCCCTCAAGCAATCCTCTCACTACAGGCAGAGTTCCGACATCAGCCACAGTTGGGGTATGCGTCGACGTCATATTCACGACCGGGATAGTCTCCCCAGTCTGGAGTACGACGTACCCTTCATCCGGTTTCTCCGGTGTGTCAGCGTTTTTCTCCTTCTTTGGGTGACAGCGTGCACGACGCCAACTGCTTTTCCTGGGTTCGAGTTGTCTCCACAGACGAACCGTTTCTGCCACTTGACCAGCCTGTTGCTGAATGGTTATTTCTTGTTCGAGACCAACATTCAGAGGCACGGTTCCCTGTCTTATTGCACAAGAAACAGAGACTTTGGCCCTTAAACTGGTGCTTAGCAGTTTCTGCTTTACGAGTATCTGCTGAGCTCTCCTTATACAGCTTGTCCTTGCCCAAATTGAACAAATCTTGGGCTTCCAGAGAGCAGTCTGCGTTCTGCGCTAAAGAGTGCAATTCCTTACAGTTCCTCTCCTTCAGAAATACCCTCAGGGTGGGTGAGCATTCCTTCATGAAATGTTCTGAAATCATTACGTCGCGAAAATCGTCATATGTTTTCTCGACATTTGCCAGCTCCATCCAACGGTAGAAATGACCTGCTATGCGAGAAGCATATTGGAGCCCCGTCTCCTTGTCCTCTGGTCTCGCCTTGCGAAATTTCTCGCGGTATCCTTCAGCCGTATACCGGAATCGTAACAGCAATGTTGCCTTCACCTGATCATAGTCGGTGGCGGAAGCAGAGTCAAGTCGACTAATCACGGATCACGCCTCTCCCGTCAGGCACAAGCTGAGCGAAAGGGCCCATTTGCTCCGAGGCCACTCCTGAGACACCGCGACGCGCTCTAAACGCTGCAGATATGCGTCGAGGTCGTCTCGCATCTCGTTGAACGGTGGCAATAGCTTGTGCGGGCCACAGCTATCCATTACAGCCGGGGACGCTGCGTCATCGCTTACCTGTCTCCCTATCTCTCCCGCGTTCGAACCAGTCTTCTGCTCTTGGAGCTTTAGCTTCAACAGCAAAACGCGCTCCTCGGCTTGCAGCCGTCTTTCCTCCAGCGCTAAATTTTCTCGCTGCTCGTCGCAAATTTGCGCACGAAGGTCCCTTTCGATAACGCGCTCCGCGTCAACCCATTTCTGCAGTGCCGATCATGTTAGACCCATGCCCGTTCCGATCGCGTGCAATTTCTCTAAATCCATCGGTTCGTCCCGCCCGTCTGGCTCTCGGCAAGAAGGTAAGGCCGATCTATCCTGGCAGGCTCGCCAAAATTTGTGGGCAACTGTGGGCACAGGTTAGCCAGATGAGGACAGAGGACGTTCGAGGACAACAAGAGACTTTTATATACACGAAGACGGACAAATGGATACACACAACATAAACTCACACATATATACACGCGTTCACGGTCCTACGCGAAAGGGAGTTAATGTTCTTGTTCGTCCACTCACATTCTACTCTTGGGGCGCGAACGTTGCGCTTGACCTTGAGCTCTCTGGTAGTCAGGAAGCGGTGTGCCTTGTGCTTGCGGAGTTCGTACCGAGGCGGGGCCCGGTCTAGAAGATAACCGCCAGGGGCATCCCAGTACGGTGGTCAACGCCTGGGCTTGCCTGTACACCACCGAGAACAGCGTACCGTCGACTGCCGCGAACAGACCTGGGACAGCGTCTCGCTGCGGGACCAGAACAGCAGCTGGCCGTGACGAACGTTGCTTCAGATCAACGTGCGGGTGAGGTGGGGCGATGCCCAGTCCAGGACGCACCCGAGGACTTCAACGCCGAGACGAGGCCTGGACACGGAGGGTCAGAACGAGCAGCCGGGGCGTGGCCCGAACTTGTCCTCGCAATCTGCTCTCTGGGGTTAGCCGAGCTGTCCCCGGGACCAACGTGGGGGAGAGGTGGGGCGACGCCCAGTCCAGGAGGCACCCGAGGACTTCAACGCCGAGGCGAGGCCCGGACACGGAGGGTCAGAACGAGCAGCCGGGGCGTGGCCCGAACTTGTCCTTGCTCTCTGCTCTCTGGGGTTAGCCGAGCTGTCCCTGTGGCTCGGGAGCTTTTCACGTGGTATGCGCACGAGCACGCGCATAGGCGAGCTCATAGTTTTACCGCTATCACCATCATGATGATTCCCGCGCACCCTGAAATACTAAATAGGCCCCGCACACCGATTTTCTACGTCAAAGCATGACGCCCACTCTCCAGGGCAGCGTTTTTTACCACAGCATCAAACCAAGAAAACCAGTTTCTTTTCCTCGATCATTTACTTTCCTTGCTTATTCTTCGACACATATATATTATTTCCGTGACATGAACTTTTTCAGTCTCCCCTCTCTACTCGTTCACCTCGGTCGTGTCTCTCTGATCGTCGAATAACTTCGAACCTAATCAAATGGCTCAAATAATGTGGTTACTCGCTATTTTCAATAGTCGATAACAAATGGCACAAATTTTGTGAAAAGTTAGTCAGAAAAACTTTTTTATTTTGCAAGGTGGAAGCTGGAATACACTATACATACTCTTTTTGCGGCGTTCGTATTCACGTACGTACGCCCGTACGTGTGTGTGTGTGTGTGTGTGTGTGCGCGTGTGTGTGTGTGTGTGTGTGTGTGTGTTGTGTGTGGTGCGCTGCACTCAAAGCTGTTGCTTTCCCTTTTATCTTACTGTGCATGCTCATATTATTCCATGCATTCATTTATTGAATCTAATTGATGGTGTTGCATAATTCAAGGCAGTAAACTACAAGGGGAGAAGTTATGTGGATAGGCAGGGACGTCAACTGGAAAGCAAATATGTAGTAGGCTACCCTGCAAGGGGGAAGGTTTGAAGGGAGACAGAAAAAGTAAGAAAGAGGGAATGAGATAGGGAGGAGGGATTTAGAAATATAATAAGTGGGTGAAGTCGTTTGATTAAACAGTTCCTTTTCTTTTTCGGCGCGTGCCTCCTGAATAGAAAACAGCCAACACATTACAATATTGCTAGCAATACGTACTAAAAACACACCTCAGCAAAATATCTTCATCACTCCTGCCTTCACCTACCCTACTGAAACGTTCCGCATATACGGATCCGTACATACGCAATTATTGGACTACGGAAAGCCGCATCATGCGGAAAGATGCGAACATCCGCCGCTTATGGAAAGCGCCATATCATGCGAAAAGATGCGGACATCCGCAGCTTACGGAAAGCGCCATATCGTGCGAAAAGATGCGGACATCCGCAGCTTACGGAAAGTGCCATATCATGCTAAATTACCTGATAAGCAGCTTACGGAAATCAGCATAATGCAGAAACCATGTATCTATCTGCTGCATCTTGCAGAGATCAAATGGACATCCTTGATCTCGAGTAAAAGCAGTTGGCCATTCACGTTGTTTGCAAAACCAAGTACTGTGTAGAAATATATATGAATATTTCATTCTTAATATTTTGCATGAAGGTGAAATATGTTTGCTATCTGAAACAGCCTTGATGAGTAAACAAAGGCTTGAAAGAAACAAATGTGTTAAGAAGCTACTTAATGAGGGATTGAATCATCGGCACCTTTCTAATTGTCGTGATGCGGAAGCAAAATTACCTTTTAAATAAAATACATTACAAAACTACTAAATTAACATGCTAGCGATCATAAATGGTGGTTACATTGCAACACATTATTGCAGTGTTCTATGCAAGACCTAAAGAACTTATAAAGTTATTACTATCAATAGAGAAGCATTATTATACACACCAGCCCTGCTACAATCAATATATTTTTTATTTGTCTGTATGCTCCAGCTGTGAATGGTGACATTGCAGTGTTGATGGTACACAAATGAGGTGACTACACCGTAATTTCACGAGCTCCACCTGAGCCACAGGATGGTGGCACAAAACACAATGTAACAGCAATTTTAGAACAAAATGTTTAAACATAGATAATAATCATAGCACAGTGAAAGTGTGGCGCTGTGTTTGTATCATGAACGCCTTGTGGAGATCGGTGAAATGCTGCTTGAGGCTCCGGCACCACTGTAAATTTGGAAGGTCCCTGCCATAGAACTTATGTGTCCTTCATAGGCACCTGGAAATTAAAATAATTGGCACAAATAATGTCAGAGACACATGTTAGCACATTAGCTCACATGCACAAGAAATATAACACACAGAATGAAACTGAAAATGCAAGGCACACAATCCTTCATGTTATGCATATGTGAATAATAGAAGGAATGAGTTTATAAATTAGTTCTGCCACATCAAAGAAAACAGCATCCTTATCACAGTGAAAATAACTAGGTTGTCACGATTTGCAATGGTAGAGATAATTGATTAATAGGTCCTTATAAAATTATGATTTAAATGCTTCCTGCACAGTAAAACTTTAGAAACTGCAAGTGAAAGCTCTCAATGTACATTTAATAGTGTGTGCATGTACATCTGCTGCCTTTATACTATACAGTTTGTGCACAAAATTGGCATCTTGAACAATTTTGAGAGTTAAACCTATGCACCTTATGAAGGTTAAAATCACCATGAAAGCAAGCAGGACAAGGCAGGTGCCATTAAAAATTTGTGCAAGCCAGATAACTATAACCGAACTGCACACATATAGGGGAGCAAGAGTACCAGAAATTCGGCTGCTAACCCACAGGTCGCGATATCAAATCCCGGCTCCATTTCCGATGGAGGCAGAAATGCTGTAGGCATGTGTGCTCAGATTTGGGTATACGTTAAAGAACCCCAAGTGGTTGAAGTTTCCAGTGCCCTCCACTACGGCGTCTCTCATAATCATATCGTGGTTTTCGGACGTGAAACCCCACATATAAATCAAGAATAACAGAAATAAACTGCCAACAGAAACGTTGGGTGCATGTGCTATCTGTAAGTGCTTACACCTTACTACATACAGCATGCTCATTCCATTTTAAATACCGATATTGAAAATAACTGCTCTATTAGGAATATAAAAGGTAAGGTAGAACTGAACGACTCTACAAAAAGTGACCCTATTATGACATCACATTTTCTTATAACAAAATTGACTAAGACTCTGAAATATCATTATGCAAGAAAACATCTTCAAAAGAAAAATCAAGTTTGAAGTCATATATTTTTAATATGGCTACTATGACTATAACCAAGAAATCGACCTCAACATGGCTAATGTTAGTTTTTAAGGCCTATGTTCACTAGACAATGAACTATACCACAAAAAGCACAGCCCTCAGGCAAAGCACCACACAAAAAAAGAAAGCAGTCCTTTTTGTTATTACCTACAATGCCTTTAAACTGGTATTTTTACCTCTACTTCCCGCTTTTTATCAAAGTAACTGGTGTGAAACAAGATAGCTGAAAATGCACTGTGCCTCCAAAACCTGTTGGTTGAATCTGATTTTTTAAAAAATGGTGAAGCTTGCACTAAATTAGACTCCACAAGCCTTGGAACAGCGAGACTGCATGACTCTTAGGACTACTTTGGTTACTTGTGTTTTGTTTCTGGGCCTAAGCATAAAGACAAGGGCTTAACTGAATTGCTGCTAACAAACAAATGCTTTCGAAACTGCCCGAGCGTCAAAGGATGCTCAGACATTTGTTGTTTTTCACACTGGGCTATTCTACACCAAACATACAAACCATACTGCCTGGCGACCATCACAAATGTATAGTTTAAAAAAATGATGGTAATTTACTCTTCTGAAAATAGCTATTTGCAGAAATGTTTTGAAGAGAAAAAAGTAGTGGTCACGTGGGTACCTTCAGAATTTCGCAGAATGTCGTGCGGGTGTTATTTGTGAGAAAAATTTCAAAATACCGCTTTTTCTTGCCATATCAAATTCGATCTACATAATAAGTACAGGTGCTTCTTAAAGTATTTGAAGCCGAGTAACATTAGTGCAATTTTTCCGCTACATAGGCTTTGAAGAATTCAGCCAAACTGTTTATCGTTTGCATTTCTTGTATGGCAATATTGCACTTTGTATGAATATTTAAGCCACAAATACTCACTGCACAGAAGTTATGTTTCACGAAAAAAATAATGTTAGGTCCAGATTACAAATATCACTATATATTTGTTTTTTTCCACATTGAGATGCAACTTGAGCTGTGTGTTTGTCTAATTGAAAATTACTTTTATGTGTAAGTTGAAAGCAAATAAACAGTTCTTGTTATATGGCAAGTGTTATCATTACAATTTTTGTTTAAATGAGGAAAAATATTTTTGAAGTCTCCTATTGAGGGCCATGGAGAACTTCGGAACGGAAGCTGTCGTATATCAAATGCAGAAAACAGCCATCATAAGAAAACTTCAAAAAATCATTTCTACTTTAAGACAAAGTGTAATCATATAAGTTGCCATATAAAGAGAACTGCTTCCTTGCTTTTGATGTGGCAAAAAATTGCACTAATATTACTGAGCTTCATGCACTACACACAATCACCTTTGCTTAATACGTAGGCCGAGTTTGGTGTAGAAGAGGCAGTATTTTTGAAACACTTTTTACTTTTTACAAACAACACCTAGACGACATATTGGGAAGTCCAGAAGGCACCAACGTGGCCTAATATTTTGTTCTCTGCGATATTATTTAGCATTTTGCTGTTTTCAATACAGTAACCGAGCACAATATTTTTTTTTTCAAAACACATTCAGTACGGTTGGCAAAATGGCTGGGATGTTTGATGTGTAATTGCTTCACTGCCAGCATTTATTATTCCGAAGCACAAGCTATCACCTCTCTGTTACTGCCTCCCTCACATACAATGCCTGCATAGGAAAGAAAAAGAAAGGCAGGTCCGACAAAGTTCGCAAGGCAAGATATTTTCATGTTGGATAAATTCATTACCATAAACAGCAGCAAAATAACATTCATTTTGAGTAGTCCAAGACACAAGCTATATACCAGGATACTAAGAGCCAAGCACAAACTTTTTATTTCAACATGTGTGGTGATAGACAGGAAGCACTTATTGCAAGACTGATCAGTCTGTAATTAAGTGAATGAAGTACAATGCACTGTTCAATCCAACACCACATAGGCATCTTTGCTATAGCAAAGCCATGTGTCATTGATTCATGAACTAGATGGGACAATGCGAATGTAACAAAAAAGGTGAAAAAAGAAAACAAGGGAAAAAAAGAAGAAAAGGGGGGATGCAAAGTAGGAGCAGTGTAGCACTACTTTTACTTTGCATCCCCCTTTTCTTTCTTCTTTTCTCTTCTTTTCTTTCATTTATCCTTTTTTTTGCTTCCCTTACCCCAAACCTCCGACAGGAGAACACTTTGTATCAGCGCAACCTAACTTGAAAAGAAGCAAGGGCTGCACTCTTCTGCGTTATAGGTTTTTTTTCAGACAAACATTTCCAACAGGCACACATGCCTACACCAAAAGATGATGTCATTACTGACCCCATTTAAACTAACACGCCAAGAATGACAAGGTGACTTCTAAAAAATAGGTCCTCCTATCGCAACATCAGCCAGCCTGTCTAAGGCACTTCCACTGTTCACCCTGATTACCCCACTAGATGTTTCCATCTGTCGACTCACATCTTCATTTTGGATAACACTAAGACGAGCTTACATTGATGAACACGCACGAAAGTTTAGTGATGTATCATGTATGAGATTAAGCAACTCTGTTAAAAAACTATTGATAGCTTGCTTCCAGGCTTTTTATACTGTAGCCTGAAACTTCGTAATGTCTTCTATGCACATTAATCAGATTGACAAAGTAATGCACAACATGCTTAAGAATACTGCGAGGAACATGATAACGACAAAACGACCGGCCACCCAAATTTTTCGCTGTACATGTTTATAAAATGTTTATGTACACCCAAACGAGGTGCTTATGATACAAGCCGAAAGAACCTACAAGTAGGACCTTGGAGCCTTCTGGATGTAGACGTGTTGCATTTTTTCTGTGGAGGACTTTACACCCATAAGTGAGGAACAAAACTCTTGTATAATGAAGAATGTTGGCAGCTATCAGTTATAGAAAAACCTAATGCAGCTAATCTTCCCCGACACATTTGTACATTTAGACAGGTGACGTAGCTTCTGTGATTGTGGCAGTAACTCCAACAGGACCAGTGCAAAAATTGGCACTACTTGGCTAGACAAATGTCCAAACATGCCTGCCCGACTCCCTCTAGCCATCCCGGCTGAATCTGACACATGATTTCTTAACTGCTGGCTGGACAAAAACAAAACCACTGAAGCACTCACAATACACAGCGTGAAGTTCCTCTGGAGTGGTCAACTTCGTCTTCTGCGATGAAAGAGCAGCACAGTGTACTGATAAGGCACTCCTTGCAATGGTTTTCAATGCCACACAGTGACCATGATGTTCCTGTCGAAGAGAGCTTCGGGAGCTTGGAGGGTGCTTGCTCTTTTCTGGGGGCTGCTGCCGCTCCTCGTTTTCTGCTCAAGGTCAACCTGCACAAAGTTGTAGACGAGGCTTTAAGAGTTGTATATAATGATTAGCAAATTTTAGCTGAACACACATTTCCTCGTGGCACACTGAGGAATTTCTTATAAAACTTAAGGCCTCGCATATGCAAACATTTACAATCGATCCGAAGATGCACTCGACTCTAATAGAGCAAGTTTGTTATGTAGTGTATATAAAGAAAAGTCATTCCGCACAACCACAACTACAGTTGCACACGAAAACGACATTTATACGATCCTGTTTATTTACATGGTCCATTTTATTTTATTGACATGGTCCATTTTACACGGTCTTGTTTTACACGATCTAGTCTGCATGAACTCTTGAACCGGGCACCATATAGATTAAAAGACACACACAGAGTTTGAGACAAACCTAGTTTCCCGTGGAGCATCCTCTTGCACTATAACAACACATCTCAATTTAGTTAGTTGGTCAGAACGAGGTGAAAACAGCTCGCACTTGAAAAGCATGGGCAGAAGGAATGACGCCTGCACCCTGTGCTCCCTGTACATTCTCGTTGAGGGTGCAGTTTTCACCTTATCCTTATGCAATTTCGCATTTATAACATTGTTCGCTGCATAATCTTTGTGGCATTAAAGTGTGTGATACCGTCATGTGTATCCCATGTAATTAATAAAAATAGAATACAAGATAGCTTGATTCAAAAATAACAAAGTGCATCCAGTGCCATGTCCTGTAGCCGTTCTTTAGGCAAGTGGCAGAATGATTTATTCCTCAAAACATATCTTACTTGTAACCACTACAAGAGCTAACTCGTGCACTGGCACATTCTGTTTGCCTCTTCAGATTATAAGGTACCTTTTTTACACCAGAAAGTCTTCAAGAAGAATAGAAGTGTTGTAATTGTGAAGACAGAAAAGTAGAAGGAAAAAAAGATAACCTGCCCTGTACAGAGACCGAGCCTGCGAACTTCGAATAACATGTCCGATGCTCTATCAACTGAGCTACCATGGCGGCTATCCCTCTTCCATTTTGTACGGTATATATGTGCATTTATACATGGAAGAGTCAGTCAGAGCTGCTTGTTACCATTATGGCGAGTGTGGGACACCTTTTTTTTGCCTACTGGCAATTACATTACGATTGCAATTACGTTACGATTACTTCCAATATCCCTATACTTCTTTGGCAGCATTATTCATCTGTCAGTTCTCAGAAAATCTGCTAGTCACAGGAGGTGGCAATGGTTCACCCTCCCACCTAAATGCATGTACTTGAACACATGCACAACTGATCAAAAAAAAAAACAAGTCACACACCGCTAAGATTACTGAGATTCAATGTTTCAGATTCATGAGTAAAGGAAAGAACTATAAATTTAAGGGTTTGTTGTTTTTGTTGAGCACATTATAATGAGAACTAGTAGAAAATGATGCCAAACAAGCTATAAGGGATCTTATCAAAATTAACTTTAACAAAATTATGAAAAGAAAAGTGAACAAAAACGTAACTTGGCAACGTTTCTTGACAATTGAATTGACATTACTTTTTATAACATCCCTATAATTTACTGGGTAATGTTGTCGGGTAATTCTCATTATTAGAGTGGTGAGTAGGCTGACAAAGAAAGCATATGGCATTGATACTTCTTTTGAACACCTAATAGTTTGAGGACCTTAAAAGAGCGGAAGCTACTTTGACTAGACCAGAATATATAGTTGGAGCGAAAACAAAACGTACACACATTTTTACCAAGCTTTTTAACACATTTTGAGACATAAAAGTGTATGCTGCCAGTAATGTTAAGTATCATTACTTTTGTCACACTATGCACTGTAGCAGGTGTAGTTAGAGTGGTGATAGTGAAGGATTAATCAACCACGCCACCAACTGTGTTCGCATCAATGGTCGCGTATTTTAAAAATAAACCTGCTGTATAATAAAGAAGGTTTAGAGCATTTATGTTTTTATCCAAATCAAGTTAAACCGACTGGGTAAGCAAACCATTTGCATAAAATCAAAAGGCATAAAGTGATTCATGTATTATAACTATGTGAACAATTTCAGCAACGCAGGGCAAAGTGACAACAGTTCTCTTAAAAACCCCTCTCATTATAACATGCATAAAAAGCACCACACCAGAATATTTTATAGTGCATGTAATATCGAGACTACTAGACTGTCTATTGACCTTTTAGAAGAAGGGTATCTCCTTCATGTTCAAGGGGCAACCACTTAGCCTTTTCCTGAGCTTTTCTGTGAATATTTCCTGAATTTCAGATATCATTAAGATTGATTTAGAGTGAACAGATTTTGCTTACGCATTGAAACGTAGTTCTGTATGTAGCTGCAATTATGGGTGCCAAACCACCTCCAATTAATTTTTAACATTTAACTCAGTTTTTAACTGCAGCAGCACAACTAGCTGTGGGTGCCCAAAAAGTAGCTTGAAACAATACCTTTACCTCTTTGAGCCTTTCGGAAGTGTTCAGCTTCTCAGTGCTCACCTTACAACATTTTTTTTAAATTTGTGTTTGTGTTCCCACTACTCTTGCTCCTTGTACAGTGAGGAGGAGCACATGGCAAGAAGAGACAAGAAAGAAGCATTGCGAAAAAAAGCGAAATAAGCGAGGACCTCTTTTGTATCGTACAATGTGTGTAACATTACTATTGCGACAACATATAGACAAATTATCACGGCTATGCATCCATTGTAGAGTCATACACAGCTGCAACACCACGACTAAATTTATACCTTGTGTTGGTTTAGTATCCCTTTATAGTGGCAAGCTAATGATATCTGGCTTTGTTTGGCACACTATGAGATGCAGCGAAATGTGATATGGTAATCTCATTTAGAATGCACGTCATGTGGCTTCATTGTATATGTGGCCACAAGTAACTCTGGTTGCAAAGCAATATGACAGAGCCTAAACAGACGTCGCCGACCACTGCAATCTGAACTTGCCTTTGCTACTTGCCCATTATCATCCCAGCAAAAAATGAATAATTGAATCTGCTACAGGTATGCGCTAGCTTATGCTAAGGACCAAGTATGAAGGGTGTTTTGTCATTATTGAGATCAGTTATTTGTTCAAGAACACTTGCTGTCAAACACAAATACATTGCTGTCGAAGCATCAAGACTCAAATATAAAGCAAAAAGAAGTGTCTCCTTAAAAATTACAGGCCACAAGGTGCAAGATAAATATTTGATAAACTTGGGATGTAAGGCACGCATAAGAGGTGCTGCCATATTATACTTTTCCTTGTGTTGAAACCTGCTTGCTTTACTCACCCAACACATCTGTAAAGATGCCGTGAAAACACCAAGGAGCTGATGCAGCAAGGTTAAACACATGTCCAGAGATTCCACCATGCCTAAGCAGCCCTACAGCCTCCACAGTCCTGCAACCATTTGTAAGATATAGTTCTACTCAAAGTTCTTGGTTTACAGACACACATGCAAGACGCATAACCACTCTATAGGAAGTTTGCATGATAATGCGCTGGGTAGCAAAACGGATGCCAATATCAAGTATCCCGGCCTGCCGCTTCTTTCTTTCCGTTCTTAATTAATCAATCCATGGTTAATAAATGTTCCCCCGATGTGAAGTGTACTGGCAGTCCGGTGAAGAATTGCAATGTATTTCAAACACAGTCCGACTCATGGCAAGTAAGCATCCAATAGCGTTTTGTCAGCTGTTCAAGAAAAGAGCATGAAGTTTAGCTAAAACTCATGCTTTTTATAAACACCACTCAATTTGATATAAAAGTTGTGAGCATTATGTGAAGGAACACGGATTAATGTTTAATCAATGATTTCTTATAATGTACTGATATGAATGCAACTAACTGAATATGAAACGATAATTTTTGCTTGAGAATTTAGAGTTATGAACACTATCGCACTTGCCAGCTGCATCTTGTCCAAAACAGCAGCAAGATAGGCTAGTTTCTGTAGGTGAGCAGTAATGAGCAGTGCAAAGTAACAACAAGAAACACCAGTAACAACAGTATGGAGCAAGCACAGACTGCCAACTGTATAATTTATTGCACAAAAGTTCGCCTGAATATCAGTCAGACAACTCGTGCAAATGAAGGTCCAGTTGGGAATGAACAAGTTACGAAATCAACAATGCCTGCTTTCACTAACAGGACCCTCATTCACATAAAGTGTGCAGCGATAGGCCCCTACCGAGGTACGTCACAGCATGATGTCACTGGCACATATAAAATGTGTGGCTGGAAAAACACTCCCGCTGGTGGCTCAGCCCGGTACAGTCGTGCGGTGTTTGAGGCAAGTTTTATTTTTCAAAGCTTACACTTCACGTTACAATGTCGACATTAGCAGTAGTATGTGTCAGCAAACATCTAGCTGTGTGGTAAAATATTTGCCACGCTGTCTGTTTTTCTTGAAGAAGTGAACACACGTGGTGGCCTGTGCGAGGAACAGTGGCATAGTCTTCAAAAATGTGCACTGTTGATTGCGGCATGTAGTGTGCATTGAAAGGTATTGAGAATATTGGTTCAACTGAGAATATTGTGTGTGGTGTGTGCAGTATCAATAACAACGTGTCTTGTTTGCGAAGACGTTAGCACTCATGGCAGGGACCGGTCGATGAAAAAACTTGATTCGACATTTTAGTCAAGGTAAATATGCACTTGACGCAACCATCTGCGAGTGGGTACATCTCGGTGTTTGCGCTGTGTGCAGAAAAAATTTGCATGGTCACCGGGCTGGAAGATATCATTTGCTGAAGCTGCATGTATGAATCGCCCCGACGAGTACGCAAGCCAAATAAAGGTATAATTCGTTTTATCGAAGGCCTCATATGTCTTCATGTATTAAGTAGAGATTCTTGTTTCACATATACTCAGTACCTTTACCGCTCGATATTCATGAAGTGACAATGCAAACAACAAGTTTGTGTGTTAGGTCCTAAGAAAGCAATGTAAATATGCAAATAAGTTGTAGGTGTCAGATGCAGCGATGTAACTGCGCAAAAGATTACGTATATATTAGGCTACAGGTTTAGAATCGCATACATCTCAGTGGTCTATCAGGAACGTCACAAACAACTTCCTTGCCAACCAGCCCTTGCACAGAGGGAGGGAATGGCTGGCACGGCGCTTGAAGATAGAGAGGTTTCTTACTTAGGCAACATTTTGCACAATATATTTTTTAGATGCAAGACAGTACTCATCCACATTGATCATACCGATGTCTTTTGTTGTTGCTTTGTGCTGTGAATTACTAGGCATTTAGTCACCATGATCTTTAAAAGCTAATTTCAGTGTTCTCTCTCATATTGCTGACAACTGTGTTATTGCATAAATTAGGCAAAAAAGCAACACAGAAAGGCTGTCACAATAAATACACCAACATGGGTATTCTCCTGCAAACAAAAGTCGGCACTGGTCCTGTGATTACCCATCTTCCTTCTCTCTTTGCCTTGTTTGTGCTGAAACAGCCAAACACCTGATGAGTTAGATGAGAAATATTAACGCATCAAAACTATAAGTGCTTGCATCAGCAACTACACAACAGCGTGATAACCGCACCCCCGCCACACAGCAGCGAAACATATTTTGAACATGCTGGCAGTGTATTATTTCATAAAAAGCAACTTCGGCAGATTACAAAATCTCACATTGTGCATGCAAGTTTTCTTCAAAGTCAAGCGTACAATGTAGGTGCTGGCCGGCACATTATTAGTTACAAGCAAAAGCGTCTTGCAGGTACATATGCAGATTGCACGAACACCTCTCTCTCTACGCTAGGCACACACATTATAACTTTTAACAAGCACACGCCACTGTTTAGGGGCATAATAACGCTCTACCGTGAACGTATGCTAAACAACCCACTTAGGCGGTTGGCTAGTTGAATCGAGCGAAGTTACAAATTGTATCGCCAGCGAACGTAAACAAAATGCTGCTTTCCATCAAATGGCACTGCAGGCTTCGTTTAATCAACAACATAGCAAGCGCCGTGTGCGTCTTCCTCACTACATTGCACATATGAAAAAATCGATCACCATACACATGCATGTTGCCGCAGTTGTCTCGAATTAGCTCCAGTAAGGCCGCGCCGATGCGCCATGGCTCTGCTGGCGTTAGCGTTGTCAAAGCGAATCGGCAACCGCACTCGCAAAGGCGCGTCAGGTTGCCGTTTCACGACGCCTCGTTCGAGTGCAGCAACACACACTTGCACTGAGTGGCATACTTGGTCTACATAAAAAAGTGTCCCCCTTACCTTTAGTTTCTTTCACACTGTCCTGAGGGAAGCAACCACAGGCGTCAGCCGTCACCTCGGAGTCCTTCGAGCGCCCGCCCAACCCGCCGATTCCTTGGACAACTCGCACTTGATCCGCACTCGAACAACCGCGGGAATAGGGCGCAATCTTAGCACATCACACGAACGAGGAACGGCGCTTCCTTGCGTAAATTTAACATTTCGTGCTCTCGTGTGTAGCAGCGCGAACACAGGAGAGAGCATGCCCACGGAGACAAAGACAAACAACATGTGGCTTTAGCTGTGAATGGATATGGCTTGGATATCTGTGTGAGGAAAAAAAAAACATCTGTCGCTGCTATAAACTGAAAAACATGTATGTTATCTGGCAAAATAACTTTAAAAGTGATAAACGGTTATTCAAAAAACAAGTTACAGCCTGTGAATATTTTCGCAGGTTTTTGTTTTGTTTTTGTTCTAGCAGACGACAGCCTCCTACTGCTTCTACGACAGACGTAGTGCGGCTTCACGTTCGGTGCGTGTCGCCGACGCAAAGCTCTACAGTAGTGATATCAGAGTTATCAATTCTCAATGAATCATAGGATGGCTGCAAAGCAGTAACATTTTGACATAGTGCAGTACGCAATCTTTCAAGGTATGACATTTCTTTGCTCTGAAGCAAATCGAAGCAAGCCGGCCGGCGCAATCAGCTGATGTCGCCGCTGCGCGAGGCATGGTCGTGCGCAATAGCGTCGCGCCCCGCGCTCGATTTGTCATCAAGCGATAGAGCTACTAAGTGGAATACAGCTAGATGCAGGGATTACTGGCGTATCACTCTAATTCCCTGTGGTGGCCGACTCAATCGCAAGAGAGCCCCGGGAAACAACCTTCAACTGCTCAAGCTTGTGTGTGGGTGTAAAAATACTTGTTTTCATCCGCGGCGGGGCAGCAATCTACAGTTGAAAGACATGCGAAAAGCATGTGACGTATATACAATCACAAAACATATGCACACAACAATAGATACGATCGCATATCGTACATAAATATGCCAACACATAGCGTGTGAAAAGCAAATTTATATACATAACTTAAACTCCAATGCACTGTTCTGCGTGAATAGCTTAGCGATTCTTTCGCCGGCACTCGCACGCGTCGGACGCAGGAATCATGGGCTCCCGCGGAGCGGCAAAGGCGGTCCTTGGTGGCCGCGGAAACAGGATTACTGACGAAAGTGACAAGGATTATGAGATGATCTTGCCGAATCTGCCAACAGGACGTATTGTTGTGAACACAGTGTTTTTGCACGGTGATATTCGGGTGAGGCCTTTCAAGGTCGAAGATTTCCGAGATGCCCTGGACAAGGAGCGACTGCTTCCCGACGTAATTGCATTGGGCGCCTACCAGATCAACCATGTGTGGGCCGTCACCTTTAACAGCCAGGAGGCGACGAAAAGGTTGACTGAACTGAAAAAAACTCCAGGTCAAGGGACGCCGCTGCCTCGTTATCGACCCTCAGGAGCAGAAGGTGAGGCTGCGGCTTCACTGGCTGTTACACGGCGTTTCGGACGAAGATGTCCACACGGCGTTGGCAGCGTTCGGTAAAGTTACAGAAGTGACCCGGGAACGCTGGCGTGTGGAAGGAGTGAATGAGAAGAATTCGACGACCCGCGCTGTTTTCATTAAGCTGAAAAGCGGTATGAAAGTCGACGACCTGCCTCATCAGATACGAGTCGCCGGTGAATTAGCCTTAGTGGTTGCCCCAGGTCGGCCTATGCAATGCCTACGTTGCAGCGGAACAGGACATGTGCGTCGCGAGTGTAAGGTGCCTCGGTGCTCTCGCTGCCGGCGTTTCGGGCATGGGGACGCGGAATGCGTCCGTTCGTACGCCGCAGTGACCGCATCAGCGGAGGCCGAAGATGCGTCGGAACACATTATGGACGTGACAGAAGCAGAGGACGCGGCTGAAGGTTGCGGAAATCAAGTCGCAGAAAATTCGAACTGCACATCTGCAACATCAGTAGACGAATCCACACCGGCACCTGTGGACGCTCGACCAGGTTTTGCAGCTGTATCGACCAAGACAGCTGACAATGCAGTGACAATCGCAGGCTGTGAAGTAGCCGGAGCGTCTGCCCATGCGTCGGAGCAAGCCAAGTTGTCGATGGTGCCTCCTGTAGCGTTGGTGTCGACACGAAGATAGACGGAAACACGTGCAACGCCAGCCGCGTCTCTTGGCCCAGCGGGGTCGCCGAGTAGCGAGAGCATGCGACAGACGCGAATCACATCGGCTCCGGCTCAGGTTCAATTTCAAGAAGAATTTCTTCCTGGCGACCTGTTGCAACAATAGGAACTTGTTCCTAGCATCACCACTGTCAAGCCTATACCGGACTTCAACCTGTGAGTGCGCTTTTAAACGTTTTAACGCTTTCGAAAGTTCTTGAAGAGGTCCACCTCGCTAACCCTAACAAGCCGGAGACGCGGCTTGGACAGAACGCCGCCCCGCTCTACAGCGGATGGCGAGCGTCTCTGGGAGCGTCGCAGCCGACGAGAAGCACTCATTGCCCTCTCGCTCCACGGACCACATGATGGATACGCAGACCAGTCAAGACGCCGATACGCAGGTGAGCGATGAGGACAACGCAAATCCATGGATCACTGTTACCAAGAGAGCGAACAAACGCCGACAGCTGCAACCCCACAACGTACCGACTGAACAGCTGCCCAGCACGCCATCTGAGCCCGCTCTACGCCAGAGCCGGCCTAGGACGCGTCTACCAAGACTCCCACCGCTACCTGCCGAGGACTACAAGCTAGCAATCCGTCCCCATGGTGGATTAAATCTCAGCAAGGTTAGCCCCAAGACATTACTTCTCGCCATAGTTCATGCAGCAAATATACGCAGTGACAAGCCTGATATCAAGCTTCGAGTTGACGAAAATCAAAATGTGCTAACAATAAGCACCTCATCTGAACACATCGCCATGGCACTTGGACAAATCACCAAAATTACAGTGCACGCAACAACCTACGACATCACCTCTTATGGTATTGCGCCTGATAATTCGTGCAAAGGGGTGGTCAACGGAATAGGCCATGAAATCACACCAGACGAATTCCTGACAGAAGTTGAAGTACCGGGCTACGAGGTCCTTACGTATAGACGCCTCGGCAACTCCGGAGCAATGGTGCTCACATTTTGTGGCAAGCGAGTCCCTTTCTTTGTGAACGCGTACGGACAGGCTCTCCGCTGCTACCTCTACAAACGGACTATTCCCCACTGTAGAAAGTGCAACAAAACTGGACACCGCGAAGATGTGTGCCCACAGCCTCCTGACACACCGAAATGTCGAGTGTGCGGGGATTCACTATCACCCAGCAACCACGAGTGCCGCCCTTCTTGCATGCTTTGTGGTGGCGACCACCCGACGGCTGCCAAACCATGCCCAAAGCGGTTTTTGCCACCTGTCGACCGACGCAAACCACCCCGGTCAGCTACTCCCACCAAGAAGGCCCAGTCACCATCTCCCAGCCCCGGACGGCAGAGCAGTGCGTCCGGGAGCGCAGCCAGGCGAAGGAGCCATTCCAGGGATAAGTCGGGGCCCAAGCGAGGAAACTCGTCATCGCGGAGTGGTTTCGCTGGCCAGCCGGGATCTCAAGGCTGGCACACGGACGGGACAACGCATCATCATGGCCAGCAAAGCGGTTCCCACAAGAAAGCACAAACGGTAAGCTGGGCAGGGCAGTTCCCTCCTCTCCCTCCCTCTCCACACCAGTCCCACTCCCTCACACAAACATCAACGCAGGAAAAAACACCACAACCAACGCCACCTAGACTACCACAACCCATGTCAGTAGACACTCAGCTTCACCCTGACATGTCGTCAACTACGGCACGATCCGACTATTGCACACGAGAGGCGTTGAACGAAATGGCTACTTCTTTAAGGAACGAATTCGCAGCTATGATGCAGGTAGAAATGCAGAAAATGAAGGATAGCATTATGGCTGAACTAACAGCTCCACTCCAACAATTGATCCAGCAGGCCCTGCAACCTGCTATCCAGCAGATTGTAACGGATGTTAAACAGCAGATATCGGCTGCACTTGGCCAACTTGATATTTCGCCATCTGCACCAAAACGCACCACGTCTCCGACACGTGAAACACAGCGACCGCGTCCTTACATACGCCCCTCCCGTTTCCTATCACCGTCCCGAAAAACCGTCCCAACAGCCGCAGCTGCGGCAGTCCCGCTTCCCACCACCCTCCACCAAGATTTAGCACATTCCGAAATGCCTACGTGTACTACCGAGGCCCCGCTATTGCATGATCATGGCGAGAAACCGTAGGTCAACGCGTGACACCCCTCAACTCCTACGTGTGTGGCAGTGGAATTGCAGGGGGTATCGTAGGAAACGCGGAGCTGTAATGCATTTTATTGCGACGCAGCAGATTACTCCCGATGTCATAGCGTTACAAGAAGTACAATGTACCCCTACGCTTCCGGGTTACACCACATACACGGACGTAACGAACAATACACCACATCGCACAGCTACATTAGTTTCTAAGCATGTCACTGTCATAGAACACACCCTTCAAAGCACCTCCATCTCACACGTACTTCTCGAATTAGTCCCGTGCTCTCGTTCCAGTAGCAGCCTGTACGTGCTTAACGTTTACAGTGCACCTAACGCCAGGAACGATGACTTCGGTAATCTATTCGCACAAATCTGCAAGTTGGGTAAACAAATAGTTATTGTAGGAGATTTCAATGCCCCCCATCCGGCTTGGGGCTACGCAACAGAAACGCCTAAAGGCCGACGACTCGCACAGGTTCTCGCGATTCATCGCATGACCCTGCTGACAGAACCTGATCAACCCACTCGCCTAGGTAATAGTGTGAGCAGGGACACATGCCCCGACCTCACGATAGTCAAGGGCGTTAGTCACCATTCCTGGTGCAACCTCATGGTGAATCTAGGCAGTGATCACCATATACTAACTACAGAGCTCCAAGTAGCAGCCACGCGTGCCCCAGAGCGCATCATAAAACTAACGAATTGGGATGCATTTAGGCGTAATCGTATAACTACCCATCAGGACTCTCCTTCCCTAGAGGCTTGGATATTAAAACTTCACTCCGATTTTCAAAGAGCTACCAAACTCATCGCTGCGACGACAGAAACGCCGGATGTGGACCGGCATCTGCTACATCTCTGGGATGCCCACAGAGGCTTGACACGGCGGTGGCGGCGACAGAAACATAACCGAAAACTTCGTCTCCGAATCGCCAAACTAGCTACTGAGGCACAGGACTATGCGAACATCCTCACTAGCAATAATTGGCATAACTTCTGTGATCGACTCAACGGCTCACTAAGTACACCTCGAACGTGGCGTATACTCCGTGCTCTTTTAAATCCCACGCAGACAAAATCACACACTGCTAACGCAATCCGCACCATTCTCCACAAATCAGGGCTCGACGATAACACTCTGCTGCACACCTTAAAGCAACACTATGTATCCACGGGCCCCCGTCCCGCCTACCGTGATTATCCACACGTACACGATACGCCTCTAGATGAGGACATTACAGAAGCAGAGGTTAGGGCAGCTTTGCAAAGCATTAAGCGCAACACAGCACCCGGTACAGACGGGATTACGTACACACTTCTGCGTAATTTAGATGACCAGTCCATCGAATATTTAACCGCTTTTTACAACGAACATTGGAAAAACGGCACGCTACCACAGGAGTGGCGACACGCAGAAATCATACTTATTCCAAAGCCTGGCAAGCCGCTATCCCTCCAGAATCTTCGCCCTATATCCTTAACTTCATGTGTAGCTAAACTCTTTGAACGCGTTGTTCTTTCTCGACTACAACCATTTCTCGAAGACAATCACTTTTTTCCTGATACACTATTCGGCTACCGTCCTGGTATCTCTACACAGGACGTATTATTACAGCTTAAGGAGGACGTGTTGGATAGCCCCTCTTCAAACCAGGTCCGAGCTATTCTGGCCCTGGATCTGAAGGGTGCTTTTGACAACGTCTCCCACAACCTTATTCTTGACAATCTCGCTTCATCTCGGTGTGGCTCACGTATCTACAATTACGTCAGGTCCTTTCTTTCTGACCGCACGGCCACTATTGGGATTGGAGACCTCCGTTCGGACGTCATTCGTCTCGCAGGCAGAGGAACACCACAGGGCTCGGTTCTCTCGCCCACTTTGTTCAACGTGGCTATGGCTAAACTCCCTTCCCTATTACAACAGGTTCCCAACATCCAGCATGCCATCTATGCAGATGACATTACAATTTGGGCGACCAAAGGATCAGACGGAACCATTCAGGACGCCCTACAGGAAGCTGTGTCTGTGGTACAAGACTATGCTGCTGCCGGCAGCCTTACGTGCTCAGTGGATAAGTCGGAGTTGTTATTAGTATACAAGCGGCGCCGCAAAACCGCTGATTCTCCTGACATTTCGCTGTTTCTTGATGGCCATCCTATCCCTCTGGTACCACGAATTCGCATTTTAGGCCTCTACCTTCAGTCCGACGGCAAGGCCTCGTACACTACACACCTTCTGGCTCAGCAGATAACTCAAATTACACACATGATCCAACGCATCACCAATCGCAGGAGAGGCCTCTGTGAGAAAGATGTCCTCCGCTTAGTACAAGCACTCATAGTTAGTCGGCTCACCTATCATCTTCCCTTTCACAATCTCACTCTAGCTCAAATAAAAAAGATGGACATCCTTCTACGGACAGCTGTGAAGGCGGCTATCGGCTTGCCTCCACACGCATCTACACAACGCCTCCTTCAATTAGGAGTCCACAACACCATAACCGAACTCATCGAGGCCCAGCACAATAGTCAGCTCCAACGGCTCAGGCAGACCCGTCAGGGCTGCGCCATCCTGTCTCGTCTTGGCTACCCGATTCCTCAAAAACCCGCACAAGTACCGCGATATAAACTTGCTTCTACTGTCCGCGCACTCATCAAAGTGCCTCCGATTCCACGCAATATGAATCCCTCCCGCCACGCCGGTCGTCGACGTGCCCGAGTTCAGGCTATGACACGCGTCTTTGGTGATGGTAAATCAGATTTACAAGTACTTTACACTGATGCAGCACGCTACCCAGAGAAGTCAGCCATGTGTTTAGCCGTGACAGATGACACAGACGCCCTTGTGGCGTCTGCCACACTTCGCACTACAGACAGTGGTCTGGCAGAGGAGGGAGCTCTCGCTCTGGCAATTGTTTACGCTACGACACTGTCACATGACTCCCCTGTCACTATTGTAACAGATTCACAAGCTGCTTGCCGTGCTTTCGCTCAAGGACTTGTGGCTGCACATACACACAATATCCTCTCTTCTGTCTCACCGTCCGCATTACGTCCTGTGCGTATCGTCTGGACTCCTGGACACGCCTCTCTCCATGGTAATGAACGCGTTCATGCGGTTGCCCGAGAGCTGACCGGCCGGGCTCCATTGGAAGAGCTGTCCAATCCAGACGACGCATCGACAGAACCACTAAACTACAACGCTACGCTGCAGTACTATCGACAGAGCCGGTATACGTATCCTCCCCCTCATCCTTCACTTAACAGAGCAGATGCTGTCGCTTGGCGGCAACTACAGACCAATTCATTTCCTTGCCTTTATATGCTAAATCGCTTTCATCCGACTCTCTACCCCTCGTACTGCCCCTTCTGTGGATCCGTACCGACGGTGTACCACTCCACGTGGGAAAGCTCTGCCCCACAGGGCGTGCCTCCCATTCCTAATCCCACCCCTTCCTCTTGGGAGTCTGCACTGCTCAGCTTACGCCGGCAGGAACAGCAGCAGCTGGTCCAGCGGGCTCGCAGGGTCGCGCAAGGCAATGGAGCCCTGGACTGAGGGCCCCACCCAAAGAAGGCTCAGTTTCCATTTGTTATTAATAAATGTTTATTCTCTCTCTCTCTTGGCCCAGCGGTGCCGTTTCAGCCTTTAAAAGACCATTGAAAGAACCTGTGAAGACGGGAGACAAGAACAGATCAAGTAGCGTGGAAGAACCACCGGCAAAGACGCCGACTGGCAGACGCACCAGCATGAGAGCAAGAGCTGGTGGCACCACGGACAAGAAAGCTGTGAACAATTCAATTATACTGTGCAGTGAAACCGGGCGGTCGGACGGTCCTAGAGGCGTCTAGCGTAGCGCTAGATGTGCAAGGTAAGCGCCATGCTCCGGTCCTAACTCCTCCGCATGGTTGTAATGGCGCCTCAGGTATCATTTAGCTTCGCCACGCTGAATGTTAGGGGCTTGGCTTCAAAGAAGAAGCAAAGCCAAGTCTACCGGTTGTTATTGGAAGAAAGTCTGGATGTGCTTGCAGTGCAGGAGACGAAAGTTGAAGGCGAGGAGGAGACTGGGAGCATGGTGCTTAAGTTTACATCACGGTATTTTGCTACTGTGAGCCAGGCCATAGGCACATCAGGGGGATGTGTTCTTTTTGTTAGAAAACTGCCACGATTAGTCGTAGAAAATGCCTTTTCTTGCTCTTCAGGCGGAGTAGTATGGTGTGATATTGTTTATTGTGACACTGAATGGCGCATTATATGTGTTTATGCTCCAACTACTGGCCAGGAAAGATCGGGTTTTTTTCCAATTTACGACAACATATGTGTACCGGTAGGAAAATATTATTGGTGGGTGATTTCAACTGTGTCTTGAATGAAAGTGATAGATCAAGCAGGCGCAACGTTAAAGATGATTAATGAACACGAATTAGTAGATGTAGCGGAGTGTTTGCATAGCTCCCGAGATGTGAAGTATACCCACTTTCAAGGCACAAGTAATGCCCGATTGGATCGACTTTACCTTACTGCATGCGATATCCCAGTGTAGCAGTTATAATGTTGTCCCTGTTTCCTTCTCCGATCACTGTCTTGTAAAATGCAATATCGGGTCAAAAAAAAGAAAGGAACGCTTTTCTTGGGAACAGTGGAAAATGAACTCTAACCTCTTAAGGGATGAGTCGTTTGGCGCATCAGTTATTAAAGAAATAAGTAATATTAACATAGAGTGTATGGACAAAATAGGAGAAGAATGGGAGCTATTCAAGCAGCGAATCAAAATAAAAGCAATAGAGAGATCTATCGTTTTATCTTTTGAATGTAAGAAGAATGAGAAAGTGCTTAGACGAACACTTGAGAGACTAACAGCTCTTGAATGTGAAAAACCTGGAGTATATGGGGACGATTTGCGAAGTATCAAACAGAGGATAGAGGTATATGAGGAGGAACGCTATCGTGGAGCGCTAGTGCGAGCCAGAGCAACATCAATGACTGTGGATGATCGCCCGACGAAACGAGCGCTTGGATTAGAGAAGAGTCATGCCAGACGAAATCATATAGATGCCATTGAAGTCAACAGTATCGAAGTTTCAGACAATGAGAGCATAGGACGAGCGTTTGGCAAACACTACGAAGGACTCTTCACTGCCACGCCCATTGATTCAGAGGCATTTAAGCAGGAGTTCCTTAGCAGAATGCCGAAGTTGTCAGATAACACCAAATCAGCTTTAGAGCTATCTATAACGCCAACGGAAGTAGAAAGGGCTACAGATAAAATGAATCCTGGTAAATCTCCAGGGCCGGACGGGCTTAGTGCTTCGTTTTATAAGGAGTTCAAAAATGAATTATCCCAAGTACTTGCAGTCGTCTTCAATCAAGCTTATAAACTTAATGGCCTCCCTAGGTACTTTAGTGAAGCACATACAGTTTTGATACCTAAGACAGAACACTCGGAGAAGTTGAAATTAGTTTCTTCGTATAAACCGATATCACTAACTAATTGTGATTACAAAATTTTAATGAAAGTACTAGCACGGCGACTTCAAGGAGTAATCAAAGAATTGGTAGGGCCTCACCAAACATGCGGGATTATGGGACGCTCCATTGTGACTAGTATACACAAGATGCGCTGCGTGCTCGAGTGTAGCGATGCCAATCAAGTAGGGGTAGCCATTCTACAGATTGATCTCGAGAAAGCTTTTGATTGTGTTTCCCACAACCTTCTGCTTGCCATTCTTGACCATGTCAACGTTGGTTTTGTAATCAGAGATAGAGTATCTATGGCATACCGGAACTTCACAACCAGACTGGTAATCAATAAGACGCTAGGAAATACAATTAACATAAAGCGTTCTGCCCGTCAGGGCTGTCCTCTGAGTCCCCTACATTTCAGTTTATATATAGAATCGTTGTGCTTAGCAAGAGCTCAAAACAGTTGCATTCGTGGCTTTATATTACAAGAATCTGAAGTTAAAATATTGGCATATGCCGACGATGTGGCTGTTTGTTGTATCGATCAAGATAGTGTTACCACTACCATCAGTGTGGTTAAAAGGTTCGGCAAGGCAACTGGCAGTCTAGTAAATTGGGGAAAGTGTCTGGGTTTCTGGCATGGAGAGTGGTCGTCAAAACCAGACTATTTTGCCAATGTTAAATGGGTGACCACACCTGTCAAGTACTTAGGGGTGCCACTGGAATTTTAAAAAGATAATGAGAACTACTGGCAAGAACAAGCGAAAGAAATCCGGACGAAAGCTAATAGATGCAACGGTAATCATCTGTCAGTATTTGCTAGGGCGACTGTCTGTAACCTTTTCTTTGCCTCAAAACTTTGGTATGTGATGCAAGCATTGCATTGTTCAAGGGCAAACATACAGAAGTTTCATCGCATCTTCGCAGTGTTCGTGTGGGCTTCGAACTGGGAGAGATGCAGTCGAACTAATCTGTTTCGAAAAGTGAAACACGGAGGGCTTGGTTTAACACAACTTTTCATACGCCAAGTCGTAAATAGGTTCTTTTTTTTCGCTACACAAGGGACCCTTTCTTACGTACAGGGTGCCAAATGAGACTAATGCGGGCTTTACCTGGATATGTTGTTAGCACGAATGACATGACCGGTGCTGTGCGCGGGTATCTTAAAGAGGTTATTCTAAGTGTACGGTTTTTATCTCTTAGATTTTCCAATGAATATTTGTTTTCAGTGTCTCGAAAGAAGTTGTACAAAGATGTATGCGATGTTGTTTTACCTGAACCGCTGTACCGTGTCATGTATGCTGGAGGTGAAGGGAAGGATGTGCTAAAACGAGTGAAGAGAATGCAAGTGGCTCCTGGCGCGAAGTCTTTCTTTTTCAAGCTGCACACAGGTACATTATCAGTCAGGACATTTCAAGCTGGTTTTTACTTACCTTGGGGGACAAATTGCCTTATCTGTAAAAAACCGAAAAATATTGACCATGTTTTCTTACATTGTTGGGAGGGAGTATATTTTTGGGATGTACTTCAAAGGACGTTACAGAAAGAATTATCTTTGAATTCATATGGTATAAGATTTCTGCCAACAGTGGACGAAGAGGGAATGCCTTTTGATTTGATTATGCTGTGTGGACTTCACTGTTTATGGCGGGCCCGTATGGCGGGTTACTATCGCGATCAGGATGCACGGCCTGCACGAATGTATTTCCGTGAATGTATGGCCAAGTATGTTGAACTGCAGAAAACTCTGCCTGATTTTACCTGAGTGGTTGTCGAGGGTGGAGCCCTTGGCAGCACTTAGGGAATTTTAAATTTCAGTCGGACTGTTACTGCTTGTTGTTGTTCTGCTTGTGGTTTGATGTATGCGCCTGTAAACAGACAATAAAGCAAAAAAAAGAGCTTAGCAAGTTAACGCACTCAGTTCACGTGCGCGAGCTCAACTAAGTGGCGCAGGTTCAAATCCCACAAAATCTAAATTTTTCTTTTTGTTTTTTTTTCAACGTTTTTATTGTACTGCTATTTTTTCTAATGCCTTAGGTTATAAAACAAACTAAAGGCAATATTGCATTCAAGTACGTATGTGGGACTGTGTTTTTTGCGCAACAGTAATTAGTATTTTTATTTTCATTATTAACTTTTTATTTATTTCATAATATAACAAAATTAAGGACTAAGGGGAACATTGGGTCTGCTTGATTGTGAAGGGACTCGAGAACTGAGAAAACTCAAACTAAAAAGTTTATTTGAGAAAACACTGAGCATTTCACAGCCGGACCAGTTTCTTCAAGGGTAGGCCCTAGGTATGCGCGAGACTTGCTATATGACTCATCTCAAGCTGTGGCAGTTGAGGGAAGGCAATATAACTGAGGAGGAGTTCCAAAATATATTTTGGTTGATGTTTTTTGATTCCTCCAAAATAAGGGCTGCACAATTGTGATCGAGCCAAACCAAGAATTGCGGGCACGAAGCCATGAGACAGAAAATGAATATTGATTGTTTGAAAAATTGCCCTTAATGAGAGGAAGAGTTATGGAGTGCTACGTAGCTTAACCCGCAGTAGGAATTTTATATATACATATAGATAGTTTAAAATGGACAATGTTGCACACACAGACATTGGTTAAATTTCTTTGCAGCACAGTTGAAGCATCTATGTAGAACTGAAGCATCAAGAGAAGCTCATGCGTCCTCACTTTATTGCGCTTTACATAGCTTGTATGCATCCATGCAGCCATGATATAATATATTTTAAAGCATTTGTTTAACCTATAATCTTCTTATCCATTAAAGCTGGCCCATAAGTTGTGTATTATTTAGCACTACAATTGAAGCGTAATCTGCATGGTGGTCTGAAACAATGCTTTTGAAGATCTCAAAACGACCCAGCTCTATACACGACCATCCGTACATCAATGATAAGCACCATTATGTGTCCGTACATATCAGTTGTGCTCTCATACCTAATTATTTTTCTGGCCACTCCCTCTGCCCCTACCTCGTTTCTGTCGTGAAGCTGTGGCAAGTTGTGTATAGCTGTATTTATATTGTAGGAGCACATATACTATCAATAAAAAATTATTTTTAGGCTACATGCAATTAGTTTTCATAGATTTTCATTTCTTTTGTCGGTGCTCAGGAGAGCTAAGCTCATGGTCGATATTTTAAAATAACATTTCTCTTTGCCAATGTTAATGAGAACAGTTTCAATTATATTGACAAGTTCATTCACATTGAACTTAGTTCTCATTATTATTGTTTCTACCAAAAAACGAGCCCTTGAAGTTATGCTTTTCTTGCTTGATTTGTTTTCGTGTGACAGCATGCAAGTAAAATGACAGTTATTGTTATTCCTTGTGAATGACACATTTTCTGTGTGACAGACTTTAGCACCCTGTCATCTGCAGAAGTTGTATTCATTCTGGAGAAGGGCGAACAGTGGTGACTGACAACACAGACTAGCCTGCGTTATTCTTTTGTACTATATATGTCACTGTGCATTCATTTATAACTTTATAGAGCTCGGATTTCCTGCTAAAAATGTGACAACTGTACAGTTTCCACATTTTTGCAACAATCCACATTTCTTTCATACTACACTATTGCACATTTTCGTAAGCACCTTACAAAATTTGTATATTTCCGTAAGACCTTACATTCTGTATTTTCTTTATGAAAGCTTCTGTACACTCCATACACTTTCCTTATCCTCCCTTATTTTCCATAATGACCTCTCCGTATGCTCCATAAGTTTCCTTATCTTTCCATATTTTCCATAAAACTCACTCCATCTACGCCATAAAACTTCCTTATCCTTCCATATACTCCATAAAAAGCTTTCCATATATGCCATACATTTTCTTTATTTTTCTGTATACTCCATAAAAAGCTTTCCGTATACGCCATACAATTTCCTTATCCTTCCATATACTCCATAAGAAGCTTTCCGTAAATGCCATACAACTTCCGTAAATTTTCATAAAACTCCATATGTTTTCCGTATGTAGCATAAGGAAATGTTGCGGAGATATATATTTTCCGTAAGATTTCATACGGAACTTTTCAGTAGGGTAAATGCAAATTCATAATTATTTCATATGGTAGTGACCATTTTCCAATAGTTCCAGCACATCAATAGCAAAATGCATGATCCCCACAGGCTCTCAAGTGTTTCACCGACAAAGCGGATTGGGAACAGTTTCACAAAAGTACGCTCTTAACTTGCAATGACGTGAGGTGTTAAGCATAGAGACAGCTGTAGGCTAGTCTACAGCTTTTTTATTGATGCTGCAACTAAATGCATTCCACAAACATGAGGACGGTCAGGCAAAAGACGAGGTCGAATAATGAATGCCGTAATGTTTGCAAATAACAAAAAAATGCGAGGCCTGCGCGGAAAGCGCTGCACAGTCACAGCAAAAGCTAGAAGAGCAGTCTTTCAGAGCTTTTCAAAGTAGCACTGCAAGCACATCTGCTTGATACCCACTGGGGTATTATTCATAAAAATTTTTGCGTAGTAGGCCGGCATTCCCTATTTTTCGTCATTCTTATGAAAGGCGTGGAATCGGCTAAACAATTGCAAAAATTTTGTGTCAATTGTTCATGGAGTGTTTGACGAGGAAGATGAATTATGGCTAAAGTGGGTGTGAGCCACAGTTTATAGGGGAACAAGAACAAGCTTTTGTAATGGGCTGAAGCATTGGGCAACGCACTCATTACGCTATTCAATTTGTGCGACAAGTGGTTGTTATTTTACTGTTCGAAAACGCTTTATACGTCGTAATTACGCGATTGCTTTCCCGACATCAAGCCTACCTAAGGCAAGTTTGCCAACAAGTAACAAGCACTGGTGTTTTGACCCCTTTCCGGAGTGGCATCCTGTTCTTGACGCTTGTGTGTGTTTGCCTGACTTCTGATGAAGTATGTTCTGTGTACTTTACTGGTGATAACGTCATTCATAAAAGAAAAAAAAACTGGTGTGGCACAGTGGTAGAATACTGGGCTGGGACCCAGTGGACCTAGGTTCGAGCCCTACTGTGCCACTTGTACTGGTTTTTTTATTCAAATTTCAAGCGTTGTGGTTACGGACACCGGCAGCGGCGGACAACCACGTGTAACCCGAGTTGTGATCTCATAACACCTTTCACTGTAATAAAGCATGGAACTTGTTTCGAGACTCACTGACCGTCGAGAGTCTTATAAATGTTATGGATATTATGTCGCAGGAAAGAAGGTTCTGCCAACTGACGAGAAGAAAAAAATGCCATAATTTTATACCACCATGACGTCATATACACAGAAGGGTAAAGTTTTGAACAGGGTAAGAAGACTAGAAGGAAAACGTATTCAGTCCCCCTGCAGAACACGCAAGGCGACAGATGAAAGGGTCAAGAAAACACCCTTGGGACACACTTGGAACACGTCACCAGCTCACCACACTATAGCGAAGCGTTACAATGTTACGAAGCCAGAATGGAAATAAAGAATATAGAACGCCAATATACAACATACAATGAACCCTTCTGTTTGGCTGAACTAAATGCCTCACTTACTTGCTGCGATAAATCTACCCCAAAGCCGGACCGTGTGCATATGAAATGTTCGACCACCTTCCTACCTAAATACCAAAAGCACTCCTCTTCATGTATAATGCGATATGCTTTCCCAGAAAACTACCCCCGGCATGGAAGGGAGCCATCGTTTTCCCGATTCTAAAACGAGACAAGGCTAATTTGCGTGAACTAGTTGTCTTTGCAAGGTCTTTCAGAAAATGATAAACAGGCGCGGCTGATGCAATGTCTTGAAACCAATGGCCTGCGTAACCTATACCAACGTGGGTTTCGAGAAGCTCGGTCCACCACTGACCACCCTGTCTTTATCGAGGAAAAACACTTTACGCTTTTATTGATAAGCAATTTTCTTCTTTTTGTGTTTTTCGATAAATAAAAAGGCGTATAACACTGCATTGTGCTTTGACATATCGCAAGACCTGCCACATTGAGGTGTGTGGGGTACAATGCTGAGAATCATGGAACGTTACGTGTCAAACCGGACTTTTTATGTGTGTGTGGGCACTGTCTTATTACGGATGTTTGAAGAACGCAATAAATATCCATATCATCACAATCAATGTCCATATCTTTAGTAAGATGAACTGGCGCTCTTTGGCCGTGAAATGGTCCTTGCGCCACCAAACATCAAACATCATCGTTATTGACAGAACAAATTTAACCGCTGCACTTGTGAACAACCTTTTCCCCAAACCTGCTTATCGAAAGCCACATTTTCTTCTGTCTGCTCACGATTTATTATTTCGTGTACGTAGAATGTGTATATCTTCTTCAGCGAAAACATTTTTCATTAAACTGCACACTTCCACGGTGCCAGTGAAAACGTGGCTGAATAAAAAATCAATATACGTACCCTGGACAGTGAAATGTAGGCTCTGCAACCAACCTGAGGCTATAGAGCATTATTTCATTCATTGTCGTGACGATTTCTATTTTTGGGATATTCTAAATAGAACGTTAAGCAAAGAACTTCCAATCACAGCTCATGGTATTAGGTTCCTTCCGTTCAAAAACAGTCTCACTGATAATACTACTTACGACCTGTTTATGTTGTTGGGACTTTATTCACTATGGAAAAGTCGCATGATGGATAGACACGCCGAGGCACCACGGTCGACGAGATCTGTCTTCCGAGAAGCAGCTGCTCAAGTTCGCAGTGTTGTTGAGATGTTTGACCCCGTTACGGAGTGGCTTCCCGTTCTTGATGCTTGTGTGTGTTTGCCTGAATTCTGATGAAGTATGTTGTGTGTACTTTACTGGTGATAATTTCATTCGTTAAAGAAAAAAAGAAAACAAAACCGGTAGGGCTCAGTGGTAGAATACTGGGCTGGTACCCAGCGGACCCAGGTTCGAGGCTCCGAGCCCCACTGTGTCACTCTTCTAGGTTTTTTTCTTCTAATTTCGCGTGATGTAGTTACGGACACCGGTGGTGGTGGAACACATCGCGTGACCCGAGTTGTGATCTCATACCATCTTTCACTACAATAAGGCATGGAAGTTGTTTCGGGACTCACCGACACCCGAGATTCCTATACACGTTAGGGATATTATTCCGCAAGAAAAGGGGTTCCGCTGAAAGGCGAGATGAGAAAGTTGGCATAAGTTTATATCCAGTATGACGTCATTTACACAGGATTGATTTGATATATATGTGCGGTTTAACGTCCCAAAACCACCGCATAATTATGAGAGACGTCGTAGTGGAGGGTTCCCAAAACTTCAACCACCGGTGGTTCTTTAACGTGTACCTAAATCTGAGCAAACAGGCCTACAACATTTCCGCCTATATACACAGGAGTTGAACAGGGTGAAAAGAGTAGAAGGAAAACATATTCACTACCCCTGCTGAACGCGAAAGGTGACAAATTGGAGGGTCAGGCAAACACCCTCGGGTCTCCAACTGACTACTTTATAGCGAAGCGTTCCGACGTTACAAACCCAGAATAGACAGAGATTAGAACGCCAATCCACAACACACAATCAACCTTTCTGTTCGGCTGAACTACATGTCTCAGTTACCTGCTGCAATAAATCTACCCCAAACCCGGACCATGTGGCATATGAAATGCAGAAACACCTTCCTACTGAAACCCCAAAAGCCATCCTCTTCATGTAAATGGTGGATATGCTTTCCCGGCAAGCTACCCCCAGTCTGGAAAGGAGTCATCGTTTTCCCGATTATAAAACGAGGCAAGGCTGATTGCGTCAACTAGTTGTCTTTGCAAGGTCTTTCAGAAAATGATAAACGCGGCTGATGCACTTTCTTGAAATCAATGGTCCGCTTGACCCATACCAGTGTGGGTTTCGAGAGGCTCGGTCCACCGTGGTCAGCCCTGTCTGTATCGAGGCACAAACTCTTGACACTTTTGTTGATCAGCAATTTTTCGTTTTTGTGTTTCTCGATAAAAAAAGCATACGACACTGCTTTGTGCTTTGGCATATTGCGAGACCTGCCGAATTGAGGTGGATGGGGTACAATGCTGAGAATAATCGAACGTTACGTGTGGAACCGCACTTTTTATGTGCGTGTGGGCACTGTCTTATCACAAATATTTGTCAAAGAACTAGGAGTGCCACAAGGAGGTGTATTGAGTTGTATGCTTTTTATAGCGACTCTTTGCGCCTGTCTTTCTCACACAATATGTTTTATTGCACATATCACGACGATGTACATCTTTTAAATCGTGCAACCTCTCAGTATGTAAACGTCAAGTCCAATGAGGTTTGAACAAGGTATCTCAATGAGCAGATGCAGAGGCGTAGCCAGAAATGGGGGCATCTGCTCCCACTCCCTAAATATTTCTCACCAAGGTATAGAGAACAAAAATGACCATTTTTAGCATGTGCGTTTCCCAAAATCAACGAGGTTCCCCCTCCCTCACCCTTCCCCCCGAAAAAAATTTCTGGCTATGCGTCTGGGCAGATGAAAGAGGTTTTAAACTCAACATGCAAAACAGAACTTGCGTTTTGTTCTGGCGAGAGAGGGGCCTCCATCTCGACCCCGACATTGACTTGCATGGTCAACGCCTGTTTCTCAAGACTAAGCATAAGCTCTGGGCCTATTATTGACGCAAAACTAGCCTTAAGAACATACACAGTTTTTTTAACTAGCTGTTTGAAATTCTCGAATATTTTGAAAGTGTTGTCACGCACTACCTATAGCACTGACTAGAAATGCTTCATAAGTTCATATAAAGCCATTGCACGCACGCGCCTAGATTACGATGGTATAACCTAAAAGTTTGCGACACCATAAGCTTTAAAGATGCTCGACCCTGCCCACCAAATGCATTCGCCTTTCTACAGGTGCTTTTCGAACTAGCCCTGAAGAAAGCCTGTACGTAAGATCAAATGAATGCTTCGTCACTCAACTTACAGAGATGTTACATGCCTTTGCAGCACTTACTGAAGGTGAACGCAGACTAGAAACATCCCACTCTCTCCAGAGTTACTTTACTAATTTGTCCAATTCTGCTTTGTTCTACGATCATCCTTCGCTGAGACAGCCCAACTGACTCCATGTGAGCAACCTCGCTGAGAAAACTGACGTGCCATTTCTAGAGCACCGTTTTGATGGCTCCCGCATTATATGCGTCGCATTTTAATCACACTATAGTGGCAGATTACAGGCTGTGATTCATCTTTCATGGGAAATACAAAACATGCTAATACTGCAAATATCCACACGCACTACGTCGCACTTCAACGCAAGTACGCTTGCTTAGAGTGTTTCACCGATGCTTCAAATTCTCACACTGGTGAGTCCTATGCCACTGTTTGTCCATCCTTTTCTAATTCCAGTGTTTTGTAAGCCCAAACAAGCATAATAACTACAGCTCATGCAATATCTGTAGCCGTCAAGCAAAATAAGAAACTACAACTACAAAGTCCAGTAGTATACACGGATTAACTTAGCATAGTAACAGCTTTGAAAACTTTGAGAAACCGTAAAACCCTGTTTTTTGGTCAGCTTACTCTTTTCATTCACTATCTACGCCCTCAGACGGCATGTTGTAGTGTGCATGGGTCCCAGGGCATCATCATACCGGAGAAAGGTGCTCGCGGATCAGCTGGCCGCATCCGCTCAGCATACCGCTAGAGCTAACGTATTCATAGCAGTCCCCTCCCTTGCTCTGTGGCTTTTTCTACGACAGGAGCTCAGGGACTGCTGGTATCTCCTATGAAATCGGCAAACACCAAACAATTCGCATGTAATCAAACTGAGACTTGGAAATTGGTCAGCAGTATCCAGATCACACTACATACAAGTCGCACTTGCCAGGCTACCCATAGGACACATACAAAGCACACGTGCATATTTACTGTTTCGCGGCAACCCACCCATTCGTGAGATTTTGAAAACCACTCACGGTTCTTCACGTTTTCGTGTAGTGTATACGATTTGATGCTGTAAGAAAAAAGCACTTTTGTGGCCCTACTAACAGCAGCTTCCAGTACATTCTATCATGCCCATCGGTATGAACACGCTTTTTTATCTTCAATAATTGTTCAACTTTTTTTGATGCACGTACTTTTTACACCATATCCCTTTCTGATCTGCTTTCTTTTTCTTTATGGTATAGCAAGCCCCTTGGGGACACCGGTTTGTCGCTTGCATTTCATTGTTCATTTGACCATCCACTTACTGCGTCCCCGTAGCACAATAGTGCACAGCATGATTCATTCTTACTCCATCCCCATATTGTTTGAAGCTTTCTTACTCGGCGCGAGCGGGCTGTGTTGCAAAGTAAAGTTCGTGACAGCAACGAAGCACGCTGTTCTACTGGTGCATGCATGTCCACATCCGTGACAAGAAGGTACTTGCCGAATCAATTTGCGTATCGGAAAGAGCGTGAGAAAATGATTCAAAGAAACCACCATTCAAGAAGCACATCTCGCTGCGTTAAAGTACTGAGCGAACAATTCACAAAGCACGAGATCTGGGCAGCTATAACGACGGCCGTTTCGCTTCGCTCTAAAGCATGGTTCGCATAGCTTTTGTATATTCTTGGCTCATAAATGTTCTTGCTGCGAGACCTTCTGCGAACGTGCTCAACGAGCGTTTAGACCAGGCATGGGAGTGCTTTTTACCTCTACGTTTGGTTGCCAGAAAGCTTCGGTCTCCCTCTTTGTTTTTTTCCAGAAAGTAGAGAAGGCGCACACCTTAAAAATAATGGCTTTTTTATGGGGGGGGAGGTTCAAAGCTTGATGGAAACTATAGCTTGTGTGCTCTAAGCGCATATACTCGCTTTCATCTATAAAGCACAAGGTATAAGCAGTTTAATGTCAAACTTGATTGCTTTGGAATAAGCGTACGAAGCCTTTTGAGCGCAACTGAAAATTGTGGTGTTGCTATTGATTCTCGTTCCACGTTCGTTCTAGGTTATTGTCAGCATCAATGAATGAGTGACTACAGGGTGCTCGGCTGCTGCCCGAAGGTCGCTACTTGAATCCCGGCCTGGGTGGTCGCAATTTAGTGAAGAGGAAGTGGTAGAGAACTGTGTACTGTGTGATATAAGTGCCCGATAGAGAACAACATATGGTCAAAATTTACGAAACCCTCCTCTACGTCATCCTTTATAATTAGAGCCTGGTTTCGAGCCTTATAAGACGCCATATTTGATTAGTATACTGTGATATTTTGGAAGGGGTTAACTTGTCACGCCAGATGGTAACGTCCTAGCGTACAGACACATGCTAATAATGGCGACACAAGCTAGTTATGCGAGACCTTCAACATTATTAGTTACTATCATTCACTAAGTCTTATTCGATATTGGGCCGCTATCACCTATAGAAAAACTTACTTTATTAAGAAATGCGCTCTCAGCAAGCGGCCGTATTTAGGGTGTCTCATGAACACTCAACAATAACTATGAAAGATTAAAAAAAAGAAAAGAAGCACCCATAGCACGGTGCCTCAGGAATGTCCACATGCATTTTTCAGAAAGAGAAGCTTCTTAAATGCCGTAAAATTTATCCTGGTTTGGTGTTTGATCTGAAGACCAACACATTTCTGAAGTGGTTGCTCTGCTAATTGAGCTAACCAAAAAGCTAGAAATTAACAGCGCGACTGCGAATTCACCAACAACTTGAAGCACACGGAGACAAGTATTGTGAATGAGTTCTGCGGAAACTCGCAAGGTTGAATTTTTCAAAATCCGCAAGGTCTAAACCCGCGAAACTGAAACCCCTGAACAGGATGACTTTTCTTGACAACTAACAAACTTTTCGTTCTAAGAAATCAGCACGTATTACCTTGTGGCTGTGTGCTTCGTGTGTTATGAAGTAAATATGTTCTTTTGTTCACATTTGCATGTGCGTGTGTGCAAAACAAATATAGTTTCTCAAATGTGATTCGTACTGAAAGGAAATATTTTATTACATTATAAAAATTGTCTACAGTTGGGAAAATCCAGGAACTAAAACACATCGGAGAACAGCAAACATTTTGCACACATATAACATCACATATGCCCCAATTGAAGATTTTGTTCGGTGGGCAACAAGAACAAAATGCAATAAATATGTGCGCCTCACTCTACAGGCTAATTTAACAAACTTATTCTGCAAAAAGGCTCGCTGAATGCTCATATCATATTTCTGTTAAGGTAAAAGGCATTTATAATGTATACAACATTTAACATGTCACGTCACTATTATCATCGTAAAACAGTTGGTAACTGGAAATGGCTAGCCGTTTTACCAAGTCAGAACCAAAAAACTGCAATTGGTTAACGGCCTCAACTCTCAGATTATAGCATCCCAAACAGTCGATTGAGTTACACTGCTCAAACAACTAGGAAGGACTCCAGACAAAGACGGTTGAACTGTGTTCAATGCATGAGTACACTTTTACGCTCAGAAGAATACCTAATAGTCACCGCCCAACAAAGAATTGACCCATACCTCTGGCTGTGCGAGACACACCGAGGCATGAGCGTTCGAACAATGTTTCCCAGCATGGAAATTTTTGGAATTTTTGTTTTGCTTTAAAATCATTGGGCCGAGTTAACATCTTAGAGGACGTGCACTATAAGGACAGAGACGATTTGTTAAATGCATTATTTGGCTTTCTGCTAAACAAATAGACCACGACCGTTGACCACCTTCTACCTCAGCGGTGGAGTTAGCACAGTGCTCAGCACAATCTCGCTTTCTATGGGGGTCATCCTGCCCAGATAGGTCATCATATACGGTCTTCCGCACATGCTACGGCATACCATTTGCTTGCAGGTGTGCTTGTATACCATTTTTAACTATCTCGGGCTTATCATAACTGTCTTTACATTCCAAATAGGGCTCTAATGCTCCAATTTCGAGTCCTCCACTTGGTCCCCCACCAAAATAGTGCTACTAGATATCCCATCCAATGCTACACAAGAATCCGCTACTAACATTTAGGACGTTTATTTAAGGAATTTGCTGCAATCATCCTGATTTTCATTTGGATTCATTCAATAGAGCTATTCTGAGGTAACCGTACTTCAGTAACGATGTCCATGCTCTGAGAAATTCCACAACATATCATCGAGAGAACACTCCTAATCCTTCCTTTTAGAGAGGCCATTTGCCTGATCAAGCTCCGCAAAACAATTTCTAGCCTCTCGTGCATCGACTATGCATGGTGCATTGTCAAGTCTTCTCTCAAGAAAGTGGTTCCCTGTCGTCCCTGAAAACAGCCTGAATAATGCATTGAGATAGTCTACCTTCCCTTGACGCGCAAGCTTTGTGGGTTGAGGAGCTGCTTACAGTGGCGGAGAACACATATTCGTGACCGCCAAGTCTTCTCTTCCACCACAAAGAGCCTCAGCTTCCACGAGACGCAAGCGAAGGGACAATTTTTTTTTGTTCGACGCCACATTTTCGCGAGCCAGTTCTACCTCGTGTTGTGGACGTGCATCGCGCTTCTCTTGCTCACGACCTGCACGCGCCTTGCGCTCGCTTTGCCTGCTCTAGTAGAGGCTCGTGTTCGGTGGCACGGTGCTGTCGTTCACGAGCTTGCTATTCTCGCATGCACTCCCTCAGTTTTTCTACAGTGAGTCCTAGCTTTTCAACGACGCAACTCAGATCTCTTAAATACTTGTCGTGGTAGATTGATATGTGGAGTTTAACGTCCCAAAACGGCCGTGTTAATATAAGAGACGCCGTAAAGGAGAGCACCAGAAATTTCGACCGCGAAGGGCTTTTTAACCAGCACCCAAATTTGACCACACGGGCCTACAGCATTTTTGCCTCCTTATAACATGCACCGCCACAGCCGAAACTTGGTCTCTCGACCTCTGAGTCAGTAGCTGAGTAGTACCTTAGCCACTAGACCACCTTGGCGAGGCCTATGTTGCGGTTGTTATGTTCCTTTTTAAGTAACTAAAGTCAGCCTCACCGCCCCCCCCTTAGGCGCCATTGTGATGGGATTCTTCAAAAGTTTGCTTTCTACGAACTTTGTTGCGTCAGTGACGACAACGTTGTAAGAAAAGTGACGGGGGTTTTTATGTTTGCTTTATCAAAACAACACATGAAAGTATACACAAGTATACTATATGGAAACAAACATGATAAAACCCAAAAGTAACAAAAAATGGCAGCATATCCACGGAGTGAATGATGGAGAGTGGGGCGAAGAATTCGTCCGTTCATTCGTTCTTGCTTCCGTCCGTCCATGCATCCGTCAGTGTGACCATCCATGCATCCTTCAGCCCGTCCGTGCGTGCGTCTGTTCATGCGTCCGTCCCTGCGTTCATCCATGCAGCCGCCCCTGCGTCCGTTCATGCGTCCATCCATGCATCTGTCTATGTGTCCGTTCGTCCATCTATTCAACACTCCAAGTACCACCAACTCACGTCTTTTCATCATATATTCCTCATATAGAAGCACCGCCATCCAACGGACATTCCAAGGACTAAACGAGAGCTGGCACACGCACACTTTCTTACGGCTTGCGCTTCGGGTCCACTTCCCACCTTTAACCACCTCTAAATCATGGTATATACTAGTTCACTGTATTCATGGCACTGCGGCCGAACGCTCGCTAAACCTTTCGAAAACCAAAGAGGTTACGCCCAGTGAGTATGATGTAGCAAACTTTTTCAGTCAGATAGTGCTCAATGTACATGCCTATGGCTGCTGATGGGAAGGAGAATTCGGCTTTTACTTTCTTACGGCTTGTGCTTCGTATCTACTTCCCATTTTTAACCACCTCGAGTTCATTCATGGAATATACAAGTTCATTGTATTTATGGCACTGTCGCTCAATGCTCGCTAAACCTTTCTAAAGCTAAGGAGTTTACACCCAGCGAGTATAACGTAGCAACCCTTTCTTGTCAAATAGTGCTCAATGTACATGCCATTGGCTGCTAATGGTGATCGCAGCCTGTGCGTTAACTAAAAGCCGAATGCTCCTGTCTCTCATTCTTCATTAGCAGCCACTGACATGTACATTGAGCACTATTTTTCATTGTTCAACAACGCACAAAAGAAGTCTCTCACCGGCACCACCTTAGAGGTCAAAATGTTATACTTGTTACAGACTACGACGGACGAATGGGTGCCGCTATAATTAGTTTCACTTCTAAAAAAGCAACGCAGATTCTGAGTCCTAACACGAGATCGTCTCATCGGTGATTGCTTGAAGATTATGCAGGGCTCGTCTACGTAGAAGAGCAGTAACGCGGTATTGTCGACACCACAGAAGTTTGACGAAGAGTAGGGCAATGCTCAGTTGTATGCACGATTAAACATGTAGGCGAAGACGTGGCCGATCAAGTTAGTCAGACTTCTGCTCGGACGCGCGGACCAGGTACCACAATGAAGCACTCTGGCCTACGTCCGATAGTGGGCCTGGTGGTTGCGGAAGCTTGCCGCTGGCTCCGCGGACCGTCGAAGCTTGAGGTGAAGCGAAGCAGGCCGCCTGGACTCTTCACCTTTTTACCGCTTTCTCCTTGCTTCCGCCCGAAGAAACACCACTTCTGCAATTGCCTGGCACTCCGCTCCACGCACCCTACTCTCTCCCTTGGCCTTGTGTCCGCATGCTGCTCTCGTTTCTCGTCTACGCCTTTCAAATTAACCACGCATGCTTGCACGTGCACTAGTGTCCTTATCTTTGTCTTGTACCACCGCAAACATCAGAAAACTGCAGATCCTTAGAACGCTTTTCACATCACTGTTTGTATGTGCGCATGTATATATAGACAAGAAATATAGAAAAGTTTTCTGGAAGTACAGAAGCTCGATGTCTCTGGCTACGCTACTGGTGCTTTTACTATACAGGCCACTGAAATAACCCCCCCACAAAAAAAAACGCTGGCTGTAGAATGCTCTTTTGATGATGAGGGATGAGTGTGAATGAAGAACATCCAGTGACGCACTTTTTATTGTCGTGTGACCACGTGGTCAGTCACACATTTGACTGAACTTGATAAATATGTTGAAGAAAAACAAACATAGAATTTGCATCACGCAAAAAACTCAACAAAGTGAATAAGTAACGTTTCCTGGCACTTTGACTGCTCTTTACTTCAATACACAGTACAGTAAACTTTTTCATTTACTTGTTCATACGCTCCGCACCAATATCAGCACTTTTAGCGTGTATTCTTAAAAAAAACGAAACATTTTAATGCGCCAAAGCCACACTCGACGCTCTATAGTGCATCTTCGATGTACTTACTGAAAACTCTACATGTGAGCTAAACCTCTAAAACATCACACCGGAGGTTCTTCCATCATTACTGCTATCAAAAAGGAAGCCTAAAATGCCTATACTGGCGCACCTTTTTCTCTAATCTTCTGCTTAGAGATATCATTTGCTGCGTCATTGAAGGTGACGTGAAGTACTATTTCTTTTTAAAGCCGCAGTGAAAATCTAAAAATGTGCCATCGATAGAGAATGAAGGCAAATTTTGCATAATTTTTTATCATTTCATGCAATAAAAACTATTGTGTATCTTAAACAGAAAAAAAACACCTTTTGAACGGACATTTGTCCCGCGGCGTGTAGAACTAGCCTAGCAATGCTCCATTGACCACTTTCGGCACAATTACCGCAGCAACACTTGCTGTCAGACCACAGCGATGTTCTCTCTACCTCAAACACTTAAAAGAAACATCTACGCTATTTTGTTCGGTAATTTGTTACGGCGATAATTTACTCGATACTTGTACTAGTAGAAGAATCGATGCAGACCAATCTGTTCCACTGTTGGAGCCATGTTGCCGGTCGCCTTAAGAGTACCGACTGTCGGGGCGGAAACTTTGAGTATAAAAAAGATATCTGAAATAAACTTTTGAGCTAGGTAGTGTCGTACGAAAAACATCATCACAGTGACAGAAAAGAAAGTCAGCAGAATGAATCACGAAACGAATAGATTCTGGTAACCAGTTATTGCCACGCGCGTTCCTTATTGAACCCTTGTTTGATTCGGTTTTCGTCCTCGAAGCTTGCCAGCAATGCTCAGCGTGAATTGTGCCTCCCTGTTCGAGAAGGTTCACGATTACTGTGCATTGTTCTCTTCATATTGCGTGCAAGACGCAAACAGTCGAGGTTATTCCAAAGCTTTCGCAACGACAAGTGATAACACTGGAATATTCGACGGCACATGTATAAATGCCGACGCGCTTCACCGCTTGTTAATTGATCGACGGCCGAGGCTGTGTTCACCACTTTCACTACCAATTTTACTGCTGTAGTTTGATGTTCAGTTTCCTGTCCACAAGTTCACCCAAACAAAAAGCTTCTCTTTTAGTATGTCACCTACTTCGACGTCATAGACACGTGAAATTTTGTGGAGGTGCTTCCCGGCCCATGTTCTGTACAACGCCTGTAGCAGTGAACCCAGCCCACGTCATGAAGACACCGACACCGTCAGTGACAGTCGAGCCAGCCACAAACTGGAAGAACTTCCCCCACCCCCCAACCCACACTCGGACCCTTACTTGAGAGAACATGAGCTACGACGACGAAGCAAGCCGCCACGATGACAACACCTACGCAGGCTACACCCCTCCTTCTCCACCAGCCAAATGAGCCGCCGAAATTCCGACGGTCATAGTGCGTTTCCGGAGAGCTGGTTGGAAGCGTATGGACAGGTAGCGGTCTTTAAAAACTAGAACAATGAAAAAAATCTCAGGCATGTGTATACTTCGCCTTAGAAGACGCCGCAAAAACGTGGTTCGAGAACCAAAAGTCGACGATAAAGTCAAGGAAAGTTTTCCGAACCGGGTTCTTGGTTATTTCCGCCAGCATCATCCGCAAGGAGAAAGCCGAAACTCTTTTTGACTCCTGAGTTCAACAATACCCAATGAAAGTGTCATGCACTTGACAGAAGAAATGACCAGACTCTTCCACAATGCAAACCCCGAAATGCCTGAATACAAGCAAGTTTGCTTCCTCATGCGAGGAGATAAACAGGAGCTTTTTCGCGGGCCTGATGCGGAACCCCTTAACAGTGTACAAAATTTTGTCTCGGAAGCGACTACTATCGAGAAGACCCTGGACACGTGACACACCAGTACAATTGCGATTTGATGCCTCAATTTGCAGATATTCAAGGGCTCTGCTCCACCGACCTGCGTGAAACGGTCAGTGCGATCATGCAGGTAGAGCTGTGAGAGAGCCCTATTTGCAGATCGTGGAAAAGATAATTTTGGCTGTTATGCAACCTTCCAAACTTTCTGCTCGATTAGCAATGTTCACTCTCAAATGTTAAGTGTAGAGCTATGAATGCATGCTTACAATAGCAGAAATATTCAATATTCAGAAACGTTCATTACCGAAGAAAAAAAAAACAATATGCACTTCTCTTCTGCAAATATGGGTGCCTTTCATGCCATTGTCAAACCAGTAAAGGCCTTTCAGGCCATTGTCAAACCCGTAGAGGCACTTTCAGGCCATTGTAAAACCCATAAAAGAGTCACACTCGGCACCATATTGCTTACTTTAAACGCAGGACTCATCACTGTCCCAGTTCTTTTGCTCCATAAGCGGTGAGTGGGCTCGTGCATTCAAAGTTATTACAAGCAAATAAGGAGTCAAATCAAGCCTCATCCAGATTCAAACTCATAACATAGAGCACCAACATTTTTCGCTGTACAACATGAAAACTGGTGGCTTCAATTTGTTGAGCCCATTGCGCTGTCGAGAAGTTCGCCACAACTTTGAACATCACTGCATTAGTGCGTTCGGCATGAAAAGAGCCAGACAGGATGATGGCTTTGCAAAAAGGCTTGTGCCTGTGCGACTTAAAAGGTTTTATTCGGTGAAACTACTGCGTTCTGTCTGCTTAGCCTTTTTTGAAAGGTAACCCGCTATATCTGCAATTAGAAACATCTCTATCAAGTGGGTGTCCATTGAGTAGCTTTCTATCCCACGAATACTGATTATCATCATTTTGGAGCAGATCAAAGCAACGCCGTGGTATTTACTGAATTGAAAATTATAACGTTTCGTGGAGTCCCCGTACAAGTATGAAAGACGAACCAGATGTACGCCGAGCGCTTTCAAAGCAATGTCTGATTACCTTCGTGCATGCTGGAAATGGGAACACAGAGAGCCTGATCAAGTTCAATTTAGTTAATTTTTTGCTGTAGCTTATAGGGTGATGTACGAATATTGTTTTGCATGTGTGCTCCAGGTGCTTTGAATATTCTAATTACGCATCACTGATCAATGTTGAGGTTAATAAAGAAGCATTTCTTAGCGATTTTCGTTTCATTCGATCTTCATCATCATCATCATCAGCCTGTCTACGTCTACTGCAGAACAAAGGCCTCTCCCATGCTCTGCCAGTTAACCCGGTCCTGTGCTTGCTGCTGCCAATTTATACCCGCAAACTTCTTCATTTCATCTGCCCACCTAACCTTCTGTCTCCCCCTAACCCACTTTCTTTCTCTAGGAATCCAGTTAGTTACTCTTAATGACCAGCGGTTATCCTGTCTACGCGCTACATGCCCGGCCCATGTCCATTTCCTCTTCTTTATTTCAACTATTATATCCTTAGCCCCCGTTTGTCCCCTAATCCACTCCGCTCTCTTCTTGTCTCTCAAGGTTACACCTACCATTTTTCTTTCTATTGCTCGCTGCGTCGTCCTCAATTTAAGCTGAACGCTCTTTGTGAGTCTCCAGGTTTCTGCTCCGTTGCTAAGTACCGGCAAAATACAGCTGTTATATACCTTCCCCATAAGGAATAATGGCAATCTACGGGTCATAATTTGATAGTGCTTGCCGAATGTGCTCCACCCCATTCTTATTCTTCTAGGCTCTGCGGTTATTACCTGCCCTAAGTAGACATAGTCTTTTACAACTTTAAGTGCACTATTACCTATCTCGAAGCGCTGTTCCTTTCCGAGGTTGTTGTACATTACTTTCGTTTTCTGCAGATTAATTTTAAGACTCACCTTTCTGCTCTCCTTGTGTAACTCCGTAATCATGAGTTGCAATTTGTCCCCTGAGTTACTCAGCAATGCAATGTCATCAGCGAAGCGCAGGTTATTAAAGTATTCTCAATTAACTCTTATCCCTAACTGTTCCCATTCTAGGCTTCTGAAAACCTCCTGTAAGCACGCGGTAAATAGCATTGGGGAGATTGTGTCCCCCTGCCTTACACCCTTCCTGATTGGTATTCTGTTGCTTTCTTTATGAAGCACTATGGTAGCAGTTGATCCCCTGTAGATTTTTTCCAGAATGTTTATATATACTTCATCTACGCCCTGATTCCGCAGTGTCTGCATGACGGCTGATATTTCTACTGAATCAAACGCCTTCTCGTAATCTATGAAGGCTATGTAAAGTGGTTGGTTATACTCCGAGCATTTCTCTATTACCTGATTGATAGTATGAATGTGGTCAATTGTTGAGTAGCCTGTTCGAAATCCTGCTTGTTCCTTTGGTTGATTGAATTCTAATGTTTTCTTTACTCTGTTAGCAATTACCTTTGTAATAGCTTGTACACTAGAGAGAGCAAGCTGATCGGCCTGTAATTCTTCAAGTCCTTGTCATCTCCTTTCTCATGTATCTTACCTATCTATATATCTATTATCAGCCTAAAAATTTTGGATCTCCTGGCCGTTGCAATATTGGTATTGATACGAAAATTGGTACAAAATCATATGACAGTATGACAAGAAAAGGGAAATGTAATAACATGAAAATATTTATATGTATTTCGTGAACGTCATAATTTACACTTCGTCGCCTTGATGCTCTGGCAGTTTTTTCATTCACATTACATATTGCAAAACTGGTATGGTGTGGTATGACTCCATGGCGAACAAAACTGACAGACCCTAACGTGTATATTATGACATGTTTGTCATAGTTATGAGTTATGACTACACGCTGCGCTAATGGTTTGCTCGTTGTCGTTTTGCTAACTTCAAATTACCCAATTTGGAATTACGGGACGTGAATGGATGATGAATGTATGTGAGTGGGGCAAACATGATAGTCATGTGATGCATGTAACGTAACAACATGACGACTTTTCACGCTCATGATGCGCTCTAGGCCGTTTCGCTAGCTTCAAATTTACCAAAGTCGGCACGTGAATAGACAATATGCGTATCATGGGAAACATGACTACATTCTGCGCTACATAGCACGCTCATGGCTGTTTCGCTAGCTCCACATATACCAAATTTGATATAACCTGACTTTAATAGACGACGAAGGCAAATGACACGTCCAATCAAGATAATCACGGTATACGGATTATGTAAAACATGACTACATGTTACGCTCATAGCGTGCTCGTGGCCATTTCGCTACTTCACATATACCAAGCGTGCTATTACCTGACATGAATAGATGACGAAGGTAAATGACACATCCAAAAATAATAGCTATGATAGGCGTGTTATGTAAATTATGACTACGTGCGGGGCTCACTGCGCACTCGCGGCCGTTTTGCAGATCCACATATACCGAATTTGGTATCACGTGACGTGTAGACGACTAAGGTAAATGACACGTCCAAACATGATAATCATGAGCTGGAAGGCGTGTACAGCATAGCTTACGTCCACCTCGTAACGTTGTGCTGATTTTAAAGTGATATATCAAGCTTCATCACTCGTGCTTAGGATATAATCGATTCCTCGCTTCGTAAAATCTGCCGATTTGTTTTCCTCGTTTGGCTGGCGTTGTTTCTCTTAAAGATAATAGGGCCTAATACTAAAATTGTAACTTATCATTCAATATAACGCACAAACTTGTGTTGCGTGGAGTGAAAAAAGATTTCATATGCTTCAAAAACATACAACAATTCGTAATATCAAGGTTGCCAACTGAGTATACAAACGTAAAATATTAGAAGGAGGCGCCTGATGTTTTCATACCTACTTTCTATATTCACCAGTCATCTATCAATATAAAATTAGGACAGGTCAACTGACACTGATTTGCACAGTTATATCTCGTCAGCTGGATACACATTGAGCTTCTACGACAAAGCGCACAGGATGATAAACTTATCAGTTTCTCCGTCTGTGAGTAGGTAAAACGCAGGGCTGCACCCCCATGATTGACCGCAATCAGCTAGGTGCCGAACATTGCGACAAGTATTACGTGCCTGTTCGCATACATTTTTTCGTTGTTGTGAGACACTATGATAGGCAGAAATTGCCTTCCACACTTTAATTTTTCCTACAGATGGCAGCAAGTCTGTACAGGCTGCGATTAAGCTGCGGCTTCTTTGGCATCGCACGGTACCGCAATAGTTTTGTTATGATCCACCGAAAGTAGTACTCGAGAAGGGACCTCGAGACAAGCTCGGTGGCTACGTTTGCAGTAGGCTTTGTTAGGTATCATATGCACCTTCATTCTTGATGACCTTTCCTCATCGCGTTGCCTATTATGCAGTCGTAACTTATTCTCTCTGAAACTCTCCCTGATTCTGCGCTCACCTAAACCAATCAACAAATAAATAAAACAAAGGCGGCTCAGCACTAGCAGTGCTAAGCATAAAGAAAGTATGAAGGTGGGCAGCTTTTTTACAGTGAACGCTCTTATGAGATCACAACTCAGGTCACGCGTGGTGCCGTAGTTGTTCGCCGCCGCCGCCGCCAGTGTCCATAACCACTATCACACGAAATAAAAAGAAAAATAAGTACCAAGCACACACTGGAGATGCAGCCCTGGTACGCTGTGTGCCAGCCCAGTATTGTACCACTGAGCCATGCCGGTGCTTGGTGCTTCTCCGCAAAAATGTCTTAAGCAGGCTTGATGTCGGGAAGAGAATCACATCAACAGGAGTAATAAAGCTTTTAGAACCGTAAAATATCAACCAGGCATCACACAACGCGAATAGCGTAACGAGTGGGTTGTCCAATGCTCCTACGCATTACAAAAGCTTGTTCTTGATCATCTAACAACTGTGGCGCATACCCACTCATGGAATCGTTCCTCATCGTCGTCAGCCACCGCAAGAATCATTCGCACAAAATTTCTTGCAAGTTCTCAGCGGATACCACGGTTCTGAGAAGATTGACGAAGGATACCATAGCGAATGCTGGCCTACCAGCTAGCAATCATTTTTAATACATCCGTAGTGGGCACCCAGTAGTGTGTTTGCAGCAGTTACTCAATGAGTGTTTAGAAAAGGTTCTGAAAGTCGGCTCTTATAGCTCTCGTTGTGAGTGTGGTGCGCGTCCACGCAGGCCAGGCATTTTTTTTCTGTTCCGTTCTTGCCAAGTTCCAGACTATCAACAAAGGCTGAATCAGAAATTTTCAGAAGAGACAAGTGAAGCTGGTCGGCAAGCTTAGCGAAAAGCCACTGCAGATGGGAATCCTTTCTCAAGAATAGGATCTGTTCACGGGACTGAGTCTGGAGCCACATCCTGCTCTACGGCATAGGAGACGACCTTGGAGGGGCCTGGCGACCGAGAGCGCACGACATCCGATCCACGTGGAAGCTGCTCGTCTTTCCGGTGCATTATCTGGTGACGGGGCTGCTGTTATGCCTTGGAGTCTGAACCGAACTTCATTACTACTGCAAAGGCAACCGGCGTCAAAACCAGCGAGCGAGCGAGGCTGATGCCATCTCTGGCAACCGCGTCGTACGCAACGCGTGCCAAGCTACCCACGGGTCCGAGTCCAACCCCATGATGTAGTCTCCGCCATTAGCCCGGCGTGTCTTACGCAACGCGTTGATTATCACAGGCCCTTGAGTGCAATCCATCGGTGGTTCCTGACTGGTGGCTGCTGACGCAAGGATTGTGGCGTTCCTGATTGGAGTCTGCTGACGCAATGCAAATCGGCGTTCTTTATTGGATGTTGTGGACGTAAGGGTTAGCCGGGGCCTATAAGTGACCCGCGTGGAGTGGCGCCAAGCAGCAGACGAGTACGTCACAGCAGACAATGGCGTCAGAGCGCCCGAAGACATCCTGGCTCTTCGAGCTTCTTAGCCTGATGGCTGCAGTGCAAATAATGCAACGGAAGTACATAAAAGTTGCCTTAACTCACCGTCGCCTTGTCCGCTTCGTCTCTCAGCTCTTCGCATTTGAAGCCGCGAGCTGAGCAACACACGCTACCCAAAAGTAGTGACCTTGGCGACCCGTGACCTGAACGCACTACGCAACAGTAGTGACAGCGGCCCGACCGCAACAGGGTCCAGTTGTATGTATCCTATGCATGCCTGCAGCTGCCCGATACACAACTTGCGAGACGCACTGGCACACGTAATATACGAGGGCAACGTTGTCACGAAAAAATGTAAGGTGATAATTTACACACTATATCTAGACAAGCAACGAGGATTCGCCGCGAGTGAAGCGATCACGGGAAGAACAATTCTGGTATGAAGGATTCTCCCACCTAGGTTGACCCGAGATTGCGAGCTTCGAAGCACTGTTTAAAAAACTAAAGTTGTCCAATTCGTTTTTCCTTACTCTAAGCCACCGCTTAGTCACTGAGCAGCTCATACTTATATCCACTTTGAAGCGGAAGCAACTCTAAGGCACACGCATTTTTAGTATCATGTTTGATGTCCGGGCATTCCATTGCGAAATCTTGAGTAGCTTGTGGATTTCTCGGTGAAGAGACGCCGGAAGTTTAGTAAGTGGTATCTCATGACTCTTCTTTTATTTTTTGGGGGAAATGAAGATTCGTTATACTCAATGAAGGCAACTTAGAAATCTACAACACTTTGTATGTAGTGCTGAATGTATTAAATGATACTGAAGAAGATGCATCCTTGAAGGATTGTTTGTTGTTGGCTTGGCCTAGAGTTACTGTATATGCTACCTTTAGGTAGCAGAGTTGCGCCACTGTTTTCCGGCTGCCACTGGCTCCACCTACAGGACTTCAGCGCCCCTATTCGCCGAGTACCATCACGTGGTCATAAGTGGTTCGAATGCACTGCGGAGAAGCCAACGCGACGATGATCCCGGGCAGATCAAGCGTGGCTGACATCGGCTGTTGTTTCACATAAGCTGTCGTGAGCAGCGAATGTAATACGAGAGCAATAGAAAGCCGTGCGTAATATGGGCGTCGCATGGGCACTCTCGATCGCTGTTCAGCTCGATTCAGTTGAAGGCGATACTACACCTGGCTCCCTCACGCAGTTAATGAATGAGTACATGATAAAAAAATTTCATCCTGACTGGTTTGATTGCGTTCAAAAGTGCAAAAATATTTTCATATTTGTTAATGGGAAAAATAGCGTAAAAGGCGAAGCTTGTGTAACCAACCATAAATATGTATCTCACTGGTTCAATGAGCTACGCACTATTTTATTATTACATACTAAGAACGCAAGCGTCATACCAAGGCTTCTATAGGTGTGACCGGAGCAACCGAGTTTCACTCATACTTAAAAAAATTTAAAGAAAGCGAAAAAAACATAAAGCAACGCTAGTACCATAATCCCTCAATATAGAGAGATTATGTAGCACTCTGAAGCACGAGCGTTGCTCCTACGCGGGTGGTGAGTGGCTTTCCCGCAAGACATTTGAACCCAAGATGGCGTACCTTGGCGCAACTCTGCTACCTAAAGGTAGCATATATAGTAACTCTAGTTTGGCCTTTATGGCAGTGTGAAGGAGAACACATGATAATTTAAAGGCACCTTCTTGCTCTTCATTATGCTTGTAATCTAGCTTATGCTTCATTAAAATGAAAGCCAAAATATATAACAGAGCAGCTGTTCTGTTCTGTTCTGTTGTTACTGTCACAACATTTGCTTTCAGCAGAGCTCTCATTGAAGAGAGAATACCTATCACAAGCTGTCGTTCAATGCGGTCGGACTTGACATCCTACATGGGGACCCTTTTCTAACGCAATAGTTTATGAAACTTCAGACATACCATCATCAATTGCCACATTTTTGTCATACCAATCTGCTAAATACTTGCTCAGTTAAGTAGGAACGGTGCCGTGTATATTGTGCAGTACGTTGTTTGTGCTCAAATCTGCAACCTTTACCTGCAACTTTTTACAATTCACTGAATGTTGAGTTGAATTTACATGCCTTTCTCTTTTATTTTATTAAATTACAAGTAAACTGTATTTGACGTCGCTTTCGGTCCTCCCCGAGGACAAAACATTCATGAAAAAACTGTTGAGTTTCCAGTAACGATTACCCTCGAACGTGGTCTTCTTGATACACTATCATGAAACATTGCGTAGGGTACGCAATGCTGCCTCAATGTGGTTCATTCTCTAAGCGGAAGTGGTTGTCTTAATACGCCTTGAATCTTTGTAAAGTTCAGCAAGTTGATTGATGATTGATATGGCGGGTTTGACGTCCCAAAACCACCATATGTATATAAAAGACGCCGTTGTGGAAGGCTCGGGAAATTTCGACCCCCTGGCGTTCCTTAACGTGCATCGAAATCTGAGAACACAGGCCTAAGCATTTTCGCCTCCATCGAAAATGCAACCACTGCAGCCTTGATTCAATCCCGTGACTTGTGGGTCAGCAGCAGAGTACCTTATCCACTAGACTTACCATGGCGGGGAGAAAGTTCAGGAAGTTCAAGATTTTCGCGAGTGCCTTATTCTTTTACCATTCTAGTTCAGTGCTCTTGCGCAATGGTTAAAGCGCTGCCTTTCCAGAGCTTGTTCTCCTAGCGCAGCATCGCTGTCACGAAAGGCAAACGAAGGAAATCTGGTGGCTTCGAAGATGGCATGTTTTCTTTTTCTTTTTTACTTCACAACGAAACGCAGCAGGGTAGGAGCTGTTGCAGAGAGCGCGATAACAAGGAAGCTTTTCATCGACCGTGTAAGACCGATGACCGTATCTGCAAAACAGCAGCTCCGAACGAAATAACACCCGAGGGAAGCGCTACGGCACCTCTTTCACACTGTGGTCTAAACTTTCTTCAATTTAAGCCCTGAATGCTCTGGTTAAGAGTGTCTGTGTCTGTAGTTTTGCGTTCTTTCTAGTCTCCCCACTTTTTTTTATTTCTTGCACAGTAAGTCATGTTTTACAATCCGGTTGTGTGGGTCTCAATGCTAAATTACGTACCCACAAGGATGCTGATTGGCTAGAATGAGAGCAGATGGTTTCGGAACTTCCGCGTTAAAAGTGGAGCAATTCAGCACAGCTATTTTGGCTTTGGATGCACTTTAAAGAACCCCTGGTGGTCAAAACTCCCGTAGCCTTCCAATACGGCGTCTCTCATATTCATATGGTGGTTTTGGGACGTCAAATCCGATATATCAATAGACAGCTATTTGGGCGAGTTCACGGATATTATTCGTGGCAGAAATTTATTATTCAAAGCGTTCAATGCAAGCGACAGGCTACATACACGGGTCTCCATCAGCACATGTGTTGTGGTCTTTCGCGCGTTTCTGTTCTTTTGCACTATAGGTTATGAAACGGTAAAACAGTAAATTACTGTTCGTAAAAATATCTAATAAGCGTAGTGCGATGCGTCAATACGCATGCTCATATATACCAGCGTGCCGCATGTTAGCGGACTTGAATGCGTTAGCATTAAAGAGCTCGTTTCGCAGAAATTCCGGCATTGGCGTCGTTAGTTCAGAGCGAAAAGTTATCATCACGTGTGTGACCAAAAGTAGAGAGCGATGAAAATAAAATATTAAAGTAATAAAAGAATCTTAAAGCAGGGTGGGGAAAAAGCTAGAGTTGTTTATGTTCAAGTGGGAATCAAGCTTAGGTCTTTTGCGAGTGAAGCGATTGTTCTACCACACGGCAGTGCCTCTGTTTCTTAAAAGTGAACAAAAAGTTCCTCTGCTTAGAAAGTCAGGGAAAGTAGCTTTCATGCTTTGAAAACACGCCTGTTCAGCATACATTCTTCACTATGCAACATGAAATATTGCAAAAACAACGCGTGTTACAAGCGTCCATTACCAACGGACGTGTATGCTACAAGAAAGCGATGCTATCGAGATTGTACTGTTAACTCTCTGTGATTTATTGATTGGTTTGTGGGGTTTAACATTCCAAAACCCCGATATAATTATGACAGAAACCGTGGTGGAGGGCTTCGGAGATTTTTTTCACCTGGGGTTCTTTACCATGCACCTAAATGTGAGCACACGGGCCTACAACATTTCCACCTCCACCGAAAATGCAGCCGCCGCAGCCATGATTTGATCCCGCGACCTGCGGCTTAGTAGCCGAGTACCTTAGTCATTGGACCACTGCGGCGCGGTGTTAACTCTCTGTTCTCTTACCGAGTGTTCTGATTTTTTTTATCAGAATTGGTGGAAGTCGTTCTAATTTTGTGCCTTGGCGTGCTCGCGTTTATTTGTTGTCCTTATTATTTATTCAATTTCTGCACATGTGACCGAAACGTGTGGCCTTCTTAATAACGAAGGTCTATTGTCGTTAAAAATTCTGCGTCATAAATTTTTCATTACAATTGTATTATTGTGTATTAATCTATCTTTACATTTGTTATATTGGAAGAATACGTATTATATGTAGACACTTCAAGCTACTCCTGTAAGAATCCCGGACGGGATTGACAATATTACTAAATAGGTAAATAAATAAATAAGTAAATATGTGAATAATAAAATGGCTCTGCAGTTGAAAGCCGGTACGCCACTACAAGAAGCACACACACTACTGCGCCTATTTATTTAGGGCCACGTAGTTGGTTCCTAGCAAATTCGAAAAGGTTTCATGCACTAAGTGTTTGAAACACGCAAAAGAAACAGGATGACTCTATCGCGCTGAACTCCCAAAGGTGAAGCCTTAGGGTCTTCTACTCTTAGAGTGTTATTTTACATCGTTGATGAAGTACGCAATATAACTGCAGTGTTGTGTCCGCAACAAGTCATACCGTTTAACACCATCCTGAATCTGCCGCATTAAGAATGACGTAAACGTAAAAAATATGTTTAGAGAACAGCATTTGCCAAGGGCTTTATCATACAGAGCCCGTCGAAAATTTTCAAGTAATTAAATCACGTCATCTGTGGCAGATTGGCCTTGTAACTTTGGATCAATAATCTGCCTTCACTGCAAATGCCCCACAATTGCAATATTTCCTTACCGTTCTTTCTGCAAGCACCAATTCAGACGAAAAATGGTACCTAAGTACACACAAAAAAGTTAGTGCGATAACTATGTCACCATAGAAGGAACAACAAGCGGCTGAAGACACAAAACTGGACTGAGCGTTGCGCGCTGGTAGTTCTTTTATCCAGCAAGACACTAGTTATGGTAGCATTTACCTTGTTAGTGCTGATATTCGCTTATTGGTGTTTTCCTTCTCCGACCATTTTCAATAAGCCTTATTAAGCTACAAAACATAGATCTAAATGTTAAATGATCCCATAGGATTTCCACATCATTTGTGCCTGTATTTTTAAAAGCTTAACCTTTTGAGATACACAAGTAATGTAGCCTGAAGACATGATACAATTATGTATTGTTTGTATAGGCTTAGCCAAGAGAAAAAAGAAAGAAATGTTTTTAAGAAAAAGTTGAAGGCCGAGACGCCTACGTTCAGATGTGTCAAAAGGTAACAAACCAGCTAAAGTAGAGTCGTTTTTACCTCTTTTGCAAATGCAAAAGGAAAGCCTAGAGAACAATGTCATTAATATTATTATGTGGGTTTTGAAGTCCCGAAACCAGCATATGATTATGAGAACAACCTAGAGCAGGACTCCAGAAATTTCGATCACCTGAGGTCCTTTACGTGCACCCAAATCTGAGCACATGGGCCTACAGTAATTTCACCTCCACGGATAATCAGCCACCACAGCCAGCACTTGATACCACGACCCATGGGTCAGCAGCTGAGCACCTTAGCCACTAAACCACCACAGCTGAGCTAAAAAACAATATTATGTCATTGTAAAGCACAAGGGCACTGCACAGTCAAACTCTGCCAAAGTTGGGCTCCTATATAGTTGGCCTAAACTCAATGTTCGCAAAATACAGGGTGCTTTAAAGGATAGGATTGAAAAAAAAAGGCATGGATGTTAGCCAGTCTAGAAAAACCGGTACTCTACGCCACACTGGGGAAATAATTGAAGTGGTGATGTGGCCCCACGGTGCTAATAAAAAGCAGAACAAGGTAAGCCAGGGTTGACCAATGCTTTCTGAGCGCTAACAAAAAGTCATAACCCCTACTTAACATGACCCCCCGGAACACTTCCTATTATTTATGTCATTAGAAAAAAAGAAACCATTTTCGACATGCTGTGGTTAGTGGGTGCTTTCTTCACTAACGGTTACTTTGAAAGGTATCAACACTCCGTTTATTTCCAGCCAACTGCATTGCACTATCCGCATCCCGCAGGATTTGTAATTGTTTTGGAGTTTTCCTCATTTTACATTGTCAATTATCAGTGGCTTTCATTGCAGGTAAGTCAGAAAAGAGGGTTCACTCGTTTACCGAAGAAAAACAGTGTGTCTTATGCACCTTTTGTGGGGATTTGTATAGGCCACAGTTTCTACGAGTGCTCAGTTTAAATCTGGGCTGTCATGTTAGGCACGTTCTCATCTGCAATTTCTAGACCCTCAAGCTGTAGGTTCTCATACACCGATAGGCTGGATCCCCGAAAGGGAACGTGGATGTTTACCTAAACAGAACCTTTGCTTGGTGGAAGCAAAGCCGAGACTGCCGACTGTTCTTGCGAACACTAGTCCGCTTGGCGTGAGCATGCACCACGCGGTCTTTCATTCGCTTATATTCTTGCTTACAGTAGCCAGTGCCCCCAAAACATCGAAATTCAGTTTCTCCGTCAATTTTATCTGAAAAAAGTGGCGCCATATCCCCGAAGTGAATGATGATGAGTGGGCGAAGCTCCGGAGGTAAACCTGGTGAACCATGAATCCTCCGTACATTTTGCCCACTCGACTTTATTACAACGCCTCCCTAGCGTACGTCGCCGCACTAAATCAAACGATTGCCTTTTACCAATGACACGCGCCATATGTGACACCATTCCTATTTTATAACATCTCGCATCTTTCATCATCTACTACAAGTACCGCCGTCTAATTTATAACATTTTGCATCTTTTCATCATCAGCTACAAGTACCGCCATCTAGTGAAGAATGCAAAAACTAAACGAGAGGTAGCTACATACAGGGGACGGTACCGCCATCTAGTGAACAATGCAAGAACTAAACGAGAGGTGGCTACATACAGGGGACGCACAGCCCACGGCTTAAGGAGCTTCGCTCCTAAAAGTTGTGGTAACATTTAGTTTGATGCATGAAATTTATGCCACCTTTCAGCCATCTTCTTTCGAAGCAGGAATCTGAGGTTATTCAAAATAACGAAATATAGCTCGCACTCAGTAAGCCAGTCTGTAAACAAATTTCATTTGGGTACTATGGAACTACAGAGTCATAGTGGCAGGCCGCGACCACGTTGGTGCCGGACGACCCTGAAACTTCACCCGTTCGCGTGTCTTTCGGACAGCCCTTAGCTATTCATGAAGATCTCCACCATTGAGTGCTTGCTCCCGCCTATCGTCCAGAGCATGTGTATTAACGAGAAGTACTCCCCATAGAAGTGAGGGCAAAGTCGATGGATGTCCTGAGAAAAGTCGCTAAACCTACCTTTTGACGCGAAAGATGCCGTTTGTAACATTCTAAGGGTGGAAGATTGAAGTCTGGTCAGCTTTGGATTTGGCAGCGGGAATTTCCAGCACACAAACTGACAGTGTTTCACTGTTTCGTGAATTGCGACTAATAGGTCGGAGTTCTGAGATACGGTCTGAATCCGAACTGTCTAACGTATCAGAACCATCGCGGAATGTCAGACCTTGAGCTTGATCATGAACGAGTTCATTCGGATTGGGTTTTCTGGAATGTGCATTAGTTGCCATTTGCGTTGGGAACATTTCGATAGAGTGTGAAAGGCATGAGGCAGTTTTTTTCCTAAATCACATTTTTAGAAATTTGACCAGATAAAAATGCCGGGATTCATTCGGCTTGGGTTTGCTGGAATGTACATTAGTTGCCGTGTGCATTGGGAACATTTCGATAGAGTGTGAAATGCATGAGGCAGTTTTTTCCTAAATACATCACATCTTTAGAAATAAGACCAGATAAAATGCCGCGATATCACATACGCACAAAGAAAAACACGAAATCATCCTTGGAGGTGAAAATGCTGCAGGCCCGTGTGCTCATAATTGGGTGCACGGTAAAGAGCCCCAGGTGGTGAAAATTTCTGAAGCCCTTCACTACGGCGTGTATCATAATGATATGGTGGTTTTGAGACGTTAGACTCCACATATCATCAGATGACCAACTGGCACTCAAGAGATAAAGCGTTCAACGGTATTACAATTCACAACACTATCCCGTAACTTCTTTAGCTGAGAGATCGCTCAGACAAAGAATTAATATTTGTATGTATTAACAACGCTTAAAGTTGCCCGATGATTTTGTTGTGGTTAGTTCTCTTTAGGGGCACGAAAGGATGACTTTGATTGCAGAAATTTAGAATTTTGAAATGGTCATAGTTTAGAAGACAAACGAGTTTAAACTTTTGAACATAGGTTTGCCTACACAAACAGCTCAGACACGCTACATTGTTTGAAATGAAAATAGCTCGTGAATGTAGTGGCTAGTTTTGTAGTCGTATAATTTTGTGAGTTACACGTCTTTAGTAAAGGCTTCAGATTAAATCAACATACTGTCAACAATCAACAACTTTAGTCTGTGAGTCTGAGGAGAAACAACATCTACAACTGGCCAAACACACACACACACACACACACACACTGTATATTCTGCGTACAGCATGTGCTAAAAACACGACAATGAATGGTTTTAAGCCGTAGTGATTCTATTCATTCCAATGGCTGGAGAGCGTAACTGAAATACTGTGAAATGTTGGACCGCATGCTGAAATGAACATTAACGTCCTGGAATGATTGATGATCAAATTTAGTTCTTTTCCACTTCAAATAACTCATTCTTAGCGAGATCATTGTGAAGATTTATGAGAGCTGTATAAATGTTACTGTCTATTTAGCTCTATTAAAAATGACATTCACACAAAGATATAAAATATTATCGCGCAGCCTTTCGTTCGGGTTTTAGTTCACTAGGTCCTTTTATTTGAGCACATAAATAATTCAAAAGTAAATAATACAAAACTTTAGCAAGATTTTTTTTTAAACGGTCACGTTGAATGTACAAAAAAGTTGCAAAAGCATAAACGAAGATATACGTGCTCACTAACGCGACACCATGGCGTTGTGCAAAAGTTAGGAATAGTATTTTTTTTGCAATGTGGCCACAGCGTTTTCCTGGGTGTTTCCAGTTACCCATCGTCTGAAAGTTGAAGGTTGACAACGTGAAAAGCGCGAAGCACGAAAAGAGTAAGCAACGACAGGAAGTGTGATATATGAGGGTAGGCGCACCGAATGGCGTCGCCAAAGAGTCATAGCGACAAGCGACCGCTCACTTGGCGTAGAAAGATTTTGTAGTCAGTGCAACGCCTTTGTCAGTCACTCGAAGGCGTGTTCAATTTTCTGCGTTATTTGTCACTGCGACGTTATGGCTAGACATGTTCTGCTTTCTTTACAGCATACGGGCGGTGAAAAACAGTGTTTTCTAACTGACAGTGCGAGAATCAGTGGCGTACACGGAAAACGTCCAAGTCATCCAAAATTTATTTCAAGCCCTTATTTCGAATAGAATAAATGTGTAACAGTGTCAGAACCACAGCACCATGCTGGTTTGATAATCGCGAGGTTTGAAACTGACTATGGGATGGTCCACTGCTGGTCGCTTCGCTCAGTAGACCTGCACTTATTGCGTTCAGTTTATTGCACCGTACGCCAAGCGTTACTGTTCAACCTCAGCCTATGAAGAATTGAAGCCCCCTTTTCTTAGAGAATGAAAAAAAAGAAAACGTTATGGACCTTTTTTCTACGGGGACGTCGACAGCAGATGTGTGCATGGCAATGAACCGGTGAAACGGGTGACGACGCGAGGGCTGGAAGAACGGTTTGAACCGAAACTCGGTGTAGCAATTACTCGACTAACGTTTGCTTAAAACACGCAGTGACAGGGGAGGTGGGTAGAATTTTGTGTATGTTTTATCGCAGATAAGCGAGCAGAAAGAGTGTTTCCACTCAAGGTGTGGTTGGGCGTTGCGGGCCGTGGAGAGAGTGAGGTGAGAAGTTTGTTGCGAGCGGGCGGGGAGCCGGCAACGGCGGTAACGGTGGCGACCATGCTGTAGATAAGGTAGATAGGGACGTCAGCGTGCACCTGCGAGGGAAGCATCCGAGGAAAGCGTGACGTCAACGGAGAGCTGGGGCGTGACCTACTTGGCACAGCTCCAAAACCTGCGGCGAGGAAATTGCGTTGCGGCGCTTTCGCACAGAAGCTCATACGTGCGGTGCTACAGACGGGACTGCTTCGCAACTAAAAGAACAATCTTTCATCTGCTACAGCGGGAAAATGTTGTGCTTGACCCGCCTCGGTGGTCTAGTGGATAAGGTACTCGGCTGCTCACCCGTTGGTCATGGGATTCAATCCCGGCTGTGGCGGCTCCAGATTAGATTGAAGCGAGAAAAACAACCCAGGTGGTCGAAATTTCTGGGGCCCTCCGCTACTGGTCTCTTATAATCATATGGTGGTTTTGGGGTGTTAACCCCACGCATCAATAAAAAATATTGCGCTACAGTTCACGCATCAAAGCTTGTAGGTCGCGAAAGCTGTAATATCTCTCTACGTTTCAGACTAATGTTTAGAATTGTCAAATAGAGAAAGTTATAGGATAAATGGTTCACAACCTTGTGGCATTTCTATCGGCCCTGTCGTAGTTTACTTATATGAAGAGACAATGATATTGTTTTAAAGGCGATGCTTTTTAATGCGAGGGTCATGAGTCTCCTGTATGTAGTAGCCGCCTCCAGTTTTAGTCCTTGGAATGTCCGTTGTATGGTGGTACTTGTATATTTCGTTTGAATATATCATGAAAAGGTGCGAGATGGTGGTACTTGTGGTGTTCACTAGATGGACGAACAAACAGACAGACAGACAGACATACAGACAGATGGACATGTGGACAGGTGGACGGAAGAACCAACATTACATGCATGTATGCATACATACATACATACATACATACATACATACATACATACATACATACGTACGTACATACATACATACATACATACATACATACATACATACATACATACATACATACATACATACATACATACATACATACATACATACATAGCCCCGCCACAGTGGTCTAATGGCTAAGGTACTCGGCTGCTGACCCGCCGGTCGCGGGGTCGAACCCCGGCTGCGGCGGCGGCATTTCCGATGGAGGCGAAAATGTTGTAGGCCCGTGTGCTCAGATTCGGGTGCCCGTTAAAGATCCCCAGGTGGTCAAAATTTCCGCAGCCCTGCACAACGGCGTCTCTCATAATCATATGGTGGGTTTGGGACGTTAAACCCACATATCAATCAAAACATACATACGTACGAGCGTAGAGATAGGCAGGCAGGCAAGCAGGCAAGCAGGCAGATGGACGCGGCCCGTGGATGGTTCACGGTATACCGATAAAACCCTCGCCGCTACATCGCACTCATTGTCATTCACTCCTTGGATATGCTGGGATTTTTTTTGTGGCTGTACATTCCGCGGGATGATAGCTTTCATGTATCTTGCTAAGCGTGTTGTTCGAAATACAAATAGGTCGCGACGTCACTACCTGCACGCTCTAATACAAGCCGCCTCTTCGAACATGGCTCGTCATCTACCATTTGATTTTGGCCCGTGCGACGTGTTTTGTTTCCACAAACAGCTCTATCATCGCCTTGGAATTTAATGTAAACAACTGGTGTCACTTGAGAATGGGAATGTTTCCCTGTTGAGAGAGGCCGCAACTCGACAAGCTAATTCGTGTTTACGTGGAACTGGAATCATTTCTTCCGAGCTCTCTGTGAGAACACTGCGCTTGGCTTTCAATCGGGCAACAGGGACTTTCGACAGTGAACTTGTTGCAGTGAGCGATGGCCTCGAGCGTCTTCCTTCCTCTCAAAGACAACAACGAATAACGAGGTTCCATTCGATACGCGTGTTGCCTTCTATTCAAATAGCTTGTCTAAAGCAGGATGCCGGTGGCTGGCAGTGTGGCGTGCATTACTGTGGTATCACACACCTTTTTTTTAAACTAAAGGCGGCCGCAAAAGGTTCTGCCTTCGTGTGGTGTTCATTAGTGGCAGGAAAGCAATTGGCATTAGAAAAAAATAAAACTGTTTTTGTGTGTAGAAAAAAATAGGAGGTGGGGGGAGTGGGGAATCGGGATGGAATAAGCGAAGAGAGTTTAGAAGCTGCATTTACTTGAAGTAGCCGAAACCTAAATGTCAAGGTTAAAAATTGCCTAGAAGTGATAACAGTGAAAACGAGAGTTAGACCACGTTAAAGTGAAATAAAATTAAGAAGTTTCCATTCACTCAAGCCAAGACGTCTTGTTTTTGTTTGTTTTTATCATGACCAGCATGTTCGTTAATTTCTCTTCAAGAAGTAACAGTGTAAAAAAGAAAGCAATCTTAGGGAGCTGGAGTGGAAGCTAAAAGCTTTTGGGCTATGTTACACTTTTTATGTGTCTACGTTAAAACAACTTCCTAGATAGTATATATAGTGCAAATACCAATTCGTTACGCAATGGCATACTCTGTACTTTCACTGCAGCATTTCTACTCACTTGCTTACGAAAGAAAAAATGTCACAGTACTATCTAACTTTCGTACAAACGTAAAGATAGGAATATATATTTTATGCTTGTGGAACAAAGCTTGGGGTCATGAAAGGCGAGTTATATTTTTCCGACCATAACACCATGCAGCGAAAGCTAGCGAAAAATGCTCACGTACGTCACGATGAGTCAGCAACCTAAATCCCTTCACTCTCCTTTTGGTCAACTGGAGGAACAACTTCAATAAAATTAGGACCCCTGGTGTTATGCCTGGAAGTCCCACCAAATTAGCATTGCTTCAGTGAAGTATTCAAGCTGTATCGTCTGATGCAAGGGCACTCAATCATGGGGGCAGCCTTGTGTAATCCATGGCATCTTTTGTGCTGCACCTGACGAACAATCGGCAAAATCTCACACAACGTGTAGCGAGCCTCCTCACCCACGGGTCCCATTCCAGCCAGCAAACCGCGACGTTTCCTGATTGGGGGCTTCGAACTACTGGCTGATGCAAGGTATCCTCAAAGGTTATAAAAGAACCGAGCTGCACGAAGGCGAGAGAGCGACTGAAGAAGTCCTGAGTCATCGTGGGACCTCGGTGTGAGCCCAATGAGCTGTCGGCCACAGTGCCGTATAAGTAACGCGCCCGTTTATACTGTACTTAAATGTTGCCCTAATTCACCGTGGCCTTGTCCGCGGCGTCTATAAGCTCTGCGCACATACAGCCGCGACCTTATACACCCAATATCCGACACCAGTTACAGTACGTGAGGCAAATTGTAAATATTTTTGTGTCAGCCTAAGGAAGAGTTCCATTACCCCATTTAGTGGGTGTTAGGCAAGTAGACTTTATGATATATTTTTTTTTCATTGGTACTGGCGCCCTTATATCGCAAGAGGGACTAAGCGGTCGAGGGAGTCTACGTTCTGTGCGCTGCCTCTGGCACAGCTTGTTACTTTGACCCGAAGTTTCACGACTTTCCGACAGTTTCAGCTACGGTGAAAAAATTTCAACCTTCCTGTAATTATGACAACCGTTTTTGGCTTCGGACGAACGCTGAAAACAGTTTCCAGTTCCGACAACTGTGCGCAGGCACTGATGCGAACGTGGCTCGTTTTAGTTTCCCGCAGAGAACCTCTGTCTCGGTGGGGTGGTGCATGTATCTGAGAAATATTGATCCGCCAGAGATGACAGGGCGATTTGGGACCTCAATGCGTTGATTACGCCAGTGCTGCAGAGCGCAGAACTTCATTAATTGATCTCGAAGTGAGCCACGGTACGCCCAGACAGAAAGTTTGTTCTACTAATATGTTCGCTATTCCGAAATTCGTTTGACTAAAAATATTTCCATATAATGCCTAAGAACCCAGCCGGGAATTTTCCATGAGGTTGTTATCATACAATAATAATTAAAGCGTCGTTCATACAAGTGAATGCTTCTTGTAAGCCCTGAGGGTACCAATAAAAAAAAAAAAAAGTTCCCTGTATATCTTATTGTTCACTTTTCTTTCTTCAAATCAAGTGTGTTTGTGGTGGGGGGGGGGACGCTGCGATGAGCCTTCGCTCTCAGTTCAAGGGGAACACTGCCCACGCCAATGCAATTAGTTCGCCTTACGAAGCGTAGTCGATAGCTGGACTAGTCGGTATTTCTCTGTATTAGTGAAAGCTGCGCAAACGACAGGACCACAAGTGGACACTGCGAAAGCTTTGCAACTGGCAGGTTTATTAAAATAACAAAAATAAAAAGACAAAAAAGAAGTGTCCCAAACGAACTGCGCAATCATCGCCACGTGCGAATTTCTTCAACTGAGCAAATAAAGAGAAAAAAGCAAAAAGCAACGATTGGTAAGCATTTGGATTGTTTGAACTCTCATAGCCACTAACGAGGCATTACAACAACAACGAAAAGCGCAAAAGCCAAAGACCTTATGCTTCTTATGCCCTCAGCAGTATTCTTCGGAGGCGTGGTCACTGGCCGTTCAAGGCATTACGTCCGTCCAGAGTGCATGCCTACTGGTGCTGGTTCATCCGCTTTTGAGAAGGAAATGCCGCAGACATCTAAAGCTGTAACCGACCACAGACTTCACACGCTGCTGTTTCTTGAAGATTTCACGTAGCTTAGGCTCTCTTAGCCACCCACCATTCAAATATTAAGGCTTTAAGGGTGTTAATTACTGCCCACGTTTTTCTTTGAGTTACCATCACTTGCATTAGTATTTCGTGAGTCCCGTAAGTGTAAAGCCGTAACACGCGCGTAATGCTCACGAAGGCTACGCTGCTGGTATTCGATTAAAAGCTTTTCGCTTTTTCTACAGAGCGTTTTAACTACATTTATATGAATTCTGATCCCCCTTCACCACTTTATCTATAACGGAACCTATGAATCCATATTGATTCCCCCATCTAAACATTGTCGCTTTGAATGGTTTTCCCAATAGAGGTATGTCAACTTGCTTTCCTCACACAAAGGCTACACGTTTATCAGAAATCCTACACTCGTTTCGTCCTCATGTTTTATCGAACAAGAATCACAAGAGGGGACACTTATATGGGCGTAGATAATTGCGGCGGGCCTCTACCGGTGGCGTTTCCATTTAAGCCCGTTCTAAAGTGGTGCCTTTCCCATATCGGTCTCAATAGGAGGTCCTTTCAACTGCCTGAGTGCCGAGGGTCACTATTCGGGCATGGCTTGGGCTACGACCTAATGCTTTTGTTTTCAATAACTTCAAGTGCAGTTCAATCTCTTTCATCTGTGATATCGGCAGAATCTCGATATCCTTTTACGCCTGGGGTTTGGTGGCACGTACAGTGTTTGTTGGCGAAAGCTCTTTAATTCGCCGTTGAGTTAAGGCGGCGGATTATTTAGCCACCTTTAAATAACCGCTAAATACTGCACGCGAAAACGCTCTTATCTTATTATATAATATCTTTGTCATGCATAACCATTTGGCCCCGAAGTACAAACTCATCCCAAGTTGTGGCAAGATAATGAGTCCCCTAGCCTATTGCATATGCCAATAGTCGGTATCAAGCAGTGAACGGATCTTCAAAACAAAGAACTAAAAACATTGAGAAAGTTTTGAAACAAAAATAAAAGTACTTCAATTGAAGAGACCAGTCAAGTTCTAAACACAGCAGAACAATTCATATACGACGCAGTTAGAACAAATAGGAGTGGGGTGGCGAGGTTTATCTAACTTGCTTTAATTTGGCTGCTTCCTTAGGCCGATGGCAGCATAATAAGTCACAGCTTTCCGGAAAGGCGAAGCAATGAACGCGGTAGCTACAAATTGAAAGGTCTCGTGCAGAATGTAAAGCAGATCAAAACATGCCCCGTGTTACTCACGCACAAATGACGCACAAAGCGTGCTCACAGGTACGAAAGCACGCGAATAAGCGTCTCATTTGTTACTTTGTTGTGTCGCAAAACCGCGCGCTTTTCGAAAATGGAGACTGCATTGATTGCAGTAGCCTTCATTCACCCGGTAAGCAAAGCAGAATTTTTACAGGTAAAGCCCGAGGCCAGCCAGCGCATACGGTCTACCCCTCCTCGCCGCCGCGAGATAAGGGCGCGTGAGGGAGCACAGATCCGCTTTTCTAAGCCGGGCAAAGTGCGCGTTGGAGGTTAGAGCGGGCGCCGCCGCACGATGTGGCGACGCGCGCTCATTGCGCCATCTCTCTGGTAATGCCGAAAACACAGCCCCCCCCCCCTACTTCGGTATGCTCATGAGCAGCAGTAAGTGGTAGATATAAGTAGCTTGCCGTTAAAGCGATGGAGGATGTGCTCCGGGGTGGCGAAGTGGTTAACGCCTCGCTCTCAGAACGTAGAGGTCCGACGTTCAATTCTGTGCGCCGCAGTGTGTTTTTCATAACTTTTTTCTTTCTTGCGTTTTTTATATATGGGTACGTATACATATACGGTGCGTGACGTCGACGCCCCTGCCGGCGGCAAAATCAAGCCGAGAGTGTCCATATAAATGCCATCACAATAAAATTGTTTTGGCTGCTTGGCTCCTCTAGGGCTGTTTCATTGTGATCCCCCGTTCCAATTTTTCGAAGTTATGATCCTCTGGTGACGTTGCTATGGTGGTGTTCAAGTAAATTCTGCCAAACATTGCAGTCAAAACATGCTTCGAGATCCCAGAATTCCATTGTATGCACTTTCATTGCGCAGATAATTGACTATAATTTAAAAGGATGGTACGGTGGCTGAAGCAGGCGTAAAGGTCAATAATAGTGATTAGAAAAATTATGTTAAACAACTCAATGTTTACAAACTACCAGTAAAGCAGTTACACACACGCGCAAAATGCGTTTGGATGCATGGCTACTACTTGGCGACAACTACTACAAGGGGCCTCGTTTTGCAGATCACCATTGCTGGACTCGGTTTTACACCACAGTTATAGTGAGCACGAATTCTAACCGCTCTGTATCCAGGATGAGCTGCACTCTCCGACATTAGAAGTAGGATATCTTACATATCAAATTAGCACTAAAACTTCGGCATATCCCACATGCAATGGCAAACAATGTAATGCGAAGCATGCGGAGGAAAGGTGACCGTAGCGTGATTTTTTTATTGAGGTAACGATGGGACCCTAAGGATATGCACAAAAGTTTCACCCACAGCCACATGTTGAACAGTCACGGTAATTTTATAGTTTTAAATAACCAGTTGTTCACAGGTGTGAGATGATGCTAAGAACAAGATTGGCGTTATCAACGTCAGAAGCGGTATGGTGATGTGGTGTGCTTGTGTTTGCAAGCGTAGTAGTTCTACATAGTGCTATGTACACCGACTTCAGTGAATGGCGCCTGACTACAACTAACGCTAACCCAACACGGCACCTGTATGATAGGAGTACACATGTAAAGTTTATAAACTTAGATAGTTAGTACCACGAACACAGTGGATGTTATACCAACATTACGCCTGCATTGAGTTTCTCTCCAAAGCAGTTTCAAAAGCTGGCGTCGTTCTATGGTAGAATACTTGAATTCCACGCAGAAGCTTGGGTTCGAATTTTGCTTTGACTGTTATAGTTATTCTTTGCATTCGTTGGCTCTACGGTGCCTTTGTAAGTTTTAATTCGAAAGCTTTGTAAGGCTAGGCAAAACGAAACCCTGTTCTCCATGAAAAACGCGAAACGTCTTTGTTGGCCGCTCAGTCACTTACGTGATTCTTTACGTCACTCCCAAGTGCCGCGGCATTGTGAGGGCCATCAGGGACCTGCATAGTCAGCAACCTGGTCGCCTGAATAATATGCAGGCGATCCCCTTTCCGAGAGAACAGTTGTCAAACTAAACAACAGACGGGCCACTTTATATAGTTAACATGTGAACCAGCCTATGATGACATTAGAGGTACCATATTTCCTACGGCTAACACAAACTTCCACTCAGAGGTGCGCGTATGCTCACGGCACTGCATCTTTTGAGAAGTATTATAGCACGTTTGTCCCTAATGCCTGCAGAAAAAAATATCAAAACAGACAAAAAGTTGACCATCTCTCTAAGTGAGCAGAATTGGAACTACAGAAGTCAGGAACCACCTTAGTTCTTATACAGTTAAGACGTTGTAGAGCATAACGGCATCATATTCTTAAACCTGTTAAGGCGTTTATTAACCGGCAACCAGCGATTATACGCTTTGGCGACAACCACGGCCAAGCACGGACTCCCAGCGCGAGTTGCGTCCTTGTTGGGTAGCCCGCTAGGAGGTACTCAAGAGTTCGACCCATTTTATAGTTCGCAGGACACCGCTCGCGCTGAGAGTACGTGCTTGGTCGTGACTGTCGCCAAAGCGTATGATCACTGGTTGCCGGCTTATAAACGCCTTAACAAACCTAACGCTGGCAGACACAACGTGGTGCAAGTATGCTCGTGGCACACTATTCTCAGAAAAGAGATATGTTCAAGGCACGGTCGTACTTGATGCCAGTGAGAACGAATTCACGGCATATCTTAATCGTCATCATGATCATCATCATCGTCATCATCATCATAATGATCATCGGCCTGACTGCGTCCACTGCAGGACAGAGGCCTCTCCATTTTTCCGCCAGTCAACTTGGTCCTGTGCTTGCTGCTGCCAATTTACACCCCCAAACTTCTTAATCTCATCTGCCCACCTAACCTTCTGTCTTCTCCTAACCCGCTTGCCTTCTTTAGGAATCTAGTTAGTTACCCTTATGACCAGCAGTTATTCTTTCTAAGTGCTACTTGTCCATTTCTTCATTTTGATTTCAACTATGATATCTTTAACCCCGGTTTGCTCCCTAATCCACTCTGCTTCCTTCTTGTCTCTTAAAGTTACACCAACATTTTTCCTCTCCATACCCTAAACAGCACGCAAGCAAAATATTAAGATTATGTGACTTTGGTGACCTTACAGCATAATTAGCTTTAGAAGTACCTTGGTCCGTTCATTCCGTGGAGTTACATCAAATTGCCAGTCAGAATTTATTATTTACACAGGTTTGCAATCATTTTAGGTACTCGACAAAAATCACGTTATTCAAATTACTTCAGATGAGCATTGTATCTTGAAAGTATTTTTTAGTTCTACCTGAACGTATTTCTGGGCTTGATTTTACCTAAATACATGTCTAGGCACACTGAACGTATTCTTCAATACAAAGAAAGAGATATAACTTTTATCTGCACCTGCCGAAAATGACGGTAGAGGAGGCTCTGGCCTCTGCCGCCTTTCATCCCCTTAGCAGTCGGCCAGAATAAATTTGGACTCAGCGGTGTTCAGGGCGATTTCGGTGACATTATGTTGTTCTTCGGGAGGTGAAAATTTTTTAAGTCTGTGTCGTCAGATTTTAGAGCACGTTGAGGAACCACGGGTGGTTGAAATTTCCAGAGTTCTTAAAAACAGCGTCTTTCATATTCATATAGTGGTTTTGGGACGTTCATATACACATATCTTCAAAATTTACGTTCTTCTTCGGCATCGCGGCTGCGTAACAAGGCCTCCCGGAATTTCAAGTTTCTGCTTGCATTGTTGTAGGAAGGACAGGTTACGAGAACGTGCACTATACTTGCATTGCTATAACAGTGCGCACATCTGGCATTAAACGATCTTTTGACCTCTTCTATCCCACACAATATCCCCCATGCAGCCCCTGCTGTGGAGCGAATTCCACGGTGTATCACCACACCGGAGAGTTTCACAACCACCGGGCTACCGCCCTATTTTTCTGGGAGACTGCGCTGACCAGCTCAGGATGCGAAAGCAGCGTCGCCTGATCCAGCGGGCCCTTGGTGTGGTGCGAGGCAATGGGGTCTTGAACTAAAGACTCGACCTGATGACGACGATCCCTTCTGCTTGCATGAATAAAAGCTTTCATTGTCTCTCTCCCTGTGCCATTAGCAGATGAATGAAAAACACTCAATGCAATCTCGGCAAAAAAACATTACCACTCGAAAAAACCTGCCTGACACAGGCGCACGTTTCCTTTGTTATACGTATAGAAGGTGTAGTGCTGCGAAGACGTAAGATTGTAGCAGAATAGGGTAGAGCTTCCACAACGTCTAGTGCATGATTTCTGTTGCGAGATGAATGAGCTACCTAATACTTTTGTTACTGTACTTGAGAACAGCCATTTTAGTAACAGGCATCAAGCTGTGCCATTAAAATGAAAATTCTTCGAAGGGTTGATAGCACAATATCTTGAGGGATGATTCGTGTTTGTTTTTATTTTGTTGTTCTTACATTAAACTTCAACAGGAAATTTACGTTGAAAGCATTTGAAGTGAAAAAGAAGCTTTTTAGCATCATTTAGTGAATTACTCAATTACTTCGCTGTTGTCAGTTTTACACTGCTTCAATACATTAGTAGGAACATAGAAAACTTCGCTATAAATTACCCGCGGCTATTCAGAAACCTACCTCTATCATTCCCAAGATATATATAATTTCGTACTTCTCTTCATTTTAGTTATTCTAATTATTCGAAATAAATTCTTTTTTAAAAACTTTCAAAACAACGTCATATTTTGTGTTAGAAAAATACCTAAATGCGGCAAAGGAGACTGCGTATATTGTCACATGGTGTCTATGCATGAAGTGTTAATTTTTTAGGACAGGTTTCTCTGCTTCTGACATTGTTAGACCCGGCGGTTGTGGCACCTGCCCCCACGGCGGCTGTTGTCAAGACTACTCCGCCTACTCCCGAACAGAGACCGGAGACTTCAGGGTTCTCAGGTCTCAAGACCTCGCCTCACGAGGCGAGGCCCAGAATTCGAACTACCCGCTGGCTCTTACGGGCATCCAGTTTCTCTGAGGAGACAATAGATACGTTGGTACCCTTGGTGCCAAGAGAGCGAGTGGCGTAGCTGCTTAGAGCGCGTCAAGAAAACAAAAAAAAGCAGATAACGGGGCTTTGTGATGGCCCTGTTACTTGAATTCCACCTTCCTGCCTAAACAGCCACTCACTCTTCGTACACACAGCACTACTTTACTTTCACTACGAACACTCAAAATATACAATGGAATGTCAGGGACCTACTCAGTAACTTTGATGATGTCCAAGAACATTAAACGAACACTCACCAAAAAGGCTGTGCGTACAAGAAACACACCTAAATCCAAAATGCGCCAGCTTTCTACGTAAATATGCTATTTTCCGAAAGTACCGTGACGATTCCGTGACATCATTCGGAGGTGTTGCCAGAATAGCCAATCAAGAGATTGCACGCACACATTTTAAACTCCAAACATTGCTTGAGGCAATAGCTGTTCGAGCTGTGCTTTTCGACAAACTGATCACCATTTGCACTCTTTACGTACCTCTAAGCTATAACCTACAAACACATGACTTCCAGTCCTTAATCGATAAACTTCCCGAACCTTTTGTTTTCCTTGGAGGCTTGAATGCGCATAGCAGGCTATGAGGTGACTCTCATGGTGACGTCCAAGGTCGACTGATTGAACAGTTTCTTCTCTCTTCCAGCGCGTGCCTCCTGAATCGAAAAGAACTAACCTACTATAACCTCTCTAACAATACCTATTCTTCTATAGACCTAAGTATAGTATATCCATCGCTTGTGCCTCTACTCCACTGAAACATCATCCTTAATCTCTACGGAAGTAATCATTTTCCCGTAGGTTTGAGCACACCTACATCAAATGAATGCCCACCATAGTTGTTCAAATGGCTACCAGGCAAACCCGCCGGCAACAGTTTATACCATCACTCAATTAGGTTGGCGCGACATATGTACTTTAAGCATTGATGCTTCTGTCAACTATTCCACAAATGGACAATCCAGAAAACGACGTGTCCCCTTGCGGAACTCTGAGTGCCAAAATGCGCGCAAGGAGCAAAACAAAGCATGAAAGTTGCTTTGGATCTCACAGGCCGCAGAAAATCTTGAAATCTTTAAAAAAATAAAGTCGCAGGGCAGGATAACGCGCCGGCAGGCCAGAAGACGAAGCAGGCAAAAGTTTTATCAGGGTTCAATTCAAATGCGCAGGAGGCAAAAGTCCGGAACATGGTTGGTGGGGTAGCAGGAATACAAGTACACACACTCTCACTCGTTAACGCACAGGGTGACACCTTGGAAGATCAGGCGAACCTCCTTGGCACACACTTCGAACGGGTGTCCAGCTGATCACAGTATACTGATGCTTTTCAAAAATACAGCACATAAATAGAAAAGCGAAAACTCGAAAGCAAATGTACAAGATACGAGGCGTACAACCAAGATTTGAGCTTAGCCGAGCTCCAAACATCAGTAAACTCCCGCAGTGATTCCACCCCAGGTTCTGACTGTTTGGTGTATGAAATGTTAAAAACCCTACCAATCGAAACAAAAAACAAACCTTACTTTGTTTGTACAATACTATCTGATTCTCTGTCGCTATCCCTACTTTCTGGAAAGAGGCTATTGTTACTCCCATTTGGCAACAAGGCATGGACCATTAAGTTTCGAGTTATAGGCCTATTGCACTAATAAGCTGTTTGTGCAAACTTTTCGAAAAATGATAAACTGCTGAGTTGTACATTTCTTTGAGACAAACAGTTTACTCCACCAATTCCAGTGTGGGTTGTAAGAGGGTAGGTCCACCACCAACCACCTTGTTCGTATCGAGGCACAGATCAGAGATGCTTTTCTCCACAAGCAATACTTCCTTTATGTGTTCCTCGACATTGAAAAGGCATATGTTACATCATGGCGCTTTGGAATATTAACCGACCTCTCCCACCTTGGCGTGCATGGCAGAATGTTCACCATATTCTACAGTTACTTGTCTAATTGGACATTTCGTGTTCGAGTGGGCAGCGCTTTTTCCCAAACATTTGTTTAAGAAACAGGTGTGCCACAAGGTGTTGTACTCAGATGCACACCTTTTCTTAAGAAAATGAATTCTTTGTATTTGTTCATTCCTCGTTATGTATTTTACTGCACATATGTTAGTGATGTCCACCTTCGTTTCAAGTCTTGTAGTCTGGCCATGTGTGAGCGGCAGGTTTAGCTTGCTTCGAAAAAGTCTCCGATTTTGCAGAATAAAACGGGTTCTGGCTGAATGCACAAAAAAGCTCGTGTGTCTTGTTCTGTAGGAAGAGAGGCATTCATTCCATACCTGATATTCAACTGCATGGGCAACGTCTTGCTGTTAATACTGAGCATAAACTCACTAAGCTAAGCTAAGCTAAGCATCATACCACACATCAGGTATTCGAAAACAAGTGAAATAAATGAAATAAAGCCATAAATGTTCTAACTAAAAGTGTTGTCACGCACTGCATGGGTAAGTGAGAAGAAGTGCTTAATGAATTTGTAAAAAGGCCTCTTACGTACCCGCCTAGACTATGGGGCAATAGGATATCACTCTGCGGCACCTACTGCCCTTAAATTGGTCGACGCTGTTCATCATCTAGGCATCCGTCTCTCAACGGGTGCTTTTCGCACTAGCCCCGTGGAGAGCCTGTACGTGAAATCAAACGAATGGTCCCTCCATCTACAGACATGTTACATGTCTTTTAAATTTTATCTTAACGTGAGCGCAGACAAGAAACACCCTTCACAATCTACAATAATTGACATGTCAAGTTCTGCGGTGTTGGAAAAGCGGCCTTCTATGAGACAGCCCTACTCACTCCGTGTGAGGGGCCTAGCGAATGAAACCAGTGTGCCACTTGAACTCTGTTTGATGGCTCCATCAGCATGCATGCCACCACGGCAGTGCCATGTGATAGATTGTGCTGTGTCTTTCTTGGGTTTTACAAAGCACGCCCCATTGCACCTATTCAGACACACTTCCTGGAACTACAACATAAATACACGTGTCATGAGTTCTTTGCAGATGCCTCAAAGTCCAACACTTCCGTGTCGTACACAGCCATCGGCCCATCTTTTTTGGAAGCCTGTGTACTACACTCTGATACAAGCATTATTACTGGCAATGCTCATGCGATATTTGCGGCCGTTAAACACATTAAACAAGTTAAACTACGAAAGGCTATAATATACAATGATTTCCTAAACTTTGTAGAAGCTCTGAAAACTCCTAAAAGCACAGAAACGCTGTCCTTGTCTCACTTTTATGCACAGTCTACTCATCCAAACAGCATGTTGTAGTTTTGGTGGGTGCCAGGACACCGCGAGGTACAAGGCAGCGTTTTGGTGGACCAGCTAGCTGGATCTTCCAACGAAGCTGCTACCACCAATACATTGATACTGATTCCTCCACTTGATTTGAGGCCTTTTCTAAGCGAAAGCTAGGGGGTTATCGGCAGAGCACATGGGACACACTCACAGGTAATAAACTGCATGTTATCAAGCCGCAACTTGGTCATTGGCCGCCAGTATCAAAATCACGCCACACAGAAGTGATACTTAGAAGGTTAAGAACAGGATACACACACTCACAACACATTCATTTCTTTTGTCTGGTGGCGATCCACTTTTGTTCGACAGATGTGGAGAAGCACTCGCCGTACTTCACAACTTAATCCTGTGTAAGCAATTACACACGCTGAGAACACACCACTTTCCGTTACCCGACCGACATCATATACCACTTCATCTTGCAATGTTCGTCGGTAGGGAGTCACTTTTCACACATTTGCTTTTGGCTTTTTGAGAAACATCTGTACCTTTCACGTGATACTTCAGGTCATTCCGTAGCACGACCTCTCCAGAGAGGTCTCTGCTGCGGTGGCTACACTGAACAAAGCACTTGCCTCACAGCCCTTGGACGCAAGGGTGTGAATGATCGAGGCACATGGGCTAATGCCGTACATGTCCCCCAAGATTTATACTATCACAAACTTTCATCACCTATTGACACTACACATATTTTAATACATGGTCATGATTTTGTTGCTTCTATGTTTTACTCGCCTTAGCGCGAGGAATTTTAAGGCCCTTATACAGATTCCTATCAATGTCATCGACCGCATCTCTATTACCATGAACTGGCACTCTTTGGCCATAAAACAGCCTTTGCACCACAAAACATCAAACATTATCATCATCATCAACGTTATACTGAGCAGGCCTGTTTTAAATTGGAAGCACACTGTCAGTGAAACTGCAACATATCGCGTTTTACAACTCAAGCTGTTATGAGACCACAACTCGGGTCACGCGCAGTTGCATGCTGGCCACCACCGCTGCCGCTAGTGTCCGTAATCACATTGCACGAAATTAGAAAAAACCTTGCACTGATGACAAAGGGGGGTCTGAGCCCGAGTCAGCTCGGTGCCAGCCCAATATTCTGCCACTGGGTTACGCCGTTGCTTGTAACTTGTTGTCAAACTTGCCTTAGGCAGGCATGACGTAGCACCATTGGCACAGTGGGGCTCCAAACCGGGTCCGCTGGGTGCCAGTCCAGTATTCTACCACTGAGCGACTCCGTTGCTTGTGACTTGTTGTCAAGCTTGCCTTAGGCAGGCTAGATGTCGAGAAAGCAATCGCCTTATTACGGCTTATAAAGCGTTTTACAACAGCGAAAGAAGAACCAGTCGTCGCACAATGTGATTAGCGTGATCCAATGCTCCAACCCATTACAAAAGCTTGTTCTTGTTTCCCTATTGACTGTGGAACATACCCACTTAAGCCATAATTCCTCATCGTCGTCAGCCACTGCATGAATATTCGGCACAACATTCCTAGCAAGTGTTAAGCGGATACCAGCTTCTCAGAAGAATGACAAAAAATACCATAGCGAATGCCAGCATACCACCCAAAATTTTATTATTAATGCCCTTGTGGGCACCAAGCAAGTTTGGTTGCAGTAGTTACCCAATGAGCGTTTTGGAAAGGCTCTGAAAGGCTGCTCTTCTAGCTTTCGCTGTGATTGGGCTGCGCCTACCTCGCAGGCATGGCGTTTTTTTTTTTGAAAAAGTTCTTGTTTACTATCAACATGTCACAGACGTAGCGAAAGGAAATTTTCAGAATAAAGGGGAGTGATCCAAAAAGCATTATTTTTACGCTCTGATGAACTATTTCAAGGTTTCTGTCCACTGTCATGAATTTAACGAGTATATTCCGAAATGACCACTGAGGAAATATTTATAGAAGCAGAATGCATCGTTTTAATGATTGATCTAGTTTTTGGCGTGCAGAACACCACTCGTATGCGCTTAGGTTCGACTGATGAGTATTGATAAGAAGGTAAGCAGGTCCTGCTTAGATCTCCAAACGCAACCGGAAGCAACCTTGTAAATGTGAACGTGCCTCGGCGCACGTAATTTTCAGAAAAAAAAAACGCTACTTGAGCGCAAACTCGCCCAACAGTGAACTCTTTCGTCGTTCGTTGCTTTTATCTTGCCGACGTTTGTTTTGAACCCTCCATACCCAAGCGCGGCAACTCGACCATGGTTCAGCCAATGAAAGAGGTTTCACGCAGCTTTAGTCAGCAGCGGATTGGCACGCGTGGTTTAGTGTGGGCCTCTCACTCCTCCCCATTCTCTAATCTCTCAACCAGGGACTTTTGGCCCTCTGTTTCCCTAATAAAATAGTTTATCTGTCTATCTTATACATCCTAAATCTACCTATGACATCCCAGTCATGTGCTTCACTGCAATATATCGGCGTATTCTCAGCTGAGGGCGGCAGTGAAAGCCTGTGTGGTACTTCCGAGCAACTATCTTTTCACACAGATAGGTGGGATACAATGGCGTAGGCATGGATCGCCTTCATCGACGAGAAGTGTGACAGTCAGTAGCCCCCGACTGAGTGTTGGCAGCGCCTGACAATTTTCAATATTGCCTTGGTAGAATCACGGGCTGGCAAATACACTCATTCGCAGACTAACCACCGCTCACTCAGACTTTGATTATGCCGTGTATCTGAATCAGAATGAATCCGTGTGAGTGACATTCTGGTGAGTTTCAATCCGAGTGAGTCTGGTTGAGAAATTTATTGTTTAGTAGGAGCCAGAATGAGGTCGGTAAAGGAAAACTTTGATGAGTCAAAGTCTGGGTAAGCCCTGATTACAACATATACTTCTGGAGTGAGGCGGAATCAACGCTATATTTTCTGCTGACCTCTGGCTACAATACTTCGCAGAAGAAGTGGTGTCATAACTGCGCTTTCTTGTGGGATTTGAATAGGCAAAGTGAATTATTTTCATAAAGCGTGTTATGTGTTTCTAATTTTTTACTCGTGATTTTGGTACCTCTGTTTCCGAAAGAGAAAGTGTGGAGGAATAGAGATGAGCAGAGTGACTATATTATTTACGCTGAACATACACTTTTGTGGAAGCGTTGGATAAAATAATTAAACAGTAGGCAGTGTGACGAAAAGCGGTCAACAATAAAAATTCGCAGGTTGATGTTTTAATAATTGTTGTCTAACTGCATAAAAAGCTTGAACATGTTTATTCATCAGCAGCAGAGCTTATGCCACTGACATTTTCTCACTCTTTTGAACAGCGGCTACAGTTGTCATATTCCAGCATGGCAATTCTAACTTCGAACCACGATCAAGCCGACCGGTGTACTATTTGAGCAATAATGTACCAGCTATAAAAAATCTTCATTTTCTGAAGAGCACCTGTTTCATTAATACATACAGAAACAATGAAAACTTTTAAGTTTGTTCAGCACACTGTCTTGACCTCAATTAGGCGAAGATGTTCGCTAAAGAGATGTGCAAGCAAAAGTATCAGCTATTTACTCGGAGGGAGACCTGCTCGTCGCTGATGTGCGGACGCCATTGTGTATATTTGCGCTTGTTTAGGCATTCATCTCAGTAGCAGTCTATTTATTTATTTATTTATTTATTTATTTTCATACTCTCAGGGCCCGAGGGCATTACAGAGAGGAGTGGTCAGACAACAATACACCAATAACTGCAATTTCGAAGGCGGCAGATTCTTCGATTGCAGCAATGGAGGCAGGAAGGTGGTTCCAGTCACTGCTTGTTTGAGGCAAAAAAAAAGAAGCATGGCAAGTGTTAGTGTGGCATATGGGAACTTTAACTTTGAGATGATGGTCGAACCGTGGTGATACAGAATCTGAGGAAAGGAGAATATCATTTTTAAGTGTTGAATTTGTGTAAAAGATTTTATGAAATAGGCTGCGACGGAAGTACTTACGGCGGGACTTAAGTGTTGGTAAACCTAGGGTAGCTTTCATTGAAGAAACACTGGCGTAGCGGTTGTAGTTAGAGAGCACAAAACGAGATGCACGGTTCTGAACAAATTCAAGGGCTGTAGTTAATACGGAGCTAAATGGATCCCAAATAGAACAAGCGTATTCCAATTTCGGTCTAATTTAAGTTTTAAATCTGAAGGAACCAATGAAAAATGATGGCTGAGAAATCCAAGCATGCGATTAGCGTTATTAATTACATGTTCAACATGCATAATCCAAGAGAGGTTGTGGGTTATATGCGCGCCAAGGTAACGGTAACTAGTAACGGGGTTTAAAAAGGAGTTCTTAAGGGTATAGAAAAAATGATCATTGACTTCATTGGGGTATATTACTTTCATAACTTTACACTTATGAATGCTTAATTTCATGAGCCATTTGTCGCACCAGTTAGAAACACCGTCAATGTCGGACTGCAATGTAGAAACGTCATGTGGGTTATGAATGACACGATACAGCACGCAATTGTCAGCAAAAAGCCTAATGGTAGAAATAATTCCGACAGGCAAATCATTAATATTGTTAAGACGTTTATTGGCGGACACTCGTTGATAAACCACGACAGCGACAGTCAATGCGGGGACCGACTCTCTGCACGAGCGGCTCTTCTTCTTATGAAAAGGTCGACCCACAAGAAGGCACTCGAGAGGACGACCCACTGTTCGAAGGCTTTGCCACAACTACCCCGGGTACGAAAAGGGAGCCGCCTGGCGACCTAACAGGTGGTTACAATGAGCGGGTCATGGTAGGCCTTGAGGCGCTCCACGTTAACAATGTCGCGTCCTCGACGGCGCATGTCCGAAGATGGTTCGATTGGTTCAATCAAGTAGTTGACAGGAGAGGTGCGTTTGACGACACGGTAGGGGCCTTCGTATTTGGGCAATAGTTTTGAAGATAGGCCAGTTGCAGTGGTAGGGATCGAGAGCCAAACGAGCGCTCCGGGGAGGAACGTGGGCGCAGTAGTGCTGGCGTCAGCGCGAATGCTTTTTTGCCGCTCTTGATTGTGCGCAGTAAAGGTCTTTGCAAGCTCTCGACACTCTTCAGCAAGCTTGGCTGTAGCAGAAATAGGGGCCCACTCAGACGGATCTGGCCTGTACGGAAGTATCGTGTCGATGGTGTGCGACGGGTGCCTTCCATATAATAAAAAGAAAGGTGAAAAGCCAGTAGTGGTCTGAGGGGCGGTATTATATGCGTAGGTGACGAAGGGTAGAATGAAATCCCAATTTGTGTGATCGGCGGCGACGTACTTGGAGAGCATGTCGCCGAGCGTACGGTTGAAGCGTTCGGTGAGGCCATTTGTCTGCGGGTGGTAAGCAGCAGTTTTGCGGTGAACAATGTTGCACTCTTTAAGAATGGCTTCAACGACTTCAGACAGGAAAACGCGGCCTCGGTCACTGAGCAGTTCCTAGGGTGGACCGTGTCGCAAAATCAATCGTTGGAGCAGAAAGGAGGCCACATCAATCACTGTAGCCGCGGGGAGAGCGGCCGTTTCGGCGTATCGCGTGAGGTGGTCCACAGCGACAATGACCCAGCGGTTACCAGCCGACGTCAGTGGAAATGGCCCATACAAATCGATGCCAACGCGCCCAAAGGCCTGGCAGGGCAAGGTAGAGGTTGCAGACCTGCCGGTGATAGGTGCGTTGAAGCTTTTCGGCCCTGACAATCTATGCAGGAGCGAACGAATTTTTGCACGTAGCGGTACATGCCGCGCCAAAAGTACCGTTGGCGAATGCGGTGGTAAGTCTTTGATACCCCGGAGTGCGCACATTGCGGATCGGAATGAAAAAACTCGCATATGTCACCGCGCAGACTGGGAGGTATGACTAGTAGCCACTGGCAGCCGTTACCGTAGTAATTGCGCCTGTGGAGGAGGTCGTCGCGAATGGCGAAATGGTGGGCTTGACGACGCAACGCGCGAGTGGATGGAGTGGATGGATCAGCCAGCAAGTCGATCAGTGAGGCGATCCATTGATCCTTGCGCTGTTCAGTAGCAATGGTATGAATGCTAATGGAAGAAATGGCAAGGTGAGACGCGGAGTTGTGGGCGTTGTCGTCAGGCAAGGGAGAGCGTGACAGGGCGTCGGCGTCAGCATGTTGCCTTCCATTGCGGTACAGCAAGCGGATATCATAGTCTTGCAGGCGAAGTGCCCACCGGGCAAGACGGCCTGAGGGATCTTTCAATGACGACAACCAGCATAGTGCGTGATGGTCGGTAACGACATCAAATGGGCGACCATACAAATAAGGTCGGAACTTCGTAAGGGCCCAGACGATTGCCAAACATTCCTTCTCGGTGACGGTGTAATTAGTCTCGGCCTTAGTAAGCGTACGGCTTGCATACGCCACGATATATTCCGGGAACCCTGGTTTGCGCTGCGCAAGGACAGCGCCAAGGCCGACACCACTGGCATCCGTGTGTACCTCTGTAGGGGCCATAGGGTCATAGTGGTGGAGTATGGGAGGCGACGTCAACGAACGACGGAGCGTTGTGAAAGCGTCGTCACACTGTGATGACCACGAATGGAGAGGCCCGTTACTTCCAAGGAGCTTCGTCAGCGGCGATATGATAGTCGCGAAGTTTCGAATGAAGCGCCGAAAGTAGGAACACAGCCCTAGGAAACTGCGTAGTTCCTTGACGGATGTCGGCTTGAGGAACTCGGACACGGCCCGAAGCTTAGCTGGATCAGGGAAAATTCCGTCCTTGGACACAACGTAGCCGAGTATTGTCAGCTGCCGAGCTCCAAATCTGCACTTCTTTAGGTTCAGTTGCAGACTGGCGTCACTCAGACGCGTTAAAACATGCCGTAGGCGCTGAAGATGCGTCGAGAAGTCCGGAGCGAAAACGAGGACGTCATCGAGGTAGCACAGGCACGTGTGCCATTTCAGGTCACGCAGAACAGTATCCATCATGCGCTCAAAGGTGGCGGGCGCGTTGCACAGCCCAAACGGCATGACGTTGAATTCGTACAAGCCGTCGGGGGTGACAAAAGCGGTCTTCGGTCGAGCGTCCTCAGCCATAGGTACTTGCCAGTACGCTGAGCGCAAATCGAGGGATGAAAAGAATTCTGCTCCTTGCAGGCTGTCAATAGCGTCATCTACCCGCGGTAGTGGGTACACGTCCTTACGAGTGATCTTGTTGAGGCGTCAGTAGTCCACACAGAACCGCACAGAACCGTCCTTCTTCGTGACGAGAACGACAGGAGATGCCCAGGGGCTGCTAGAGGGGCGAATAACATCGCGGCGAAGCATGTCGTCGACTTGCTCGTTGATTACACGGCGTTCTGTGGGAGATACGCGATAAGGACGCTGTCTCAGTGGTGGCTGTGTGCCTGTGTCAATGCGATGCGTAATGGTGGATGTGCGGCCGAGAGAAGGTTGGGCGACATAAAAAGAAGACCGGAATTCTTCCAACAGGCCCAGAAGCTGGGAACGCTGGCCTGGCGTAAGGTTGTCGGGAACGGAGGGACCGAATACATCATCGGATGATGAAGCAGATGTCAAAACAGCACTAAGCGTACTGGAACTTGAGCAGTGCATGTTATCGGGTTGATCCATAACTTGTTCTATAACTCTTTCGTCTTCGATGGATTCCACGCTGCCGAGACATTCCCCTCGCACCAACGTAACGCTGTACGGGGATGAGTTCACTGCAAAAATAGTGGTGCTGCCGTGAGTGAGTTGCACGGTCGCGAAAGGAACCAGCAAGCCTTTTCTGATGAAAACACGATGAGATGGCGAGAGGACTGCAGCGGTATCACAAAGGCTTGCGCAGTAGACCGACACCGTCGCGGACGAGTTTGCAGGCACTTGGGTGTCATCTCTGACGAGTAACTTGCTTGCGGCAGATGGACTGTCGGCCGGCGTCAAAAAAGAGAACTGGGTGAGTTCTATTTCTGCTGGTGCGCAATGAATGACGGCGTCATGGCGGGAGAGAAAATCCCATCCTAGGATGACGTCGTTAGAGCATGAAGGAATTATGATGAATTCGACCGCATACATCACGTCTTGAATCATAAGGCGGGCTGTGCACATCGCCGTAGGGTGAATGCTTTGGGCGCTGGTTGTACGGAGGGAGAGCCCGGAGAGTGGCGAGGTCACTTTGCGCAGTAATCGGCTAAGTTTTGCGTCCATGACGGATACGGCGGCTCCAGTATCTACAAGGGCAGATGCACGAACGCCATCCACAAGTACGTCTATCACGTTCGATGGGCTTTCCTGAGGGCTTCCGCAGTTCGACAGCGTCGCAGTCCTTGCCTCGTGGACTGCGACGACTAGTTTTCCTGGTCGCCCTCGAGTGGACGTAGCCGCATCGGCGACAGTGAGCGACGTCGCGGAGATGGTGAACGGCGGGTAGACGGAGCGGGGCGGGACGACGGTGACATAGGTGGCGGTTGGTCATAAGAGCGGCTTGATTGGCTGGGAAAGTTCGAGGCGACCTGCGGTTGCTGCACACGATTGCAATAACGTGCTACATGACCGACGCGACCGCAAGCAAAGCAGATGGGGCAATTGTCAGCAGTGCGCCATCTGTTCGCGGGTCCCATCCATGTCGCAGAACGCGTTGGGCGAGCCGGCTGCTGATATGAGTGCATGGTGGGCGGCACTCGGGGCACGTGGGTGACGTCGGCGTATGTAGGCGACACAGTTTCTCCGAAGGCGTGGGGCCTCGCGGTGGTTTCGGTGTAACTTACAGGGCAATCCACAGAAATCGGTGGAGGCGGCCTGGCTACAACTTGGGCGTAGCTGAGTGGCTCAGATACAGGAGGCGGCTGGTGGTATTCTGGAACGACCTGCGCGATTTCCTGCTGAATGGCTCGGCGGAGCGGAGGTACAAGTGTACTTGATGGCTGCTGAGCATGTTGCGGTGGAGCAAAAGCCAGTAAAGAGACCTGGCGGGCAACTTCCTCACGCACGAATGACTTGATTTCGGCGAGCAAGTTTGTGTGGTCAGAAACCGCTGACAAAGCCGAGAGACCAGCATCACGTAGTGGCGATCGACGGGTCATCAAGCGCTGCCGCCGCAGCTCGTCGTAACTTTGGCATAATGTAATGATTTCTGCCACAGTGTGAGGGTTCTTGGCCAGAAGCATGGTGAAGGCATCGTCGGCGATGCCTTTTAGAACATTCGTGATTTTGTCAGCCTCTGACATGTTCAGGTCGACTTTCTTGCACAAGTCAAGGATGTCCTCGGTGTAACTTGTGAAGGACTCGCCAGTATGCTGTGCTCGTTCACGTAAACGCTGTTCGGCTTGCAGTTTACGAACGGCAGGGCGGCCGAACACGTCAACGACAGTGGTCTTAAAAGCGGACCAAGTCGGGAAATCAGATGCGTGGTTATTGTACCACATTTCGGCCACACCCGCAAGGTATAAGAACAGGTCACCGAGTTTAGCTGCCTCATCCCAATGATTGGGGACGCTCACACGTTCGTACATGGCAAGCCAGTCCTCGACGTCGGTGCCATCCGCGCCGGTGAAGACAGGAGGGTCGCGGATGCGGGGGACACCGGGACATGGCGTCGGTGTAGGAGGGAGCGTTTGCTGAACGGCGCCCTGGTGCATGGTAGAAGGCACGTACGGGGTCGAAGCTCGAAGGGCATCGAATGCGAACCAAAGATGTTTGAAGGGGACAGCACTCTTCACCAAATTGTTAAGACGTTTATTGGCGGACACTCGTTGATGAATCACGACAGCGACAGTCAATGCGGGGACCGACTCTCTGCACGAGCTGCTCTTCGTCTTATGAAAAGGGTGACCCACTAGAAGGCACTCGAGAGGACGACCCACTGTTCGAAGGCTTTGTCACAATATCAATAAGAAAAAGCAATTGACCTAAAACCGAACCCTGTGGTACGCCTGATGTTACAACAACGGTAGGACAGTTATAATTATTAGCGTGAACATACTGCAGACGGTTTGGTAGAAAAGAGTGAATCCAGTCAAGGATGTTAGGATCTATATTTAGCTTGCACATTTTAAGAAAGAGAGTATGCGAGACAGTGTCGAAGGCTTTAGCGTAATCTAAAAAGATGCAGTCGATAATGAAATTATTCTCGAAAGCACGAAAAAGATTGTTAGTAAAAGAAAGTAACTGCGTTTCACAAGAGAAGTGCTTCCTGAAACCGTGTTTCCAAGGGAAAAATGAATTGGATTCAAAAAAAGATACAAAGTTTGAATAGATGATGTGCTCGAGAAGTTTGCAGGGTACACTGGTTAAAGAAGTTGGCCTGTTATTGAGGGGAGAGTGGGTGTTACCTGATTTGTGAAGTGGAACCACCTTACCCACCTTCCAATCATCTGGCATAGTGGAAGACTGCAAAGACTGCGAAAAAAGTTCAGCGAGTAAAATGAAAAAAATAAAGTTTAGTGTTCTTTAAGAACTTTGAATTGATGCCGTCATTGCCTGCAGAGCTAGACAATTTAAATTTTTCTATTATACGGCACACTCCAGATAAATCAACAGATAGGAAATCCATAGAAAAAAAAAGGTCTTCGACAGAAGGCATAGAAAAGGGTGTTGCCCCAGAAAAAACAAGAAAAAAATACATCATTCATCACATTGCAGCAGTCACGATTGGAAACAGCATCACCATTGCTATCTAGTAGATGAAACGTTGTAGATCTGTTGACATGAACTGCATTCCAAAATTGCCGGGGATTATCTTTCAGTAGGATGGGTAGGGTGATGTTGTGGAATACATTTTTAGCCTGCGCAATGGCGTTTTTGTACTCTTGTTCAGCGACGAAGTACGCGTGCCAACGCTCAGGCGTCATCACCACTTTTGCTCGGCGGAAAATCCTTTTCTTCTTGTTTAGTAAGTGCTTCAAATGGGCGTTAAACCAAGGGGCTTTAGAAGAAGAAAGAATCTGTTTTTTAGGAATGTAGCGGTCATACAAAAAGCGACCTTTTCTTCAAACATAAACCAATTTTCTTGAATGTTGCGTGTATAAAAACCAAGCATATAGTCTGTGATGAATTTGGCAAGTTCATTATTTATTGCAGCAAAATTGGCGTTTTTATAATCTTTAGTAAGTTTATTTTGCTTCGTGCAAGGTAAATGGGCATGAATACTACAGTGAATAAAGCAGTGATCACTTAAACCGGGCATGAAGACTAGGGGTGAGACGAGTTCTGGAGTGGTCGTAAGCAGCAAATCTAGTACATTGGCAGAATGAGGTGAGAAACGAGTAGGCTGAAGTACCAATTGCTTATGTTTAAAATCTAAACAAACAATCAAAAATGACGAACATTCTATTGAATTCCCAACAATACTTGGCGGGTCAGTAGACCACATTATAAAAGGCAAGTTAAAATCTCCAAAAAGAAATAAAGGACATTTGCGAAACCGCACAGTCAACTTACTTAGGACATCATGTGATTCTTGACAAAATGTTGTTGAAGACTGTGGCGGTTTATATCACACACTGAAGATGAACTTCCTATGCCCTGTAAATACACATGCGCTAACAAATTTTAAGTTGGTGTCGATCATAGTCGCACTAGAGATTAAAGTATCCCGGACAACTGACAACACACCACCGCCTCGACTATCAGTACAATCCGAACGATAAATTTTGTAGCCCGCTTCGCTGTCCAATATTTCAAAGTCATGAATAGCGGAAGAGAGCCAAGTTTCTGTGAGCAGTACCACATCCGCAGAACACGTGTCGATAACGGAAGATACGTCGTCGCGCTTGTTAAACACACTACGCACATTGGAATACAGCAGGTACACCTGACTGGCTGATTGCGGTCGCGCTACCTATGTTGCTGGGGAGGGTAAACTGGTAGCAGCTGGAAGAGTGACGGGGGAAGCATTACCAATGTTACTGTTGTTGCGCTCCTGGCGTGTCTCAAGTTCGCACACACGGTAACATGGAAATACACATAGACAGTCTTGTTATTATACAATTTGTTTACTCGTAGCCAGTACGGCTGTCCACAGTTTTTACCAAATTCATGTAACTTTTTTCGGCATTGTCGTGTTGCCCTCGAGAAGCGTTCACTGACACCTTAGAGGGTTGAAACTTCTTTCTCTGATAAAAAGACGTTATTCTTTATTTTTGACGACTGAAATTTAACAATAATAGGCCAGCACTTATTGGGAACATAGGTACGAAGCCTGTGTGCACGCTGTATTGCTTCATTTGATAGGTTGAGGTCAAGTTTTTGAGATATAAGGTCAGTGATTATTTTGAAACTCTGCGCCCATCCTACAGAAACATTGTCAGCAATGCCAAAAAATATCGAATTATCTCTACGTGATCGATCTTCCAACTCATCAAGTCGGGAATGAAGAGCAGTCGTTTTGTTTCTTATCGCTGCATTTACTGCTTGCGGAAGATCAGGAATATGGTGACCCGAGTTATATGATTCTACCATCGTCTCAACGGTCGCTAGCCTGCTAGAAAGGTCGGTTACTTTCTGTTCTAATAAAGATTGATTTGTTTGAACTTGGTTAAGTACGACAAGACGTTCCGCACGCCGCGAGTCTACTTTAGCTGAAAAGCTAGCAATAGCTGTCAGCACCTTATCATCCGGTCCTGGGTTTGATTCAATATCCCCACACAAAAGTAACTTGAAGACATGAAAGCACTCAGAGACATTGTCATATATAACACTTGGGCCAGGAAAGAGCAGCAGACATATATCACTGGAGCACTTTGACTACAAAGACGGGCGGTTACCAACCTGCACGATGAAGCAGAAAAAAATCACAACCGGTCCCATAGGTGCCGCTCTTTCCTGGCCACTGAAAGGCGCCGACTATGGGCGCATGTTTAAATCAGCAGGATGTGCTGACGCCAACGAAGGAATCAGCTGGTACAAAAGGTGGAACGGTGCCATCCAAACGATTGTAGCACAGGCATCGGGCTGAGCAGCGGGGACAACAATTAGGATGATCGTTGGCGTAGACCCATTTGTTGACGCTGCAGAAGCAGCGCATGGCCACGTGTAGACAAGAGACAAAATCTGCACGATGAAGCAGAAAAAATTCACAACCGGTCCCATAGCAGCCGCTCTTTCCTGGCCACTCAGTCTAAAGCTGAATGAATAAAAAAAGTAGGCTAGTCCCCATATATAAGATCAGTTAGGTACTTAACAGCATTAGAAACCACTATATATCCCAGAGGCATCCGCTAAGCAGGCGTTTCGTGTGTAGCGACACCACGGACCCGAGCTAACGGGGTGGGGGAGAGTTTCGACTCCCTCTCACTCCTACCCGTGCATGGCTGAGCCGTTTTTGGGAAAAAGAGGATCCTGAAGGTTGAGCTGATGCTGGGCACTAGAAACTTTAAGGCCCCCCGGCCGAGGCAACACACTCCTTTGGTGTGAGTTTCACATAGACGGCACCCCCGTGTTGACCCAGGAAAAATCAGTAGTCGCCTTTTCACTCTTTTCTCTCCTTGCATCTTCGTCTTTTTCTCCACTTTAAATCTATCCTGTCTTCTTTTTTCGATTTACTTCATTGTTTCCTGGCGGCAAGGGTTAACCCTGGGTGGCTATCATGCCTAGGATAAGCCCTACTCGGTTATAGCAACGGTGTACTGCTGGCGTAGTTCAGAATTGTCCACTTGTTCTAATACGTCCACGTGTTGGGCTCTATGGTAGGTGGTAGGTGCCACTACCGTAGAAAGCAAAATTTTCATGGGGTTTTAGAATGCCTCCGTAACCGATCGTGCCTTTAAAAGGGTACGCCCCGATGTACCATCTATTCTCCTTCACCAAAACGTAGCAACCTTACCGAAATTTTATGTCCTTCATTGTGAATAACCTTCAACTAAAGCCACAGCAATCTCACCTTTTCTTATGGCCAAGTGCCCAAAAGACACCATTTGAACTGGCTATAAAGCTACAAAGATAATAAGTGGGAATATTCTACTTGAACTAAAGGACAAGGAACAGTTCGACAAACTTGCACACTTCGTTGCGGTTGGCAATATCCCTGCATCAGTAAGTGCACACCGTACAATGTACACAAGGAAGGGCATAGTAGCGATGAAGACTTGATGGCACTAACCAAAAATGAACTCCTTGATGGATGAAAGGACCAAGGCATAACACGTATGCAGCACATCACAGTCAGACGCAGCAACACAGAAATAGCAACAAAACACCTAATACTCACTTTCAACTTAACCATTCTACCTCAGACAATCGAAATTGGCTGCGTAAATCTTCCTACGCGTGCATACATTCCGAATCCAAGACGTTGTTCCAAAGACCAGTAATTCGGACATGGATCTCAGACGTGCCGGGGTCAGCTGACTTGCGCTAATTGCGCCACAACTGGTCACGGTACCGATGAATGCAAACAGGATGAGGTCCTCTCTGCAAAGTCTCCCAGCATACTTCAGAGCGTGCCCAGACTGAACGAGAGAAAAGGAAATTATCACTATGAAAATTAAGGAAAATATCACATTTCGTGAAGCACGACTACGAGTCCTCCATTCATCTTTTGCCCTAAGAACGTCTTTCACTGAACTGGTGCAACGGGGGTCAGCACCACAACGGCCCTTGGTGGATACTTGGCCTACCCCTAGCATGCCCAAGTTAAAGCCACTCGCCTTTACGGTGAGAGCAGCCAGTGCTGCCCCACATAAAATCAACCAGCCCACTGCTACGATCTCTACAAGAGCTGGCAGCAGCCAGGGCAATGAAGAGGCTAAGAGGGCCCTATCAACCCCTGGCTCGGTGGGGACAGAGAATTGATCAGTTGAGGCGAATTCTAAGCGACAAACAGATCGCTCTGCGGAGCGGGCATCCAGTGCCTCGCAGAAGGCAACAGACCCCATGTCTAGCCCAATGGCGCAGGTAGTGCCAAATGAGCGGCGACCTTTTGTCAACCACTCCAAAAAAAGACAAAACACCAATTATACGGACTCACAAAGGTCCTGTAAAATAGTTTCCTTCTTATCGGCACACAGTCCTTTCAGTACACACAGCACCACCTTGCGTTTAACATGGATTTCCAAATATTAAAATGGAACATAAGAGTTCTTTTTAGGAACCTCGATGACATACAAGAACTCCTCCATGAATTTGATCCAAAGGTGTTGTGTGTACAGCAGACACATTTAAAGTCCAAACATACCAACTTTCTCCGTCACTAGGTCACTTTCCGAAAAGATTGTGACGATGCTGTGGCGTCCTCAGGTGATGTGGCTATTATAGCAAACAAAAGTGTGGCGTGTTCTCATTTACCACTACAAACAACCCTTGAGGCAGTTGTCATCCGAGCCGTTCTTTTAAATAGACTCGTTACTGTTTGTTCACTCTACATACCACCTCACCATAAGCTTCACAAACAGGACCTAGAATTATTATTAGATGAGCTCCCAGAGCCCTATTTGCTTCTTCGTGATTTTATAGCACACAATGTCCTTTAGGGAAACTCTCGCTGCGATGCTCGAGGAAGTCTTATCGAGAAGCTGCTTTTTTTCTCTAAGGTATGCCGTTTTAACACGAACGAGTCCACGTAATTTAGCCTCGCAAACAATTCATAGTCGTCCATAGACCTTAGCATTTCATCGCCATCACTTTTAACCTATTTTTAAATAAAATATTCCTAAAAACTCTCACGGAAGTGACCATTCCCCAACAATCTTCAGTGCGCAAAACCAGAATAACCTTCTTCCCCAGGACTCTTGGTGGCAGCTAAATTCTGCCGACAAGGAACGGTTTCGAACTCTTACTCACGTGACTTGGGCTGAAATGTCCAGTCTGACAATAGAAGATTCCGTGAAGTATTTTACAGCATTTCTGGTTGATGCTGCTTCTTAATGTATTCCAAAACCAAATAGCTCTGGCTTTAAACGACGTGTTCTCTGGTAGAACAATGAATTTAGAAAGGTGCAGAACAAACAAAACAAAGCTTGGCGATTATTGCAAGATTCCCCTAAAACAGGAGAAGCTCACAAATTTCAAGAATGTAAAATCTCAAGCAAGGAGGACACGCCGGCAGGCTTAAAGAGAGAGCTGGCAAAAGTTCTTGTCGGGGATAAACTCGTATACGGACGAAAGCAAAAGTCTGGAACATGGTTAACAGGATGCATAGACGAGAAATACACCCACTTCCTTTGATTTATATGCAGCGCAATATGCTGGAGGACCAAGCAAACTTCTTGGGTGCCCATTTCATACACGCGTCTAGCTCAATGCATTACCCTAAAAAATTTTAGCCCTACAAAGCAAGAATAGAGGGACAGAAACTGAAACCGAATGTTTACAAAATACGAAGAATGTAATAAACCTTACTGCATAGCTGTGTTGCAGGTACCGCTAAACTGCATTAACAAATCATCCCCAGGTCCCGACAGTGTAGCGAAAGAAATGTTGGTGCACCTGCCTCTCGAGGCACGGAAAACTCTCATTTCACTCTACAATTCCATATGGTGTTCTGGTGTAATTCCTACCTCGTGAAAAAAGGTCATTGTGCTCCCCATACTAAAGCAGGTCAGCATTCGTTCCCTGTTTTGAGCTACAGACTGATAGCTCTGAAAAGCTGCCTCTGTAAGCTTTTCGAGAAAATGGTAAGCCGTCGATTAACACGTTTGTTGGAATCAAACCGCCTACTTGATCCAGAACAATGTGGCTTTCGAGAGCGACGGTCCACTACTTACCATCTCGTACGGATTGAAACAAACATTAGAGACGCTTTCATTCCCAAGCAATTCTTCTTCTGTGTGTTTATATACAAGGAGAAAGCATACGACACCACATGACAATTTGGAATACTGAGAGACCTCTCAGACTTCGGTATTCGTGGAGAAATGCTGAATTTTATTGAGAGCTACTTGTCTAACCGAACTTTCCGTGTTAAACTGGGCAAGCTTTTTTTCCCGACTGTTTGTCCACAAAACTAGAGTACCACAAGGTGGTGTGTTTAGCTGCACATTTTTATTACAAAAATAAAGTCCCTGTGCCTATGTACCCCACGAACCATGTCCTACTGGACATATGTAGAATATCCAGATTGGCTTCAAATCGTGCAACCTTTCATTATGCGAGAGGCAGGTTCAGCTTGGCCTGAATAAGGTGTCGAAATGGGCAAATGAAAGTGAATTTTGCCTTAGCCCACAAAAGAGCACCTGAGTCCTATTTTTCAAGATGAGAGGCCTGCATTGAGATCTAAATATTGACCTGCAGGGCCATTGTCTTCCGGTAAAAACGGATCATAAATTTTTATAAGTGATACTGGATATGAAACTAACATTTGTGTCACACATGAAATATATCAGAAATAGGTGCATGGAAACAAAGAATATCCTAAATGATTTATTGTGCACAAATTGGGGCAGTGACAGAAAACGCCTCTTGAGTCTATGCAATAGCCTTATTTATGCTCACGCGTATAGACTGTGGGGCTATAGTATATCAGTCTGCCACATCAAGTGCTTTGAAGATATTGGATACTGTCCACCATCTAGGCATCCGCCTTTCCAAAGGAGCCTTCAGGACAAGTCCAATACAACGACTTCATGGAGAAGCAAACGAATGGTTGTTGAAGTTACAGAGATTGCATTTATCGTTCACCTACTTCGTCAAAGTTAGTGCAAACAACAAATATCGAGCATATTAGGCTGTAGACAATCTGTCCAGCTCTTTGTTTCATAACCGTCCTGCTATGAGAGAGCCATACTCTCTGCGTGTGAGAGCTCTGGCTCAGGAAATGAGCGTCGCACTTTTTGAATATTAGCTCATGGCTCCTGTTGAACAGCTCTGGCAGTGGGAATGGCAGCTCATAAACTGTGATTGGTCTTTTGAAGAACTTACAAAGCATGCCCCTGCTAGACATATTCACGTACACGTTCTCGAGCTTCAGCATAACTATTGCTGTCCCGAATGCTTCACAAGCGCATCAAGTTCTCATGATGGCGTAATGTACTGAGCAGTCGGCCCATCCCTGTTGGAGGCTTGCATACTGCATCCACATACAACCATAATCACGGCAGCAGCATACACAATATTAGTGGATGTTAGGCCCATTACAGAATCAAACATAACTAAAGCAGTTATATACATGGACTCTTTAAGCGTCGTGAAAGCACTGAAAACTATGAAAAACAAAAAACAAAAAAATCGTGTAATAATTTGGCTCATATATACTAGTATCCATCGTATACTCGTGCCAGCGGAACGTTGTGGTCTGTTGGGTGCCTAGGCACCGAAATATCGAGAGCAATAAAATAGCTGTCCGGCTAGCCACATCTATCCTTACAGATGGCTCTGGAATATCATGGGAGATCCCTGCACTGAATCTGAAGTCCTTTCTGAAGAAAACACTCAAGTCACACTGGCAATACCTATAGGACACTCAAACAGAAAATAAGCTTCACCTGGTCAAGCCAGAGCTAGGTAACTGGCCACCAACATTAAAAACAATTCACACAGAAGTCGCATTCAGTGTATAAAGAATAAGACACACGAGCACTAGCCTCGTTCAGTTTTTGTCCGGGGGTGACTCGCCTAGCTGCGATAGATGTGGCAAGCCCCTGACAGTGTTGCATATCCTCATACAACGTGCAGAACTAGAGCCGTATCGAAAAAAGCATTTTTCATTATATTACAAGCAGCAAATTTATTTTCATCCTTTAATGTTTTAGGCAAAGAACCTCTCAACAAACACTAGCCATATTTAGAGTTTTTCAAACATGTGCGTACTTTCAATGTCGTCGGTCCTAGTAATCCATAGCACGGCCACTCGAGAGAGGCTGCTGCTGTGATACATAATCAATATAAAGCAGCGGCTTCCCAGCCCTTAGTCTCAAGGGAATTGGTGAAGCGTCCGTGCTAGTCGATTGTTCTTACTGTGCTACCTATACGACATCCTGTCAATCATTTGTAATGCCCTCATTCATGTCGATCTTATGATATTCATTACTATTTGTTTTACGCACAATATTGCGCAGAATTATAGGTCACCATACAGCCACCTAACACCATCATCGTTCACAAGCCATATATTGTTCTGGTGCTCTTCGGCCTTCAGTGGCCCTTGCGCCATAAAGCACCAATCATCATCATCAACCATTGTATATCACATAAAAGCACGCGTAAATCCTAAATGCAAAAAGAGATGATCGTCCAAATGCCGAAGAGGTGCTGCTGCCCCAGCGTGCAGCTGGCGACAGTTTCAACGCGCGAAATGCAAGTGTTAGATTAGGCACGCTAAAATACCGCTCTGGCGTTAACGTGCGAAGCACATGGTCAGCGAACAGCCGAGAAGGAGCTGCTGTCACCTAAAGTGTGTGCTCTTGACACAAATAAGCGAAAGTACTGGCAGCGCATAATTTTGCGAGAAACATACGTCGGTTTCGAGAGCTGAAGAGATCCTCGTCACGCTGGTATCCACAAATTCTCAGTGAGCGATACACACGCACTTTACGAAAAAGCCCTCTTATAAAAAGACTCACGCATACACACGTTGATTGTTCTTGCGGCGCGTAGCGCCACGAAGAGACGTCGAAAACAAAGACGCTCGCCATGGTTCTCTCGAGTTTATGAAGTGCAGCAACCATTCGTTGACACAAAGCATGCTTTCAACATGCATATGACGCAACAAGAAAGTCGAACGTTCCGCCGAAGTTTTGCGAAGAACTTGGTAGATATATATTCCGCAAAAAGGTCAGCTTTCACGCGGTGGCGCTTTGCTTCAATGGCTTCGGTGTCTGCTTGCGGGGCATTTGGTCACGAGTTTGATTACACTGCTATGTGCAATTTGCATGGGAATGTGGAAGATTTGAATAAATGTATTACTTATCATCCTCTATATACCCGTAGTGATAGTTCTGCAAGAACTGGTGACGCAACGAAGTGAAATCGTTAAAAATGTTAAAAGATGAATGTTTTTTTTACCACAACAACGTCAGAACCACGAATAGAGACAGGGCACCTATACCGGGCCGTCACGTCAAACCGTAGGCCATACCTAGCCAAGAACGTGTTGAGTAGATATCCTGGCTAGTCCTCGCCATGGCTATTCTGAGTGCTACTTTAAAAATAGAGGCGCTTCCTCTGCGGCATTGCTACGAAGCCGTGTAACAAACTGACTAGAAACGACCATAATTTGAATAAATTTCTCGCCAGTACGCGAGTGCCCTAGCCAGGATTTGGCTATCAATATAACAGACCTTCTTATCCGCCGAATTACTAGGCGATACAAAGTATTATACAACAACCATTTTCCTTTCTTTATTCTACGTCACCATGAACAAACTCTATTTACCATCAATATTAAGATGAAGCAGATGATGTAGAAGAGGTATGCCGGGCCAGTTATAGTACTGTACGCGTTAGGCCCTGCTACGTTTTCTGGTCACAGCAAAGAGCAGAATGAAGGTATTTTTTAGCTCAGATGGTAAATCTTCATTCTCGTTCAGTCTTTGTCCTTGAAGGCACAGTGGTTAAATTTTACTGCAACAACAGTGTGGATAAAATCTACTGAAAGATACAATGAGAGGGCAAATACGAAGAAACACACATCAGTACCGTTATTTCTCACGCTAAAATGATAGCTCTGTACTTTTACAGGCTGGTGTAAAAGCGAAATTATTCTCGCACAGTGTGCATACACGCAGCGCCATATATGGCTTTTGACAAACACAAGCATGAAAGTAAAGCTATGACATCTGCAAGATGGTCGATCAAAATTTTATTTGGTATCGGAAGTAGAGATGTTAAAGTATGCCTGTAATGCTTAAAATACCAGTGGAGTAATGTTTTACATTGAAGTCTGCCGTGTTAATAAGAGCTTAATGGGGTCTGCGACAAGTGCAACCAATTACCAGTGGTGTAGCAGCTTCTGAGTGGAAGAGTTATCAAAGCAAAAAACGGTACTAATAATTGCTACGTTGTGCCAACTGTTGAGCGTGTATCAGTCTTGAATATTACTTCACATTAAAAACTTTCAGCTCTCAACTCATAGAAGAAGGCATCCCAAATAGGCAGATTCTGACTCATTACGTGCGTCCGGAAAGCTCAACACACAGCCGCAACGGTCAGCAAAAAAAATGCGTGAACTTCCGACCACTAGACACCTTGGTGGACAGCAATCGGAAGTGCCCTATTCTTTTTATTACCGCACGGACAGTGAGAAATATATAGCTCGCGAGTCTGAACGCGAGAACTCCCGCGGTTTGCAAGGCACTTGTTTAAACGTTTGGTTTTGTGCACAGTAAAACTCTCAGCGACAGTTTTATAATTGCGATAAGATAGCAAACTGCCATCTCAACGCCTTAGCTAAAGCTTTTTTCTTGTGATGCTTTTTTACGTGCCCAATGAACACATTTTGGACGTAACGCATCAGGCAATAATTACAGTAAACGATACGCGTAAAGTTTCTAAGCCGCCTCATCACGGTGGTCTAGTGGCTAAGTAGCTCGGCTACTGACCCGCAGGTCACGGGATCAAATCCCGGCTGTGGCGGCTGCATTTCCCTTGGAGGCGGGAATGTTGCAGGCCCTTGTGCTCAGATTTGGGTGCACGTTGAAGAACCCCAGGTGGTCGAAATTTCCGGAGCTCTTCACTACGGCGTCTCTCATAATCATATGGTGGTTTTGGGACGTTAAACCCCACAAATAAATCAATAAAATTTCTAAACTGTTACAGTTGCTGTTTGAGGTCAGGTGATGACTTCAAAAATCTTTGTACTTGCCAAGCTATTATAATAATTACTGTATTCAGAAAGATGTTGCTCCATAGATTCAGCCGCACAAAGGTAATTGCACACAGCTCCTACTTGTTTGTATTTATGTACATACGTATGTGTTATGTCTAAATAATTTAATAGGCTACTGTGTTTTCAGCACCCCTATCTCCGTTTCGCGTTTTTGCCGCTTTCCTTGCTCATCGAAAACATTTCCATGACAAAAACTAACCCATTCTTACACCTATAAATAAAGCATCTGCCTTCTTTGGCGTTCCTTATTGGTACCATTTTTGTTGCTCCTTGTCGCTTACTCTGCTCTAGTTTCAGGATTCGCGTAATCTGCTAAGGAAACTGTTTGCGCATGTCCGAAAACGGATCCTTGACCTGCTTGTTAGCCAGAGCACTGTATACTCACGTCTATTGCTTACCTGAAGAGAATTCCAGACTGACTCAAAAAGATATTTGCGTGCATCTGGGCATCCGTTTCCTCTAAGAACATTATGTCAACAAACACGCGACCTGTGAACTCCGATTCCCTTCAAGAGAACTACGGCCACTTGACTTTGTGCAGTAAACGTTCAATGGTCTTTCAGCTGCAAACACGAAATGGCGACAATATCCCGCTACTAGTGCTTCAATTAGACCACGCTCAATACGAACACAAGCGTTGCAGTGGCTTCAATCTCGCCATTGTGTGTGTGCTCTTATAAAGCTGTTCTCTATCGAACTCGAAAAGTACACAGTAGCATTGTTGCGAATCATCTGAAATGTTCTCGCAACACAGTTCGTTCATTTCTTTGCCTACCTTCTTCTTTGTGTGTATACAACAAAAGCTATAACTAGCCACTGTTCTCGCCGTTACTGGGTAAATGTACACTGTCAATCAGTTGTGGCACATACTTGTATACCTGTAATACATACTCAGCCTTGATATACGGGTATGTGCCACAAGTGTCTGGTGGAAAGGGTTCGATGACGTACACAACCATATTTTCACAGTATTAGTGTCGTGACCTGCGAGTTATATTGATCGCGGAATCTCAGCCTTCCACATATTATTGGTGGCTTGCTCGAAGTTAAGGTGGCGATCACGAGAACCCGCAGACGCAGACGTAGGCGGATAGATAGATAGATAGATAGATAGATAGATAGATAGATAGATAGATAGATAGATAGATAGATAGATAGATAGATAGATAGATAGATAGATAGATAGATAGATAGATAGATAGATAGATAGATAGCCTCAGAGGAATTCATAAGGAGGTTGAAAACATAGTTGGCATAGATTATTTAAAAGCTGAAATGAAGGAAGCTTACGTTTATGTTTACCAGGTTCTCGTCTAGTAGCTAAGATACTCGGCTGCTGAACTGGAGGTCTGCTGCTCACCCACAGTTTTCTTCAAAGTTGGTGGATCCTTTTGTGTGCTTCTAGTGAATCTTATATATTCAAAAGGCCGTGTAAGGAAGGCATGAGTTTCTTATAAATACACTAGAGGAAACTCTGGCGCTACTGCATTTATGGGAGCTGCAACCCACGGCGCTTCATCGAGCATGAAAATTATGGCTAGTAGACGAATTTATCCTATTTTCGTTCTTGTGGCTCTCTTTGGCATCACGTCATTTGAAGTTGCTTTGCCATCAAAAAAAAAATCAGTAAATGGTCAGCAGTTACACCTCATTATCCCAACGTTTTAGACTCACCAATTTCAATCGAGCCACAAATTCTACAACAGTCTATTCTTTTATTCGAAAGAAGACCAAAACACAACAATAAACAGCCACAAGTGCGTTTGAAACCCGCAAGCACGAAGCCTAGGCAAATTTGTGTACTATATCCATCATTCTCAGGGTCGGTGAACAACCAGAGTGCCAGAGTCTTCTCCGGTTAATTTCAGAAAAGCCTATGATAGCGGGGAAAGCTGCCGCCGGCTTGATTGGAATGAATTCATCTTCTAAGTGGCTAAAAGTGGGGGAGGAGGTTGCCGATACAATCTACTGACAAGAAAAAGAAGACCGCTTTCACCTTGGCGTGGTCTGAGTCAAAGGTATAGAGCACTGTGCGGTTTATTTCTTTGGGCATTGGGTGAAGAGCTCTGTATGCGTCATGCAACGCTGGACCCCCTAGTAATGTCCTCACGCGTTGCGGTTCGTACTGCTTGCACACGCACGTTTGTTTTTCACGATTACTGGCACTTAATATTGCTGGTTATCAGGTTATCTGTATTGTGAACACATCGAGTATATTATCGTTAGGTATATGCTACCTACACGTATTCTTGATTTCCTATCATGGTTTCTGCCCGAATAATCTGCCTCAGTACCTTTATGAAGGCACTGCGCTATAATAGACTGAACAAGGCCAGTTCTGTTCCCGGTCATAGTGATCGCATATAGGTTAAGGCGATATGCCACCGATGAACTCATATGAAACTTTCGACTTTCACAAAGCCCCAACCGTAAAATGAGTCTCTTTTTCGTCGATTTGGAATCTACTTGATTCTTTCTTCAGGAAGAATGACAGCGAAGATGCTGTGTTGCAACTTTTAGTTTCATTTATGGACCATCTGAGAAAAAAGAAAAAAGGCACAACTTCTATTGTGGCGCAAGTCCTAAGGGGCTTGTGTTTGCTGCGGTTGCGTGGGATTGATAAGCTGGGGCTTACAGCGGATCATTAAACTCTTCATATGACTTGTTTTTCTTGCAGTGGTTAGGCCATTTAAAAAATACGGCAGGATTCTATTGATATTTTTACCGTTGTTTTTACTTTTTTGGCTGTACCACGGATACCGCAATAGTCGTTTTTGTTGGTTATATTCTATTGTCAGAATTTTATATTTTTTATGCAGCGCATGCTATAATTTGCGTCTTCTGAGTGTTCTATAAGGGTGTTTCTCCGTCTTGGAAATCTTTTCACTTGTATTGTGCTTTCAGTTTTTCTAGTTAGGTTTTTGCTTGATTACATTATCAATTTATGCCGCCTGGCACTCGAAACATTGGACCTTTTCTACGACACATTGTGTTTTTTTTGTGCATGTTTCTTGGCTATCAGCAGACGGACAGTTATTTTGTGGCTGGCTTGCGCATGACTGCTTCACCTTCTTTGTTTAGGAATAAGCCCATGGCTAAGTTTTGATTGATTGGTTGGAGGCTCAAGAAAGTCATATAATAATTGACCATATTGCCAAACAGGCAACTATGTCAAAATTCTTTAGCTTATATGAAGGTGCACGTTAAAGAGCACCAGTTGACCGAAGTCGAAGTCGAACAGTTTAGTACATCACAGCGGCTGGCCACATAATCACACTGTGATTTTGACTCTTCAACCCTGGTGTGTCACGTTTATTGCCTATGATTAAAGAGACTGACAAACGACAAGGCCAACTAATCAGTTGGTAATGGTTAGAGCTTGCAAAAAATACACAGAAAAGGTTTCTTTTCACATTGACAAGATTGATAAATTCTGGAAAGATTATATAAAACGTGTGAAAGAGGGTTCTACCTGTCAGCCAGTCTCTCTCGCGAAGTGAGAAATGAAAAGAACGAAGCAGCACAGGGAGCTATCATGTCGCCGCGGTATGTTTTACCTAGATAAAAACATGTATTTAATCCTTCCTTGAATGCTTATATAGGTTCGAAGGTGGGTTAATTGCTAAACTTTGGTGGTTGCGTGTTAAGACATTGGTATATGATTGGCACACTAACGTATTTAGGGCATTTTGTGGTTTTATTTAGGTCCTTAATTGAATTCTGCTTGAAATTTTCAGCTGAACTCGACTGTTGAAGGCACAATAATAAGTGTTTTCTTTCATGTACTGTAAAATGTTGGGTGAAGTAGACACAGTGGCCTCGTCTTCTCAAAATTTTATTTGATTTTTTCTGTTCTTTTATTTTTTATCTATTTTCCGTCTGTTTGAAATTTTGTACATTGTTTGTATTTGATAACTCAAAGTACACTACTAAGCAGTAGTTCAGTTCTGGTTGAAAGCTGACGCTATTCTTTCTTGGCCAACTCACCTGAGTGGGTGTGTCCCATCATACAGGGGGAAAACAAGCAAACAAACAGTCTCGCTAGCTGAAATTGATTCTTCTTGAGACATAGCGCTAAACAAACAAGTACAGGTAAATGTTACAAGATTAGGAAAAAACAAATAAAGAAAGGTGCTCTGACAGAATGGAAGCACCTGCCACCCACCTCTAGCACAACTTAGCGTTGAAGTCGACCGTACGTTTCTAGCAGTTCTGACAGAGCGCGAAATTGTGCGAACACATGGTAGCGCAATCGAGTGCTAATGCTTGTCATTTTGCCGAGGCATCGTTGAGTGCAGCAAACATCGCAGTCTGAAAAGCACGACCACCCATCTGCTTTCCGTGACGCTTGAATTCTTTCGTCTTCATTCGCGATGGCGGCTGTGAACGTCATCCGCTTTCTCTGGCTCAAAGAAGCGAGATGAGAGGTGCCTGTCTTGCCGCATAATTGATAGCATCTGCGCCCCTTGAGGTTATGGGCCGCCAGCACGCTGTCATGAAACTTTCATATTTTTCTATTCCCCGCATCGCCCACTGACGCAAGACAATAAACAAACATGGGTATTCTAGCCTAAGTGGCGTGTTTTTTGTGTGTTAATAACACACCTTCAACAGCTCCTCACTCACTCTGACAAAAAGCCATCCAGCATTTGATTTCGGAATACGTCTGAACAAAGCTTGACTCACGATCATAAAGCAGCGCACTACCAAACATTTTGGAGTGCTTAGTAGAAGAGAACTTTAAAGAAAAAAAAACTTGCAATATGCCTGTTCGTCAGGTTCTCTCTTTTTTTAGCACATACCAGCTATTCAAGTATGCTTGTTATAATATATAACAAAAGAGTGCGTGTGTGCACCGCATTGTAAGTGTCCCTACACGTACCGTGAAATACTGAGCTCCGCAAAACAGTGACGTAGTCCTTTTAAAAGCTGCCACGGGCTACATCCTCTATAGATTCGACTCCACACGCCATGTGGGAATATTAACTCAGCTCTTTTGCCAGACAGTTATATATGAATTCTAAGGGTTGTCCCGCACAAAGAAAAAAGTACACGACACGTTCTTTGCAAAATAGCCCACGGGCTTCGCGAAAGAAAGATATACATCAAAGTGTAGTATTGGTCTACCAGAAGTCTCAGCCAGAATAGATTCAGTACCACGACGTAAATCAAGAAAAAGATGGTAACATCACTGCGTTCATATTGGATTCAATTCGTTGAAGCCTTGAAGATAAACAAGGTATACAAACACAAACGCGGGAGAACAGAAGCAGTGAGCATCAAGGCTGGCAATGAATTGAAGGGCTGCGCATTGGTAGAAATTAAGGAGCCCCAAACAGAACCTGTCCGCACACGCTCACGGAAGGCGAATCCAGTCGTCACTCCAGCACTCGACAATGTCCACAAGGGAAACAGTTCCATCGCGACATTTCGTTGATTGATTGATATGTGGGGTTTAACGTAACAGAACCGCGATATAATCATGAGAGACGCCGTAGTGGAGGGCTCCGGAAATTTCGACAACCTAGGGTTCTTTAACATGCCCACAAGTCTTCTTAGCACACAGGCCTACAGCATTTTCGCCTTCATCAAAAGTGTCGCCACCCCAACCGAGATTCGATCCCGCAACCTACATATCAGCAGCCTTGTACCTTAGCGACTAGACCACCACGGCGGGGCAGTTATAATAATCAGACCTGCAACTACGTTTCGCGGCCAATTCAGTATCTTCCTCTGGGGATGACAGCCACCACCTAAAAAGCAGATCGAATGGGCCCCGAAAAGTAGGGCCAGTTTTAATGTTAATAAGTTCATACTAGACGAGGCTAGAGACATCAAAACGGGCAATCGGGCGAGTTCGCTTGCTTCCATCGTGAACGGATATTAGCGTGAGGAAATGAAGACGGGGAAAAAAGACATACTACCGCGCTGTAGTTTTTATTTTTTTCCATCCCTATATTTCTCGCGCTAATATTTTTCAAGACAAATTCTGGGGAGTCTGCCTATCTGAGAAAAAGTAGGGTTTTCAGCAAACTCAATGCCATGTCTTGAAAATACTTCCAAGTCCATCACCTCCCTCCCTCTCACCTGTACATTATACCTCGTACAGGGTGGCGCAGAACATTTGTAGCTGATTACCACTCTTAAAAATTACTCATCTATTTACATCTACCACTCTTAAAAATTACTGCATCTACTTTTTGCTTACCGTAACTTCTGCGATGAAAAATATATCGACATTAAGTGGTAGCGACTACTGCAACGCCAGAATAACTCATTTCTAACCACCGAGAAGGCTACGCATTAAACTTAACATTTATTTCATGCACACACACTTTGGTGGCGTAAGTCATCAGGTACGACACAAATATACAAAATTTACTAGAATAGAGCAGCTCAAAAATATTTAGAAGATGTACTGACAGCTCTGGTGAGAGCGTTGTTGGGCACGTGCTTTTCCTAGTATCTCATATATATATATATATATATATATATATATATATATATATATATATATATATATATATCTAGAAAGCGCTCTACGTATCCTGAAGCTTTTATTTGAGTATCTTGAAATAACTTCAATGACCCTCTGTCTACACCGCATCTATCATTATTAGAAGAAATCAACTTTTTGGACAATAATATTTCATCCCAGGAATTTTATTTACCGAGTAGAATTTTCACGCACCTACATCAGAGATGCCTGCTCTGTACTGACCAACGTAACGTAGAGATTGAGTTGCATTTTTGAAGGTACCGTTTCTGTGAATCATACCACTGCTTAACAATAATAAAGCGAACAAGAATTCGACGTTAATTCTATGAAAATAATAGCATATAGCTCAGTTTTGATGGTACACGCTGAGCAGCTCCAAGCTTCTGGGCGCTTGACTCGCTGTGGCGGTCTAGTGGCTAAGGTACTCGGCTGCTGACCCGCACGCAGTTCGTGGATCCGATCGCGGCTGCTGCGGTAGCATTTTAGATGGAGGTAAAATGCTGTAGGCTCATGTGCTCAGATTTGTGTGCACGTTAGAGAACCTCAGGTGGTCCAAATTTCCAGAGCCCTCCACTACAGCGTCTTTCATGGTCAAATGGTCGTTAAGGGACGTTAAACTTCACACATCAATTAATTGATCAGAATTCTGAGTGCTTGTCAGCCAGACAAAGATCACTCTTCTCAAAGCACACTGCATCTAAATGTCAATGATATATTTTTAAGAGAAGCGTTATATTCGTAGACTCTAAAAAATTCAACGCTGCATTTTAAGACTTTTACACGCTTAATTAAGGTGTGCACGGTGTTTCTCGAGGTTCACTCATAACGCCTATTAGGAGTGATCAGCGAACATCTCTTGACGCATGGCAGGCATTACATACGGGACCGTTCCCTCACGCCTACTATAGCGTGCACCACAGAAAGAAAGAGAGGGAGTTGGGTGACTCACTGCCTTCCCCGTCTCTCCTTGGGCGCACGCAGTAGTCAGCTCCAGTCACTGTCCGATTGGGTCGCATCTCTCGAAATGCTGTTCTTTCCTCCCAACTTTGCAGGAGGCAGGCGAAGTACTTGCTAAATGTTTTCAAAAGAGGTTACGCAAGACACTGCTAGCATGGGCACTGAAACTAACAATTAACAAACCGTTTGGGTAAGTCCAGGTGCGTTTCAATGATGCAAAACAGTATAATGAGTAAACAAGCTTGAATCGTCTCCCTATTACTTTGCACAAATGAACAAAGCTTCATCAAACACGCTGTGCCCCGCTGGCCATTCGAAAATAGCAAATCATTCGAAGAATAAAACAGTATTTTTCCCATCAAGCATTGAGTGTACCCGTTGTTGACCATACAATGCAATATTAAATAATTATCTTGCATTTCATTGCAAAAGCGCATAAGTTACAGGCTACGCAAGGTAAACGATCCATCTATTATCTTTTGTTCTTGTAATATACACTTGTAGAAAAGCGATGCACCTAAACGGTACCTAAAAACAGACGTTACACAAATTACAGCTGTGAAAATTTTATGTTGCTAAGGAAGATGAATCGGTGTGTATTTTGTATTTAGGAGCGCATTGCAGTGAACAAACTCCTTTATTTTAATTTTGTTCCTGATGACTATTTTCTTCAACTCGGCTTTACGACTGACCCGGCAAAGCTAATCGGTTGGTCATATGCAGCTAGATATGTCAAATCTTTCATGTAATACAGACACAGGTACAACACTATGGCCCTCTCTGGAAACGTCTCTTCAGTTGTATCAGTTCTTTCATGCTGATGAGAAGCCTTCATTTCCCCGCATAATGTGCAAGGTCCTATTGGGTATGCGTAGTGTGTCTGTAAAAAAATGTCCCATTAAACAAACCATACTTTTTTCTTGGGGAAAAGACACCCAACATTATGTTGTAAAGGTACCTAATAATTGCTTGCTTTTTGACTGACTCTTTGACTGATTTCAACTCTGAAAGTTTCTCTAGTAGCCGCTTACGAAATTTTTCAGTTCAGAAGCTTTTAGAAGCAGGCTGGAATATGAATGAGGTGAACTCAATTCCTCAATGAGAGCATGCTTAGCAAATCTGAGTCAAATGTACATGTGTAAAGTCATATGTGATGGCTCTCGGGAAAGTAAAGGAACAGTGTAGAAATGCACATAAGACAAAGAGAAGCCTGTGATATCAGTTCGTCATGCCGCCATTAAAACCGGAGTTTAAAAATTCCGACACCACTGACCTAGGAATAAATAAAATGTTTCTACATGTAAGCCAAAATGTCGTAAAATACACAGTTATGCTTATTTCTGATGTAATAAAAGTTTTAGGCCAAAAGTTTACTGCTGGGTGATCCGACATTAACTTATCTAAGCACAGTGAAAAAGTATTAACGAAATCATTGTAAAGCCTCCAAACCTTTTTCCCGTTCGTTGCTGATGCGGAAAATTGTTTATTGTCGATACCAAACGTGATTTCTGTTTTGTGGATGACGCGTTCCCTGTCACACGCTGGCAACAATATCGCACATCGGCTTCATAGGGAGTCCAAAACAATAGAAATGCGTCCGTCATCAGCTCTTGATGTAGCATAGACGCAGGCATTGCTGTAACTGCTTGTTGACGTCAGGTTGGAAATGATGCCTTCATCACTCTTTTTGTATGCTTGATAGATACCTCCATTTGAGAACCCTCGTTATTTGGCCAGTTATAGAGGAAGATTAGTTGAACGGGATTGAAAAAATAGCCTCTGCAATAAAGTTCTCAAAATCTCCCTGACTTTCATTCACAGAATAGCAAGGGAGAAACAACTTTTTTTTTCAGTGTACGCGAGAAATCGCAATCAATTCTGTTTGTGAATTGGGCTAACTGAACGAAGCTACCCTAGACCGCCTTGAAAATTACGAGCTTCGGAGAGTTTGCTTTATAATAGTGTAGGTTTTCGAGTAGATAAATGTATTCGCCCTTGTAAATACCTCGTGGCTCCAGTGGTAAAATAGTTGAAAAGAAAACGTACACCAGTAACACATAATTGGCTATTGCTGTACACAGGTAGAATAAAATTTATCCAGAATGAGACTGGCTTTTTTTCACGCCCTTAAAACATACGCTGCCTTGCAACCAGTCCATACATAAGGTCGTAAAAACTCTTGAAGTGTTTTTACAATCAAGATAAAACGCTAATATTAGGGTGTAAGAGATATTTAAAATAATACACTTATCATTTGTAGAAACCGAGCTTTGTTGAGGCGATTTACTTGTCTGCAATGTATATATGTATACATGCTATTGTTTTTTTTTTCATATCTTTATTTGTACCAATTAAGTAGAAAGGGGTAGCCGTCACCTTGTAATGGTGACAAAAACTCCTTCGTTGATTTTCTTTTTTTTTTTGAGAACTGCCTCTTCTAGAGAATAGTCTTCATGTAAAGGGTATGTGCTCTGTCTTTCTCATTCACTGCTGCTTCTCCGTGGCCGGTCGTTTTTCGTATGCCACTTCTCGCCTCTCCCTTGGTACCTGAGCGATAATCATGCCGCTAAGAAAAACAGAGACAATAAAGGGAAGTTACAAATAGTTCTACAAGAATTCTATATTGCTTAACCATTTATTTCGTCCACAAAAGCACAGACGTGTTCCACGGCTTGCAACTTTCCATATCATGCGGACATTCCCAGCAGTTCACCAAAAAGATTATGTTTCAAAGTTGTTCGCTTTGAAGCTAGAAATAAAAAAATGAATAAATGAAGAAATATATTATTAATAACATTTTGTTCCATCTTCAAGAGAAAAAATAAATAAAAGGAAGAGACAGGGAGGTTGACCTAGAAGAACTGGTTTGCTACCTTGTACAGGGGTGGGGAAAAGGATCGGAAAGAGGATAGAGATGGAGCTTCAAATAGCACAATTACAGGACGCTGCTCAAAAAGTTGTCATGAACGGTTTGACTTATTTGTAGCCACTATATGAAATGCAAGAGCAACATGCAATCGAATAGATAGGACACAGTTACGGCTCGATCTCCCAAAAAGAGAAAAAAACAAATATAATTGCAAACCCACAAGAACGAACACAGTCCTATCCACACATCTGTGCGTGCAGTGCAAGTGTCGGCCGAAAGATAGACATACTTGCGCGCATTTAAGGTCTTTATGTCTCAAATCAAGGCTCACATCATAACAAAATACAGGAAAAATTGAAGGGCTGCCTAATAAAACCAGCACTAAGATAGAATAATAATGTTCGCAAAACAAAAAAAACACCGTTGCATACTGTTTAAAGCAAAAACAAAAAAATCTGAGGTGGACAAAAAATAATAGGCTCATTTTGAGAGCAATTCAATTATCGCTTTTGAGACGCAGGTTGTCTGCAAATATACCTGACAAAACTATAAACTTTTTCTGTATCTACGATGTCATACTGTGAAACATGTACGACAATTATTACAGTGACAAGTAAAAGTACCATTACTGTGAAAAAGCGTTGCAAGGTCTAATGGTAGTCCGCAAGCTGAGCCCCTGCCCCTCTCAGAGAGATCACTGTCGTCCAACGTGGCGCCGACCAATGGCAACATTCAGAATTCCATTTTTGCGCACATGTTAACAAAACATAGGAGGGGACAACGATGGAAACACAATGCAAAGTGAACATAGCACTGTGTTTGTGCCACTGGCAAGTTTTTTGTTTTGTCTACGAATCCGCTGAAATAGGAAAATTGATTAGCAACACACTGTCATTCATGAGGGCCTGCGTCACAATTAAACACGACAAGGCTTCTACGGATGGTGTGGTAGTGCACCACGCAATAAGTACAGTGGTTTTTTTCTTCAGAATAAGGAGTAGTTCAATTTAGTCATCAAATTGTTACAAAACATGCGTATACAAAAGGAGATCCAGTAATCAGAGACTCGATAGGGTTATGCTATTCAAAGTTCGCAATAGTTCGCCGTAACCATTTTATTGCTCCGCTAACTGCGTTTGAAATTGTGCGAGTAAACACGGTACAGAATGCACATTGGCAACTCCAAGCTCGTCCTCTAAACTCGTTTTGGGATGTCAGTGGGCGCGGAGTGCTAGATAGGTGAATGAACCTTATTAAGTCCTTCAGAACGCGCTCTAGCACGTTGCGGGCCATTCTAATGTCGGAACAGAATGATTGAGTCTCTCTGTTGCGTTGCGGGCCCGTTCTGCCCATAACTTTTGTTCAAGTTCGGAGCTGGCAATAGCACCCACCCATTCAGAAGGCGTTGGACTTCAGCACAGCACAACGCGGGGTACCGCCAGAGCATGTGTACTAAATTAGCAATATAATTGCAGAAGGAATTGCACAAGAATTAGTTGGCTGTAGTTTGGGATAAATTTTGTGCAATAGCGCGGCGTAAGGGTACGCCCTGACTTGAAGAAGCATGAGGATCAGACCTTGACGTCTGCTTAGTTTTCTGTGTGGTGGTGCGTATTGCCTCCACGCAAGGTAAAAATGTTTTGTCAGGTCGTTATACAATATGGGAGGCTTCCAGTTTTCTAAAACATCAGCGCCGAGCCCACCGATAGATATACGTGGTTCACTATAGTGCTCGCGCAGCTGAGTTAAAGTAATAAAATGAAGAGTACTCTATACACGTGGTTAGAACCAGCATATAACACGAGTCGCGTTCTAGCTTTATAAAATTTCTCAAATAGCTTCGCCTTGTATTGTGACTGTGTTTTGCTTCAATAGAGCAGAACGTCGGGCTTGTTGCGTGGTGTTTCAAAGTGCAATCTAATCACTCGACAAGGCATAAGCCACACAAGAATGATATACGGGCATCTACTGCTTTTCAAAAAACTACTGAAAGCGCTGATAAATATAATATTAGCAAGGGTGCAAGTGACAACTGCGAAACAGAGCAACTTCTGAAAAAAATAAAAAAAAACATACGCACACTAACCACTCTGAGAAATTTACTGGTCTGGTTTTAAAGCTACTTAAAGAAGCGACAGAGAGCGTGTTTTATTGCTTCGACAGCAGGTTATATCCATCCACCAAACAAAATGCGTCGATGAAGCTTCTTTCGCACCACACATGCAGCAACGAAGCCGGAAACTCTTGCAGATCATTATTGTCTGCGGGCATAGAGTATAGGTGAAGCATGACTAACGTTCTTGTTTCAATCGTCCATGAATGGAAGTTCAGTAGCCTCAGTATATACGCCATCCATGTAACAATGCTGCTCCCATCTATTAGAGTAATTTCCGGAGCCCTCCACTATGGCGTCTCTCATAATCATATGGTGGTTTTGGGACGTTACACCCCACATATCAATCAATCAAGCTATTAGAGCACGGTGGATTTTCTAACACAACACGGCCCAATCACAATTTGTGTGCTTGCACTATGCATGCACTCGTGTTGAACGCCAAGAGTGTCTGTATAGAGGTGAACACGGCAGAAATATATAAACTGCATGGATTAAACGCCGTGACGATTTTCTGCAGAACCTACGACAAATACAATGGTAAGCAGCTTTTCAAACGCACGACCTTCGAGAGCCTCCCGTGACGAAGTTCCGTATCCCTCTCAGTTGGCGCGCGGAGGCGGTGTATGCACATGGGTGTGCACCTCGCCACGTTCGTTGTAACGAGTGCACATGCTCGCCGCTCGGGCAGACTGCGCCGCATATCGTGGCTCCCCAATTAGGATTTGTATATTCGTGATCGCAGATGTTTCAGGTGCTCGCCACAGAATTGTGAGCGTGTGATTACTGCCACACACGCGTACATCGCTCGTTCACCCTTGCACATGACAGAACCACGGCACGCTGCCTTGCATGTCCTCATACGGACATGAAGGAACATCACTGTTTCTTTGGTCACTTGGTGCTTGAACCGTCATGCAATAACCATTTACATGAGCATAACGGTTAAATTTACCGCTAAGCGTGACAATAAGCGTAGTATTTTTTAGAGTGTAGGCAAAAGCAAACTTTACTCGTCTATTGTGCTCCCAATCTTATTGCCATGTACTCCAGAGAAGCTAAGCAAGCTCCACCACTTACCTTTGGGCCACTAAAATGAACGAAGAAGTGTTTGATAAGCTAAATATATCGAGAGATACCAGCCAATGACGCGAAGAAATGTATAGGCAATGCTATTAGTTGTGATTGCAATGTAACTCTGAAGAAGAAAACGAGGACGAAATGATAACATGCTGTTATTATTAAAATGAAATCTAACATTAAGGAAGGAAAAAAAGCAGGCCGCATGAGCTACTTAAAATTTCTATACGATTTTCAGCGACTCAAGGGCTGCCCTACAATCTGTGCTCTCAGCACTGCGTCGCAGCCCGTACGAACAGCTTGTTTTCGAAATTCGATGCCTTCTCCACACTTTACTCGAGAAAGGGCATCATGTGACGCTTCAATGGCTGCCAAGTCATTGCGGCATCACAGGGAACGAACATGCCGATACTGCCGCGCGGGCAGCCCTTGAAGGAACACGAGAAGAAGCCATACCACTTTCGAGGACTGATGTTGCCAGTAATCTTCGACGACTTGCGCGTGAAATCACGTTTTCACTATGGTGCCCACCAAGCATCGATACGAATCGTCAACACCACTTGTCCTCTTTGATTGCTCTCCGCATGCCCACTGGACTCGATCGAAGAGAAGCCACCCTACTTCATCGCTTATGGCTAGGAGTGGCATTTACAAAATCTTACTCCTTTGTCATAGGAATGGCCGATAACGCTCTCTGCGATGCCTGTCATTGCGAAGAGACGCTACACCACATCCTGTGTGACTGTCCATTGTATAAAATCGAGAGACAGTCACTGGCGTCTGCTTTTGCGCGCATCGACAACAGCCAAATGTCTGTGGACACTATTCTGTCAAGTGCCCGAGAGAAGACACTGCAACAGAAGGCGACGAAAGCTCTGTTGAAATTCCTACGCGACACCGACTTGAACAAGCGACTGTAACAGCAATGTCACACACCGCGAAAGACACGACTGGACTATGACTGAGTGTGCGCGCACGTGCTGCCGAATGTGCTGTTTCTATCTTCCCTCTCTGCTCTCTTTCATCTCCCCCATCCCTCTCCCATGCGCAGGGTAGCAAACCGGCTGCCTATAGGCTGGTTAACCTCCTTGCCTTTCTTTTCCTTCTATTTTCCTTCCTTCCTGTACGCGTAACTAATAACTGCCAAGTACAATTGTGGATGTACAAGTACTGTTTGTTGTGTCATTTCTTTGCGAGGTGTCTTGCGTTTTTGCGGCGCTACGTTTAACGCAGGCATTACTCGACGTTTGGAATTAACCTAGTAATATGTGGACCACGTTTCAGCTTTACTATTTAACCACTTATTGAGAATTATTCTAACGTTGAGTAGAACTATATTTCAGTCAGTTTTGGCGCACTTACTTCAAAGGGGCGTATTCTGTTAGTGGCTGTATTTTTCGGTATTCCATCGTTCATCACACATGAGCAGATCACCAAGTCCTTCGCAGGCGATAAACAATCCACGCACCAAGACAACGCGGTAATACAACGTTAACAGTGTGTGTGAAGTCTTAGTTGATGTACTCGAGATTAGCAGGCAATTATAATACTTCCGCTGGGTTTTGTGCTACGTGAACTAAACCGGAAGCACACATAAGCATATGCAAATGACTCTCATCCTGGAGTACGATTCCTTCTTTCGCGTATCTCATAAGCGTTGCGCTAGCCGGTGACACCTGCTCTTGCATTTTTGTTTCCTCTGTAGCATTTTTGCCAGTGAACAGGTACTTTGTCGTCCTGCTATGCCAGTATAGAACACTCCCGTTTCCAGGGCTTGATCATCATTGTGTGCAAGCACCGTGTTCTCTTTTGAAACATGATTGAACGAGAGTAATTCCACGTTTTGCTTGCTTCTTTACACTTGAAATCAAAACAAAGATAATAGGAAACAATTATTGGGTAGCCCGCATCTTAAGTGAAGTCTATACAAAAAGTTGAAGCTTTGAGAATCAAGTAACAGAATAGAGGATCGTTATTCATTGAATTCCTATGGTGCAAGAAACTCGGAAAATGGCATTCTAAGGGAAATTTGTACAGTACTTAGCTTCGTTAATGTTCAGATTTCTGAAGCAGTGGCAACGTATTTGATTGTTTGATCCTGCTATTTTCAAGAGCTTTAATTTATTCAACTTCCAAAGGCACTGTTTGACTTGTGCCTCAACGTGGCGATTCACTTCACGTGAATGTTACTAAACGTCGTCACCACGTTAAATGTGCTCATGTTCACATAACTTCACAGAAATAGCAGTAGTGCCACGTGTAGGTATGTCTTACTCTTCAACATTATTATTGTTAGGCTGTGAAGCCGCGGTTTTCCTTGCCACCACCACTGATGAATTTTGCGTTGGCCAAAAGCCAACTGAGAAAAAAATTAAAGGCGTTTGTAAGTTTCCATTAAAAACACAAAACAGCCATCGCACACGGACAAGTAGAGCAGAAAAACGCTCAAGGCGCTGTCTTGCAATTTATTTTATTAGAGCTGATTGAAGAGGGAATTATTTTTGTGATTTTAAGTGGCGGTGTTTTTAGGAATGACAAATTCACTATTCTGAGAGTATGCACGTGCGTTTGCTTCATGTTTCTTTGCTGGATAGTATTTTAGGGGTGAAACTCCTCAATCCATGGGGGGTTACGTCCTCCGTATGTATGTAGCTACCATTGGTTTGTGACTTCCTCAATAAATGGCGCTGTGTGTATACGTCTTTGGCAGTAATATGGATGGCGTTAGTGCTTTCACAGCGCATCTACGGAGTGAAGGAAGATGAGTGCGGTAAAGCGTCCGTCCATTTGTACGTGTGTCCAACTGTTCGTTCGTCTATCCGTTCATCCTTCCACCACTCTGTGCTTCCGTCCATTCGTCCGTCCATGTGGCCATCCGTCTTTCTGTTCGTGCATGCTTCCGTCCATCCGTCTCTCCGTCCACTCGTGCTTCCGTCTGTCCGTGCTTTCACCCTTGCTTCTGTACATTCATCTATCCTTCAATGAGTCCATCCATCTGTGTCTGTCCATGCTTCCATTGGTTCGTCTGTCCATCAACCCCTCCGTGCTTCCGGCTGTTCACCCGTGCAATCGTGCTTCGGTCCATCCATCTGTCTGTACATCTGTGCTCCATCCGTACGTTCATGCGTCAATTCATGCTTCTGTCCGTCCGTGCTTGCGTCCATTCATGCGTCTGTTCGTTCGTGCTTGCATCCATTTATCCATTAGTCCATCTGTCGCTCTCTGAGTACGTCCATGCACCCGTCCATCTATACATCCGTCTATCCGTCTGTCCGTTCTTTTTCCCGTTCGTCCATGCGTACATGCTTCCGTCCGTCTGTGCGCTCCTGCTTCTGTGCGTCCGGCCGTCCGGACTCGCGAATGGATGAACACGGACGGACAGATGGACGTTTTGCCCCTCTCATCAGCCTTCACTTCGTTGATATAGAAAGTAATTTTTTAAATAAATCAGTTTAAAGACCACGCATGTGTCACTAATTCTCACGTGTTGATTGTTTAAACCACTATTTCATATTTATCATATATTCCTGTAATACCTGTGTGTTTATCATGTATTCCTGTAATTCCTGTGCGCATAATACGGAGTATCATGCGCACGATCCGCCGGGGTTGTGCAGCACTTACGGCTGCTATCCCGACTGTCACGGGTTCAATTGCCTACGTGGCATTTCGTTAAATGGAGATTGTCTCGCATCGTGCGATGCCAGAGCAAGTTTAAGAACACCAAACAGCTAAATTCACTACGGCACCTCTCATACCAAGAATGTAAAACCCCACATATTGTTATTAGTAACTATGCGCACGTTCAATGTTCGCGAGTAATTAATGTAGCACCGGTGTCCGGCACTCGATACGATAGATAAACACATAATTGCCTATACTGAATCAATAAATAGTGTCTTGCTGTCTATTTATTACTTTTCATTCGATAACGATCACAATCTAGGATGCTTATCTCGAAGCGTCTTGGTTGAGCGGCTGCGAAAGTAGTACCCATAACTGCTTCTCTTTGAAATGCATTAAATACGAGAGCTGGAAAAAGCGTTAGAAACAATGCGAGCCTTCAGGCGTGTGAGGCAGTGCAGCATTCAATCTCTGGTGACCTCATGTGCTGCGATCAATCAAGAAGATGAAGAGAAAGTATTTTTCAGCTCTGCTTATTCGACTTGCCAGCTATTGATATCGAACTCAGCCAGTGGCCTTCGCATTCGCTTCTGCTGAAATACGAGGAGTGGTGCCTGCTTACCCTCGATAAGCACTCTGTCTGCTCCGACAAGGTTGCTCTCTATGGCTAGAGTTTAGTTTGTTTCTTTTTTTCAGTAGCAATCATATTGCGTAATCGATAAGAACGCCGAAAATTTTCGAGCAAATTGTTAATTCTTGCTATTAGCGTTGCTTCAAGGCATATCTTTGGAGTTTTAAAAAGTGATAATTTACGATTCGTCAAAAAGTGCAAATTTTACAAATAGAGGGTGAATATATAGTTCTCAACAAGTTTACGTTGAGAACAAAAAAAATGCCAGGAAACTGAAAAATGTTTCAGGGACGTTTCTTGAAACGTGCTTAGCAAATTTAGTTGCTAGGTTCACTGCAATTCACTGAGGTTTACCACACAAAGCATAAAAACATACATTTCGGCACCGGAAAGCAACTTTGTTGTTTTTGTTCACATGCTTACGTCAGTCATTTCTAAATGTTGAAAAATGTGGAAAGAGCTATTTCGTTTCAAATGCGAAGCCATATTGTAGCGAAGTAACAGCTTCACTTATATTGATAAAATGTGAAAGAAAGCAGAAATGAGAATGTGAACGTTGCGGTGCAGGGTAAAACTTGAGATTTGTTACTGGAATTCCTTAAGTGGATAAATAAAAGAATATTGTAGAAAATAAAATTTGGCATACTCAAGTACTAGGCGTTGAGTCGTCCATAAGACTATTTTACGCACTTAGATAATGGAGGCAGGCAGCAAGGATGATTGAAATGGCCAATATTTTGGTCTTCAGATATACACCACGTTTTTGTAAATCCAGCAATGTATGTTTTTATTAATGTGATTGGGATCTAGGCAGCATGCAGCTTTCTCAGAAGAGAGCGCTGTGAATTTTTCTAACATGATAAAGTGCAAAGATATTAGCCTAGATATTTTTCTGCCAAGAAAGCTAAATATAAAAACAATACTAGTTTTCATTGTGACGTGGTTGTTAGGTGTGCAGTTCAGCTGGATAACGGTAATTAGGTAAGGCAATATTTGTGTAAAGGCATATATCTATTCCACACACGGGCTAGCACAAACGTCGCAACTCGGAAAGCTGCATGAAACAAAAGAGGCTTTGCGCGTCCCCCCCCTCAATATTTTTTTTTTATTTAGAAGCACTTGTACCTCTTCAAACAGTTCTAGCGTTTCTATCTATCTATCTATCTATCTACTATCTATCTATATCTCCATCTGTTTATCTGCGCCTACATCTCTGTGCTCTTGTGATTGCTTTATCAGCTTGGTGTAGACTAAATATTCTATGGGAGGGGTGGTAAGATAGGTTGAGGAATATGACTGCCTGGTGACGATTGAATAACATTAACACGCTCTTGTGGACGCAGGCTAGATATGTCCTCCCGTCATGTGAGGCCCATAATTGGGGATAACTCACCGCGGTACGCGGATGTACGCCACGTGTGATAGCCATCTAATGCTACCCCGGAATGAGAAGGACAGACATTAGAAACATTAATTGGAGAGCGTTGAATGAAACTGACATCGGCAGCGTAGAACCGACGAACTACAACATAAAAAATCAGCGTGCTAGCAGAAAGTGAGCACAACCTTTCTGCGAATCAATTAGGTATTCTACCACAAATCCGCGCCACTTCTTCAAACTGCTTTTTAAGGAGACACTCTATAAGGTCGTTGCAACTTGAACTTGGGCTGCAGTGCTGGCTACCCAACTTTATAACAAATCAATCAATATTACTCTTGTCAACGTGTAACATTTACACTATACCAGGGCAACATGAATTGTGGTTGCAATCTTGGCATTACTTCATGGCAGTGTGATAATGTTTTCATTTGTGTTCCAATGATTCCACAAACTACATTCAAGCAATGCTGTACCCCATGGGAATACGCCAAAGAAAGTTACGGGTGATATTAGATAGATATGTGTTGTTTAAGGTTCCAAAACCACGATATGATTATGAGAGACGCGTAGTGGAGGGCTCCAAAAATAAGACCACCTGGGGTTCTTTAACGTACACCGAAATCTGAGCACACGGGCCTACAACGTTTCCACCTCCATCGGAAATGCAGCCGCCGCAGCCGGGATTTGATCTCACGACCTGCGGGTCGGCAGCCCAGTACCTTAGCCATTAGACCACCACGGTGGGGCTACGTGTGATATTCATAACACGACACTGTAAAGCACACTTTGTTTCAATAACACTGAGAGTTTCGCTCAAACAAGAGTGCTGACGTCATCTAAGACTATAAGTTATGCAGTGTAGTCACCAGTAGACGCCAGAGTACTCAATGTTCCTGGTAGAACCACGATGTACACAAAACTACTTCACTTTATGTCGATACTCCCCCTAACACTCCCCTCAAAACGAAAAAAAATCATAATAAAATTAGGCGTACGATTTATCATTACGTTTCGTGTAACCAGCACTACACACTTAACAAGAACATTTGAGCGTACCGCTGCTGCGCTGGTATATTGAACGTCAGTGGTGGTGTCCTTACACAACTATCAACAACCAGTTCTAACATTTGCTGGTTTTATCTAAAGAGAAATCTTATGTAAGGAGCACAGCGTAATGTTTTCAGAAGCCTGGGCTGGAGACCTGAAGACATAAAACTGATGGCGAGTGTGGCTTATGTCGACTGCAACAAAATGTAAGACAGAACACAACATTGTAAAATGCAGAAATGCTCTCCGTAAGCGAGAAATATCAATAAAAGAACAGCTGCCAATGGGAGCTGATGCAAGTGTAAACCACTATTCAGTTCCGCAAGAAGCGTTTTGAGTGTTGTCACAGAGGAAAGAAAAGAGTGAGATGTTTTTATGTGGCGTTCCTACAGTGAATACAAAAATGTGATGGCCTCAACATTAAGCAGTGTATCTAACAACAACAGAAGAAGAAAAGATGACGCTAATGGAAGAATGATAGGTGGTGATCCAGAAGATGAAGGAGACTGTAGCTATCGCTGTTTGCAGAGGTGAAGTGAGATATATCTAAGCAAGAAACTAACCAACAAAGTACCGTAGCGGAGCCTATGTACAATAACTGACCTGTACTGATGACACTTATTGGTAGCTGCCAGCTGGTGCAGAACTCTCTTGATAGAGTGCTAATATTACGAATGCCGAGTTTCATGGGGCCATAAGCATATTTCATGTTGTTTTTCGTTTAATTGTCTGCTTTCGATTTTCGCATTCAATTGAGTCTTCACTCCGCTAGTTTTATATTATCTACATTGGCTCTACTTTATAGCGGCGATGTCTTTGCGGGTTTACAAGTTAGAGTGGACCATGAGGGTGGAGGTTTACATGACCGCCACTGTGGTCAGCTGCGCAGCAACTGCAACGCAGCAGAGGGTGCTAAGAATCTCTGGATCTGGAACGGCCGCCATTGAAACCTGAACTTGGCAACGTTTAACGTTGTAACCTTATCAACTGAGGGCAGTCTAGCTGTACTATTGGAGAAGCTAGAGGGTGTTAAATGGGATTAATAGGGCTCAGTGAGGTTAGTAGGTCAGATGAGGCCTCTACGATGCTACAAAATGGGCACGTCCTTTGCTATCGGGGCTTGACCTACAGAAGAGAACTGGGAGTGGGGTACCTAATTCACAGAAACATAGTTAGCAACATAAAGGAATGCTATAGCAATAATGAAAGGGTGGTAGGTATGGTAAATAAACGGAATAAGAGATACAAGATGAAGGTGCTACAGGCTTATGCGCGTGGAATTGGCAATGAGTAGGGTAAAAACAGAGTGGGAGGTTTCAATGCAAAGGTAGAGAAGAAACAAGCTGGAGACCAGGCAGTAGGAAATTATGGCATTGGTACTAGAAAGGCCAGAGAAAACCTACTAGTACAATTTGCAGAACGCAATAATTTACGAACTTTGAATACTTACTACCAAAAATGAGGAAACCGTAAGTGGACAAGGAGGAGCTCTAAAGGCGAAAATAAGAATGAAATAGACTTTAAACTGAGTGCACACCCAGGCATCGTGCAGGATGGGAAAGTGGTTGACAAGGTACGATGCAGTGACCATTGAATGGTATGGTCTCGAATTTGCCTAGTCTAAAGAAGGAACGACAGAAACTGATACGGAAGAAGTTAACCGATGAGCTAGCACTGAGAGGGAAAGTACAGGAATTCAGAGTCTCGCTTCAGAACAGGTACTCGTCTCTTAGTGAGGAAACCAAAGTTAGCGTAGACACAAATAATGATAATCTGACGAGTATCATTACGGAGTGAGCAGTGGAAGTTGGAGGCAAGGTAGTTAGACAGGACACTGGAAAGCTTTCCGAAGAAACGAAGAAGCTTATTAAGAAGCACAAATTATGAAACTCTCAAGTACAACAGACAAAATAGAACTGGCAGAGCTTTCGAAGTTGATTCATAGTCGTATAGTAAGTGATGTAAAAAGGTATAACATGGAGAGAATTGAACACGCTCTGAAAAATGGAGGGAGCCTCAAAGCAGTGAAGAGGAAACTTGGGATAGGCGAAAATTGAATGTATGCACTAAGGGACCAATGAGGCGAAATAACTACCAATATGGATAGGATAGTTAAAATAGTGGAGGAGTTTTACAGAGATCTGTACAGTAGCCGAGACAACCACGGCCTTAATATTATGAGAACTAGCAGTAACCCAGATGACACGCCACTAGTAATGATAGAAGTAAGAAAAGCTTTGGAGAGCACGAAAGAAGCTGCTGGTGAGGATAAGGTAACATCAGATCTGTTGAAAGATGGAGAACAGATTGTGATAGAAATACTAGCCACCCTGTTTACGAGGTGTCTCCTGACGGGAAGAGTACCAGAGTCTTGGAAGAATGCTAACATCATCTTAATACATAAAAAGGAGATGACAACGACTTGAAGAATTACAGGCCGATCAGCTCGCTCTCTGTAGTATACAAGCTATTTACACAGGTGATTGCTAACAGAGTAAAGAAAACATTAGAATTCTATCATCCAAAGGAACAAGCGGGAGTTCGAACAGGCTACTCAACAATCGACCACATTCATTCTATCAATCAGGTTATAAATAAATACTCAGAATATAGCCAACCACTATACATAGCCTTCATTGACTAGGAGAAGGCGTTTGATTCAGTAGAATTATTGCATTAATGCAGACACAGTGGAATCGGGGCGTCGATGAAGCACATATAAGCATCCTGAAAGAAATATACAGGAGATCAACTGCTACCATAGTGCTTCATAAAAAAACTAAAGTATACTAATCAAGAAGGGTTTCAAGCAGGGGGACAGAATCTCCCCAATGCTATTTACCACGTGCTTACAGAAGGTTTTCACAAACCTAGAATGAGAACAGTTAGGAATAAGAGTTAATGGAGAGTACCTTAGTAACCTGTTCTTCGCCAATAACATTGCATTGCTGAGTAACTCAGGGGACGAATCACAACTCAAGTCCCGGAGTTAAACAAGGAGAGCAGAAGGTGGGTCTTAAAATCAATCTGCAGAAAATGAAAGTAATGTACAACAACCTCCGAACAGAGCAGTGCTTTGAGATTGGTAGTAGTGCACGTCAAGTTGTAAAAGACCATGTCTACTTAGGGCACGTAATAACCATGGAGCCGAACCACAAGATAGAACTAACTATAGAAGAATAAAAATGGGGTGGAGCACATTGGGTAAGCCCTCTCAAATCGGGACAGGTATATTGCCACTATGCCTCAAGAGGAAGGTATATAACAGCTGTATCTTGCCGGTACTTAGCTATGAAGCGGAAACCTGGAGGCTTACAAAGAGGACTCAGCTTAAATTGAGGACGACGCAGCGAGAAATGGAAAGAAAAATGGTAGGTGTAACCTTAAGAGACAAGAAGAGAGCAGAGTGAACTAGAGAATAAACGGGGGTTAACGATATCATAGTGTAAATCAAAAAGACGAAACGGACATGGACCGGGAATGTAGCACGTAGACAGGATAACCGCTGGTCATTAAGGGTAACTAACTAGAATTTCAGAGAAGGCAAGTGGGCTATGGGGAGACAGATGGTTAGGTGGGCAGATGAGATTAAGAAGTTTGGGGGTATAAAAACAGCAATCACAGGGCCGAGTGGACTGGCAGATCATAGGAGAGGCTTTTGCCCTGCTGTGGACGCAGTCAGGCTGATGATCACGATGTTAATCTGATGATGATGATGATGTGGGTGGACGCATAACGTGCTCTCCCAGTATAAGTATTCGTACTGCTCCGATCACTTTCGCTCCAACAATTCCACCGGGTTTATGTGCCACAACCACAAAAGAGCAGCGTTACGCCTATCCTCTCCCACCTCTTTCCCCTTAAAAATGAGTTCATAGCGCCTTGAAACGACTGTTTGTGAAGATATAAATATACTACAAATAAAATACATTGAAATAAACGAAAGACTTGGCATTCCGCCGCATCGGTGAATAAAATGAAGAGTAAAATTTTGAGACCACGAAATGGCCTAAAGCTTGTTATATTGCACTCACCGTAACTCTCCAGCCTGCCAAGCAAACATGCAATTTGCATACTCATAAAAAGTTCTCTGCTTCCTCAGTGGGTCCAGGTTTCAACTGTGTAGTTTTACGGTGCAGGCGTAATAAAAACATTTCATGCTATATTGCTCGCCCGCCCCGCCGCGGTGGTCTAGTGGCTAAGGCACTCGGCTGCTGACCCGCAGGGCGCGGGTTCAAATCCCGGCTGCGGCGGCTGCATTTCCGATGGAGGCGGAAATGTTGTAGGCCCGTGTGCTCAGATTTGGGCGCACGTTAAAGAACCCCAGGTGGTCTAAATTTCCGGAGCCCTCCACTACGGCGTCTCTCATAATCATAGAGTGGTTTTGGGACATTAAACCCCACATATCAATCAATTAAATTGCTCGCCCTAACAGTTAACACAGTTAGGATTGCATTCACAAAAATACGTAATTAAATGAAAGTGGAAGCAATCTCCTATGGCTCGACTTGTAAAACAGGTCTGTGAAGCTTGCTGGCTGAGTCTTCACTGGGTCAGGGAAGAAACCGGGGTTATGGATTTCTTAGTTGAAATCAAGAAAAAGAAATGGACATGAGCCGAACACGTAGCATATAGGCAGGAAAACCGGTGGTCATTAAGGGTAACTGACTGGAATCCCAGAGAAGGCAAAGGCGCGAAAGGGAAACAGAGAGTTAGGTGCGTCGAAGAGATCAAAAAGTTGGCGGGTATAATGTGGAAACGGAAAGCCCAAGACCGGTTCGATTGACCGATCAAGGGAGATTCTTTTTCCTGCAGTGGGCATAGTCAGGCTGATCATGATGATGATGATGATGATACTTTTTTGGCTTGAGTGTACGTTGGTTTTTATGGGTTGTCTACCAATAAAGCTAGCACTTCCATGGACGTGTTTCTGAACTCGAAAACATGCTCAGCGTTCGCAGAAAAGTACCTAAGAAAGTCACCACAATGGGCTAACTTCAACAGCACTAGTTTTAGGGGACAGAACTTATATATCCGAAAATACGTCACTGTCTGCTAGCGTTCGATGTGTTTTCGAAAGAAATGAGCCCCAGATGTACTCCCGTTGTTCATTACCTAGAACATGTTCCCTGTTTGAAACCCTGTCAGTCTTCTTTCTCTTTTGCACATTCCAGGTTTAAGCAACTTTCATGTATGAAAGAAATATTTGTGGTGTGCAGTATGCTTAAGGTCTTGTCAAACACGCTGTAGAAACACAAAAGACCAATACGAGTTCATCCGCAATGCTGAGATCATAATTTTTTATTTTGATTTCACTAATAAAAATTGACACATTCCTAATATACAGATCTCTTGAGCACAGCTCTCGAGCTGATAATATAGTGTACTGAGAGGGCCGATTTATGCACCATCATCTAGACTCAGTGGTGCGTCGTGCAACATGTTAGAAGTGGCCTCAACGCGAAACAATACGGTGTGTCTACAGCACCAATGGTCACTCGGCTCACGTTGGGCATTGCAAGAGTGTCATTTGTTTTATGGGACTGAGAAGGGGCAACCACATGGACTTTTGAAGGGAAGCAGAATAAACGGTACAGTCGCCTTGATAACACGTGATGAAAAAGGTCTCGAATCCATCTAGAAGAACGAAAGTAGCAAAGTGAGCCTATACTATGAAAAAATATCCTGATTACCAAACATTTACGACAGCGGCTCTTTTTGCGGCCAAATGAGGCACGAGGTAGATGGATTCATACAAGTAGTTTTGTAATATGCAGTTGCAGAACCACTCCTTGTTTTTTTTGGCTTCTGTGAATTGTTGACTGCCTTATTCTGGACATGGCTTCATTCTAATGTACACGTGTGTAAATGTGCTAGGCTCTCCTTCACGAATGAAGCCATCTGTCCAAGCTGTTGTGAAGGACAAATTATGGCCGATAATTCAGCTTCACTAAGTATTCATTTTTACAGGACACTTAATTCATTGGCACAAGGAAAGAGAAACAACCTAATATTTATATAGAGATAATCTGCCCTGTTTATACATTGTGCTGAAGAGCTATTTAGGGAGAGAGGGAGAGCAAGATGAACTTCACAAGAATAAACAAAGAAAATTATCATAAGAAATAAATATTTCATGATTGAAAGAAAATTTGATAAAAACAGACTGATATATTTCTGCTTTGCTGAGAGGCGCACTGAGAGAGTTGCTCAGAGGGTGCATTAAAAGTTCAACTAAAGTTTTTTGAGCTGATTGATATACATTCATGTCTTATTATAAGTTTGATCGCACACACGTTTTTACGTAGGGCTTAAGACATTCAAGCTAAAGTCTTTTGCGTTATCCACGAAGCGCGTGCTTATCGGCGTATAGCTTCCATGTTAAATCATGAATTCCTGCAGTTCAGCTCATTCTCTCCTACACGAAGCAACCTTCGCAGAACAGACGTTTTCCCCAACTGCTGGGAGGCGGCCGGGGACGCAAAAAATTTTGTTCCCACCTTCGCCGCGAGCGAATTTCTTGCTAAAGGCTGATTTTCATCTGTCATTTTCTATTTATAGACAAGGTAATTAAAAACATGAAATAAAATGCATTCTTTCTGTAAAATATTACCGGTAACAAATTGAAGAAAAAAGTCTCATTTTCTGCACTTTTATAGTATTTATGACGTTTTATTTTATTTTGACGGGAGTCTCTCTTGTATAAGTGTGAGAAATGAAGAACTGCACAGGTAAAAATTTTAAATGCGCCATATTCATTGTTGTCGTCATTATCACAACAATCAAACTCACAACTGAGTGAGAAATTATGGTGTCACGTTTCATTATTTCCTTACTTTAAACGCGATCGTTATGCTTTTTGTCACACACTTCAAGGATACCGTTTCTATGAGGCTATCTTCAATGAAAGGAATTCCAGAGCGGCACTCTGTAATGCGTCAGCCTCTTTGTACGCGACTCTCTGGCGTTGTCGAAAGGAAGCTTAAAAGAAAAGATTTTTTTTCTCCGGAGTCAAAGGCCCGGATGCCAGCTCCCATCGAATCAATGTTTGGTTTCTGGTATATTCCTTGACGTTGCTCATATAGGCAGCCGGCAAGAGCGAGTGCCGCGACTGAGAATGTCACCTGCGATGCTTCAGAAAGGTCAGCGTAATTCCTGTTTACGCGAGGCGATGTAGAGTCCGATATTATTTTTACTTTTCCAGCCTTTTAGGAGTTGGCGTGACGCTTCCTCACTCTGCTGTTTTCAGGATTTTGTCCTGCAGAAATCTCACCCACTATGTTGTAAACACAAATTTACAAGATTACACGCCGGAACTCCGTGAAAATCCATAGTAGGGCATTGACTTGTTGCCTATAAATTTAGCCATTGCAGTGTATTTGCTACACGCGTGTCACACTTAATTTGGGTTTTTTCGAGCTGTAGAAGTAAAGCTCGTTGTACGCTTTGTGGTGTCGCAGCATATTTCGCGTGCTTCAAAAGCAATGCGTTCACATAACAAATAATGCACAATGCATAACACAAATGAACCTTTTTGCTTATTTAACCTTGCTTGCGGCCAAGGGTAACTTTACAAAATAGTTTGTTTGTTTCACGAAGCATACACATAGTGACATTGAATATTACAATGCTTGTTATGTTTCTAATGCTCTTTTTTTGTGCATAAGTTCTCACTCGAGACAAGAATCCCACAATCACGGGATGTTTCAAATTCACTGCCAAAGTGAAGACACTGTGTTTATTTATTTTATATTTTTTGGTAAATATTTCAGAAATTTTAAGTCGTGACTCTTTGCAGGATTACAGGGTTGCCAGGTGACGAAGTCGCGCCAAAATCATGACTTTACGATCCCGTTAAGGACAAAAATTTTTAATAAAGTAATGGCTACTCTGGCGGCCTAAAACTTCTATTTTGGCGCATTTAGTTGTGTTCTTTTGTGTTTCGCAGAGAAATATTAAGCAATCCTAACAACAATCCTTCGTTTTGAACTTTTTCCGAAGTGTTGGCCGACGCATTCACCTGTCTTGCTACCCGTCAACAGCCTGGTATACACCCATCAAGACACCTCAACCCAAGCCAGGTGCGCCTCCAAAGACAGAGCTCGACCTCTTCTTCTTCCTCACTTAAACTTCAAACTTGGAGTGGGAGATTGCCTTGGAATCGCATGGTTTCATGAATGTGTTTAAACTTAAAAACCAAGAGGTGATACCGGCAAAATAAAAATACAGTGATAAAATTCGCCTTTATTGATAAAGTTTGATAAAGTGATAAAGTGATAAACTTCGCCTTTTGGCTAGCAGGTTTGATCACGCTGCCTACCACCAAGACTGACGCTACGAGAAGTTCCTAATGCTATTGGCAACACAAGTATTCGCGTATAAACTTGCTAAAAAATATCCGTAACAAAACGAAAGTAGACTGGCAATACGGTTACTACTAAACATCGCATACCACGACTTGCTTCTATAGACAATAAAGTTTTTCCTATTCACTCATTCGCTGAAATGTTCAAATCTTAATTGATCTCTGGGAATAACTTCATCTCGTCTACATAGTCAACACAAAAGGCACACCCAACTTAAATTTTTTCATGTATTTGCAGCTTGCCTATTGCTTGAAGAATATGCAAGAGGGGAAAAGAACTATGCTTTTATTTCTATTTCAGTGCTGATTCAAAATAATAATATTCATTGTTGAAATATAAAATATATTGCTATAATAAATATCTCCAATATTTCAAGCAATACACTAGCGATAAAGTTCTAGGGCTTGGCTACTTTGATTACTTTTGGCCTAATGACTGATTCTTTTTGAGGTCAATAAACGACGGCAATACTGCTGAACGACTAGTTCAGATTGTTGAACAATCTGCCAGACTGAATATTCACGTGTAGGGACTAGCGTTTTTAACAGTAGCAGAAATAGTTGGCACTATTATAGTATGACCAGTGAAGAATTATTTTGGTTAATTTATGTTCAAAAGAATTATTTCTTTTTTGGTGCGGAGGGTGCCCACTTGTTAAACAGAAAATATCCGGCATTCGGAGTATAGTGCTTTGAGACATACTTTGAAAATTAGAAGTATAAAAAATACATCAAAAGTCATCAGTATTCAAGCTAGTATGCTGCCACTATGTTATGTATAGTATAGTACACAGTATTTGCGTCCTTCCGAGTCACTTTGGCGCCTTGTTGAAGAAGCCTAGCGTTTACTTATTGCTTTTTTTCTACAATTGATCAAAGAAAAAGCCATAATTTTTGCTAAGTGATATTAGTACTCTTCATATTACTCCAAAATATTTTAGTTAATCTTGCTTTTCTGGTATTGACAAAGTTGCACTGATGAGCAGGCGAAGGCCTACAACAACGCGAAGTGAAGAGCTAATGTCGCAACATTAAAATCAATAAGCAAGGCTGGGAAATTATACCGCCAGTTCTTATTTATTACAGCATGGTCGATATTTTGTAAAAACGAGAATATTTCATTCGCAGTCCAGAAACAAATTGTCCGATCAGACCAGGGCAAGATACCCTAGGCTTGCAAACTGCCAATGTTCAAAGGGTGAAAACAAACGACACATAAATAGGTGTGAGAGAAGCTGCAGAATGGATGGCTACGCCACTGAGAGCGCATATAGACTTTGCCGTGCGCCTTGACGGGCCTTCAAAGACGTGGAAGTGCAAGAAAATGCTAGGAAACATCACAGCCTTATACCCTATATCGAAGGGCGTGGAGCATAAGCTACTTGTATCTCCTTTGATATGCGATCTGGATGTAGAGTTTCTGACTCAGCTACCATCAGGGAGGAAAACCGAAGACTAAGCTTCATACGACAAACAAATCTGAGTATATGGCAGAGCTGAATGACGCTGTGAAAGGCCGTGGGCGTTATCCCAAGGGGATACTCAGACCAAACAAGTACTTGGTGATCAATATTCAAACATTCATAAAGGCAGATATGTTTGCTGAGGTAGGCAGATTTTTGTCATGGCTTTACCATTCATCACGTGTCTGCCTATGTTAATTCCTTATTTTTGCGTAGTATTTTTACAACTACTTTCCTTCTATTTCTGTGTCACTACTTCTCTTGTATTTCCGTTATTTGGCGGGATTATGGTACAAGCACACTTAACACGGCAGCTGCTCTGTGTCCTGTCGTCGTCAGTTGCACCAGAATTATAATCAAGAATGCTGTGTTATAACCGCCCAAGACTTTTCAAGACGCATAAGTATATAGAAAGTATGACGATTTGGCGACAGCAATGTGGTTGTAAAGTTAGCGTAGCCACAAGATCTGTTCATCTGTTAGGGTGGTGAACAAAAAAAGCGAAATAGCTAAGCCATGACCAAGTGGTACACGAGTAAAAGCCTGCACTTTTTCCGAACAAGACGGTATCTTTCATAAATAAATACTACCCGTTTGCTTGATTCAAAAGGGGATAACGTCTTAGTAAAGGAAGGTAGTAAAATGCAAGTCAGTAAAATTTGTTACAATGTCAATAGAAAAATAGCACTAAATCAAATGTTTAGTCTATCACTAAGTAGTTTGACACCACGTTTGCACCTTAATAACCGTACTAACTACAACTAACCAACTACACGTTTACTCTTTTAGGCACATGTCGGTGTTCAATGCCATACTAAGTTCAATCTTTTGTAAAAACATATGGGAGAAAGAGCTTCAAAAAATGAAATCGCATCGTCCTCGTTCACTAATCAAGGTGTCCTAATAACTTGAGAAAATTAGCTGGGTGAATATACACCTCAACAATGTAGATAACTTCACAGACGCACGACAAACGAGAACACACAGAAAGGCGCGCACAGATTTTGGCTTCTATGTACCCTCTGTCTGCTCTTGCAGAAGCTTGAAGGTTATGAAGGTACTTTCAATAGCACGCCGTGCACCGGTTATCTATTTTGGAAGTATAGTTCATGATTTGCGTACATTTACTTGCTACCTTCTTACTGCACATACAGCCGTCACCACCTTTAGCTTGAATTCTCTGACGCCTGGCCTCGGCTCGCTTGGCCTGAGGTCAGTGCCATCAAGCGTTGAAACGGACATGTTAGCTGCAGTTAACAATAAAGGGAGCACACGTTGGTTCCCCTGGGAAATTTCCGCATCTAGCCTACCTGGATGCATCCAGTCTACCTGACCGGCGGTCGAATGCACTAACTAAGCGTCTCGTTTTCACCCCGTTTTGCTCATTGCTGTATACGTTATCGCGCACACCAACGGCAGTTGCTGTCGTATACTCAACTTGACAATGAACCATTGCGTGCGATAGCCTATGCACCTTTCCTGATTGAATTTTCAGCTGCTGCTAAAAACAAATCACATGCATAAAATCACAGCAAGGACATGTTTGTGTTGTTTGTAAAATTTGCACAATAAACGAAATTGAAATGTGCTGGCATTGTTCATGTTCTGATTCAATTTTTTCAGACAGCGTGAATTGAACTGTTCTCGCAATTCGCCGTTTGGTTCACGCTTCCTGCTCGGTTTACGCTGCACCGAAGATAGGATCTCGGAGTGCCAGATTTGTTCGCATAATAGTATCTGTGGTTTAAAGTCCCAGAACCACAACTTTTTATGAGGGGTGCCATATTTTAGGGCTCCAGAAATTTGACTGTGGTTCATTACTGTACACCTAAATGTAAGTACACAGACCTAAAATTTAATTTGTGCGTGTTGCAAGCAAGGAAGGTGCGTGGATACAGTGCAAAAAAACCAAGACCACATCTACCGTACAGCATGAACAGAACAGGATGTCATACACCTAATTGGCAGAACATTTCAACTCACGCTGTCTGAAAATTAATGAATGAGGCCATGCACAGCGCCAACACATTTCAGACTTATTTGAAGTACATTTTTTACAAACACCATGAACGTGTGTTTGCTTTGATTTTTATACAAGGGATTTTCTTCGAGCAGCAGCTGTGAATTAAAATTTGAGAGGCGCTGAAGTTGTCACACGCTATGGTTCATTTTCTAGGTTAATATACAATGAACGCCATAAGCGCACGCGATAACGTTGCCAAGAGATAAACGTAGTGAAAACGGGATGTTAAGTGAGCGCAATTGACCCGCCAGCCAAGTAGACTAGAAACATAAATTCATTAGTGAAACCGACGCACGTTTTATTTAGCATTATCTGCGTCAAGTATATCATTTTCAACGCTTGGCGGTGCTGACTTCCGTCCAAGCGAGCCGAAGCAATGCGTCGGAGCGTTCGAGTTACAGGAGCTGAAGGCTGTATATGCGCCATTACGTAACCTTAAAGTGCTATTCCACGCGTAATACAAAAATTGAAGTTTTTCTAAACTTCGCGTAAGATTCTAACAATTACTGCATAATACAACGTTGCATCTACGAAGCATCTGGCAAGAGAGGTGGCTTAGTAGTGACCTATAATCAGTTACAGCCTAAGAATGAATGAAAGCTCCACCCACAGTAGTCATCGACCAACCGAGACAAAATTTTTATATACACCCCACTAAGTGTTATGGTTTATTTACGTGACGTCAGGAACTTTGGCGTATTTGAGGCATAAGACTTGGCTGTTCAGGCACATGTTATTTTCGATAGTTCTAGGTAAAAAGTTTTACTTCGCAAATTTCATCGAAAATTCTGACTTCACTGCTCACCGAAAGGTTAAATTTTAACAAGGAACTGTTAATTATTAATATGCATAGTATTGGAATTATCGTTGAAAAAGTGCTTAGGCTTAGAACGGGAATAGTCAATCATTGATTGGTTGCAGAGATGAATAACAGTTGCGCTGCCGTGCTTGGGGCGGTGCAGTTATTTATTCTGATGGTGTGACCAACTGTAGTTACGCGCGCTAAAAAAGCTGGTTGTGAACGGCAAAATTCACAGATGCTGGCTAGTACAGGGATGATGCGAACGTTGATAACTTTGCCTAAAACAACTAAATACTCGCGTTTAACATCACTGCACTTATTTTTTAAAGAATTTACCGCTTTACTTACGGAAAGAATACACTTCCGGAATATATTCGAGTAGTCGCACATTGATCAGTTTGAATCTCGCACACTCTAGACTTTCAAAGTAGAAAATTCAGGCATCGTGTAACTCCGTAAACTCTGTTCAAGAACAAAATTATATTAAGTACTTGTGGGGTTTCACGTACGTTACAAACCGTCTTAAAAGTACAAAGCATAGTGCAGTATGTGAATGCTGATTAATTTTCAGCGCATGCGGTTCTTGGATGATCACAAATTTAGAGTCCACTGGTATTTAAGAGAATCGACATCCATCTAAAAGTAGCCGCCTTGGCAGGAAAGTGAGTGCTTAGCTACCTAACGCGGCTATAAAATATTGCTTCTGTTTTCTATGATAGCAATTGGCCAGAAAAACACAACAAATGATTTATTTGCTCAGTACGTGTGGTGCTTCCTTGCGTAAATCAAAAATCGGAATACCAAGATTATGCTACCTTATTCTTTCAATGCAACCATCACATTGATAATGTTTGACATTCTATAATACTCTACTTCTAGTCTCATTTATGACACATGTAAACAAAGCATGCTGTGACACCGTTTACTAGTTGATGGGAAACTTTTTACGAATACAAATATTTTATTGCATGTTTTTCCCTCACGTGCAGATGAAGCAAATGTGTTGATAACTGCAATTCTTACCATTACGAGGTCAGACACACTAACACGCAGGTATTGCGAAATCACAGGAATATTACGGGTCGTTGTCCTAATGACCGTGTTTAGCGTTACTCTGAAATGTCATCAGCGCTTATTTGGAGCAGTAACGTGGAGCAAGGTGGCGATAATGGCCGGACCAGCTAATGTGCTCCCTCCGGCTGCGCTTGACTGTCACAACAGGTATTGTTCTTTGATCACGTGCAGGATAATGCAAAATAAAGAAATATTTGTGGGCATGCCATAGGAAGCCACATGGGAACTCTCGCGGAAGCTTTAACAGTTTGCAACAGCATGTGAAAACGACCTCTTTAAGTCGCATGTTCCCATCAACAAAGGGCATATTTCCGCTCATACGTTCAGCGATTCTTGTTTTTCAATTACGAGCTAAATTAACTCTCACGTATTTGTAAGTTTTGGTCTTCCGTTGACCTTCTGTATACGTGTTCACACATTTTTTTTCCCCAATTTTTCAGCAAAATTTGTTTTTCACAAATCTGAATATGCATTTACAATTTACTAATCTCGGACAATCGCTTGACACTCTTAAGCCAAGTTATATAATCCCCAATTCAATGAATTGTCACCTGCATTGAAATTCCGGTGGAATTTAAATTATTTCAAAAGAAAAATGTTTCTCGGTCACACACGTGCTTCGGGCGACAAATCGGTGCACCATTTACAATGATCTGCCTACAACATTCTGAAAAGTGCTTCAGTGTTTATTGTGGAACTTCCTTGGTGAACTTACGACTTCAAATATTTGTTACTCTACGTATTTCCTTCATCTTGCATAGCGCAGCAAACCAACAGCCCGATCCACAGATTTCTGCACAGCATTGTCACAATTCGACATGAGTAGCCCCTTACCTAACGTTTCTCAGTCAGGAGGTTAAACGTTAAAGGATGTACCTCCTTCAACGTTCAACGGTTCGCTTTGTTCTGAATCCTTGTATAAGAAAAATTGCCACGCTTCGCCTTTTTGAGCTGACTAACAATTATATATGTCCTCGTTTGAACAACGGAGTGATAAAAATAGGGAGAGTCTTTCTCTTCATTCAGTTTTTTTATATTTCTATCGCTTATGCCTGGCTTTCAGTAAAGAAAGTGACTGCTTTGTGTATTACAAGATGATTAAAACATAAATTCTCTGTGCAATGCTGAGCCTATTTTTCACATGTATTCTTCCAGCATATATTAAAAAAAGGGGGGCATCTGTCTGTAGGGCAGGTATTTGAAGTGTTGCCTCTGATTTATTTATTTGTGGTAAGAAATCGCAATGCCTAGAACACAAATTTGCGATTGTGCTTGTTCTCGTGGTTATATTAATGGTGTATTAGTATTGTAAGAAATTATGTGTCCTCCTAAATAAAGCATTTAGTTGAAATTTAGCGCTGTGTATGTGGCCTTCTTTCCCGCGAATGTCGCGTTGCTGTTCATTTTACCCACTAAGTGTTCTGGCCAACTATTCGGCAACGTTAATTACAGACGTGCATTCTATTCGAGTGTTGCTTAAAGTGAAGCTCCCAATTAGTGAAAAACTGCCACCTTGGCGGGGCATCATTTGCGGTGCGTAACTGCTGACGTGAAAGTCGTAGGTTCGATCTCAGCAACGGTGGTCACATTTTAAGCAGGTTGAATGCGTAGACGCCTGTAGACTGCACGTTGAGAAACCGCGGACTGCAAAAATATTATGGCGCCCTACGCACGGCGTACGTCACAATCATGTGAATATTTCTGTACTGAAAACTTTAACAGCGAAAAACTTTTACGAAATTCTCCTTTTACTATAAGTCTTCGATATCACTTTATCAAACGTAGTAAAAGCACAGTGTCAAGGAGATGCAAAATGTAGACCATTCTAAGCATTCTTTATCCGTGTAAAGAATCTTAAATTCCAACCTTCAGAAAACAGCAGCCCCTTCTAATATAAATGCCTGTATTTGGAAATATAACGAGAAAATCATGAAAGAAAAGCTTGATTATCTCCTTGCATTTCAAAGCGCGGCTTAAAAGCCTGCACTATATGTTGACGAGAAATAATCACGGTGACACAGTTCAAAAAACACTACGTAAAACCACCATGATAAGCCAGCTTTACTCTTGTTTTGAAAGTCAGCATAAAGAAAATGCACAAACGACAAAGAGACAGCATTTGGATGACTGCAAATCAATCGCCCTCGACAATCGCGATGCAGTCACAGTCTTAAGGGTGGAAGGCCTCTTCAATTAACTGCTCAAAAAGTATTCCTTCTGGGTAACACCATGGGAACCATTTACTCTGACAGAGTGCCAACGGTATAGGAGCCAGTAGTCTTTGTTGATATAAAAATATCATACTGAGTGGAGAATCAAATAGGAAAAATAGAACTGGTGGTAGCAAAACTTGATTCCAAATGAAAAAAAAACACAAAAGTGCATGACACAACTAAGTTGAATCAATGAACCTGGTATATTACTATGTACATCAATCTTTCTCTTCATTCTAAAAGCAAGGCTTCCGCTACACGGACACTAAAAAACTCAGCCTCCTTTTTTCTCGGTCCATAGGAGTTATAAATAATGCCACACAGTTGAAATGTCACGTAAGTTTTCATTCTTTGTTCATTATTCTCTAATTCATAATTTTTCGTGGACAACATCAATGGTATAGTCGCTATGGTGGTTGGCTGCTGACCCTGAAATTGTTGGTTTCATCCGGACCTGCCATGCAAAGTGCTACAAACCCACCGTTCACTGTCTGATTTCCGAACACGTTAGGAAACAGCAGATTGCCTCAACTGTTTTAGCCACTACTAAGTGTGACTGAGTCACCTCATGATTTTGGCACATGAAACAACATATATGATAATTTTCCATTTGAACCAAGTATCCTGTGCATTCACCTTGGATTGATCTTTTTAATAAACAACCAAATATGTCATGGTTGCAGAGAGCTCTTCTGTAACCTATTCTGTTTCTCCAGAGGAGTAAGCACTCTGTTAGATATCATTTATTTTGTTATCTCACTGAATTTATAAAACCTGGTTCTCTGGCATAAACTACTGAGCTTCTGAGCTCGGCAGCTGCTCCGAACCTACTCGGGCACTACTGAATAGTAACTACTATTGAGGAATTGAACCCTCTGACTGCTCCAGTGACTACTATGTGAGTGCGAGTTTTTTTCACGGGATGTTTACCGCCTGTTATCCACAAACCACTAGCTTAACTGGATAGTTTAACCGAACTTTTGGTGACATGTTGATTCAGGTTGCGTCAGACCACTCCAGTCGGCCTCTTGTAGTTGTGCTTCTCGTATAAGTATACAACACAATCTTTTAAGCCACTTCAGGACTTTCAACTTTTTTTATCACGCCTGCGAGTCTTCCAGCGTCAATTCTAGGGTTTTCCACACCACCAGCGCTGCCTCTTATAACCTGTGTTGGCGATCACTGAACACACTGATCCATGTCAACAACTGGCCAGTTCTTTGATGCCTAATCAACAACATCAACGAAAATGTAATAGGTACAAAACACCTCCTACCTAGTTCGCTGACTATTCTCTGTCGTCCTAGGTGTCACCTGCTCCTGTTCTTGGCCATTCATCTAAGATTCTTCAGAAGTACCTCGGATGCCATTATTTGACTCCGCGAGCACTTCTTGTAATTACATGGCCCAACCTAAATCAATACTTTTGACTTACATCACTGCGGGTGAGAGATGGTTCAAACTGATTAGCTCAAGTTGTCTTATGGTCCTCTCACATCTATCAAGGTCGCCAGGAGGTCTACTTCACACTGCACTTGTCAATGTCATTGTTCTGATACGATAACTATGAATGCAAAAGAACGCTAGACCTACAGTATATAGTTATTTATTCAGGAGCAAACATTCAATGTTTATCGGAAATACGGCAGATTTCAGTACCCTTGGCATTTCCGGAGCATGCTTCTAAAGAATCGCCATAAATTTAGAACACCTTTAGTGGACTCAAGCCCATTGGCTACGTTACCTGCAGGTCACGGGCTACCGAAATTATTCGTTAAAGTGGATTTGCATTATTGTTACTGTTAAATGAGTGCCATGATGGTGGTAGAATGCGGATTTTTCTTTCTAGCTTCTCCTTCAGGAAATGGTCCGTCTCTGCGGCTCCAAGTACCAACAACTGCATGCGCTACATTTACATTGTGCGAATGCTTACACACATAAGACCATCCTTCTCACTCAAGACGCAATACAAATGACGGTGAATACCTTAAAAACTGAGATTTTTTTACCCATATTTGACATTGAGTTTTGGTAACTTACACCGTTGTTGTGGTATTCTGAACGTAGCCGGTAACCGCAACATTTGCAGCGGCATTACGGGAGCTGACAATGGTCAGTTCGTTTTATTTACGTGATAAACTTGACTCAACTAGGGGTGTGCAATGATTGCACTCTGAACTTTGTGATTTTTTTAATTACATTTCTTTTCAACACACATTCTTTCACGACACAGCGGCGCTGTCCCAATTCAGAAAACCGAGATGTGCGAATAGTTGCATGATTTTTTTCTTTAGGCAACACTCTACGTTTACCAAATAGGTGCCTCTTAAACCGTATGTATTTCCGCCATCTACACTTTTATATTAAAGGTATAAAAAGTGAACAGCTTGAAAGTTGAGCTGTGAGGTAGGGTCGTAGATTTAGTTTTATGCACAAGTGAGTGTCTCGAGGCCACATCATGAGGTCTCCAAAACAAGGGACGCCAACCATGTAGCGAATTCAAGCTTAGGCCACCAAACTCTCTTCTTTTTTTCTGCAATAATATATTTGCAGCTCTCTATCTCTTCTACCTTCAACACCTGCGTTGTGTCACGCCTGATACACGTTCTGCTTACAAAGCAGTAGAAATGTTCCCAATCTCTGCTTGTGGTAGTAGCTTCACAACACATTCGGCTTTCTAGCAACTTACTTTCATTCATGTTTACCTCCGAAGTTTTGTAAATCATCTTTGTGATCCTCCAGTCACTCCAGCAAGGGAGACGTTGAGCCAGGAATCAGGTAAAGCAGAAAAGCATGAAGCGCCACACCGGACGCGGCATTCTGGTCGTGCCGGTGCGCTGGGCGTTCAAAAGCCTTACGCATTTGGAAGCCTGCTATGCTGGCCCACGCCGTCTCGGTACAGAGCAAAATAGTGTTGAAGCGTGGAAAGTTCGACGTTTAACTAAATACCACCTCGTACTTTTTGACGCAAAGCAAGGGCAGATTTTACGCGCACTCTTCTCTCATTCATTGTCATTTCGAAGTTTGTTGGGCGCTTCTTCGAGAAGGCCCAAAACGTAAACACTGCGTGGAGTGTTTTTCCTAAAGTTTCTTCTAAGGAGCGTTAATTAGGCCAGTACTTTGCAGAATTCTGGCGGGGGCTTGCCCTGAAACCTATTCAAGAGCAAAGAAAACTTGAAAACAAGTCGAGGCGGAAATGTTTATTATTAAACAGATTTCGTTTGCTTTGTTCGTAACGAGAAGAAAGCAGTGCTTGAATAACAACGCCGCGCAACAATCACACTTTCCTCTGCATGCTAGCTGTCTATCAACTACTATATCTGTTAAGCAGTAATATGGTTGGATGGCTTTGAAAGGAGGGCTGGGAAAGTGGTTCATTGCTATTTTAATTGTAAACAGAATAGACGCATGTAACCCCCTTAGCTTTCATGATGTAAATCTTGTTACATGTTCACGCCAATAGGAGAGTTTCGTTGCATTTCATTTAGGGCACCAGGGTCTCGTTATAACATATGCGTTTTTTACCCCCTTTAAAAGGGCGTACATTATTTTTAAACAATTTTGGTAGTACCGGCGATCGTATAAATTTTCTACTGAACCATATGCAATCGAAAAATCAAGTTAGATTAGCCGTTCTAGAGCATTGCAATAAATCGATAACTGCAACGCCATTCCATCTTAAAGTCAGCTGCCATGGGCAGAAAAAGTGCAGCGTAGGTTTCATTCTTAAACTGTATTCTGGAGTGAAAAGGTGTCCAACGTCAAATACTATGCTAGACGCAAGTGTTGGGGTAACAATTTTGAATGCTTAGTCCTTATAGCTAGTCTTGGTCCTAGTGTGGTGGTCTAGTAACTAAGGAATGCTAAGCTAAGGTAAAGAGTGGCTAAGGTACTCCGCTGCTGACCTGCACGTCGCAGGATCGAATCTCGGTTATGGCGACTGCACTTTTGTTGGAGGCGACAATGCTGTAGCCCAGTGTGCTTAGTGTTAGGTTCACGTTAAAGGGACACTAAAGTCAAATAACAATTTACGTCAGAGTGAAAGCTCCAAAAATGACATCCATAACGACAATATTCTCAACAAAAGTGTCCTATTACCGAAAAACTGAGGTAAATGCATAATGCATAAGAACACCTGATCCGCAGTAGGACATTCTCAAAATAATCCCAGTGACATCAGATGTACCGCCTACATTTAATTACTAGTGATTGATCTAGCTGCACTAAATAAAGAACCTTCCGTGCATCCAGAGACCCAATAAATTGCTGCCTGTTCGTTTCTGTTTGATTCATGGAAAGCAGAACCGCCGCACTTTACTATGGGGAATGGCGCGAGAGGTTAAAGAATACAATTTTTACGTAGTTACACAGGACAGGTAGTGTCATCTATTGCGATGCAGTTGAATTAAAAAAACCTATGCGATCTCGGAGCCAATGGTCTCAGATTTGGGCGCATGTTAAAAAACCCGAGGTGGTCGAAATTTCCGGAGCCCTCCCCAACGGCGTCTCTCATAATCATATGGTGGTTTTGGGACGTTAAATCCCACATATCAATCAATTATTTGGAGCCAATGGTGGGAAATTGATCAATGGCTGTTGTTGCTGCTGTGGCTCCCGCTGTTTTCGTCTGCAGCTCCTAGCGCAGCAAAGCCGGGCAACGTTGTCGCGTCGACAGCGACGCTAGTCCGTCCGCTTCTTTACGCGGGTAATTTGAAGTGCGCTAACTGAATGCAGACCAATAAAACGTGATTTCATTTCAAAATAGGCCCTTCGTTCGCACAAAAGTTACACCACAAAGTTCCTGGACCGCTATTTCAAGACTCAAAGTCGACTTCACTCACTCTTTAGTGTTCTTTTAAAGAACCCCAGGTCGTTGAAATTTCCGGAGCCCTACACTACGACGTCTATTATAATCGAATATTAATTTTTGGACGTTAAACCCGAAAAATCAGTCAATTATATCTGATCAAGTGGTACTATCTTTGATATAGTACCATTCGCACGGGTTAGTATGTGTGTGTGTGTGTGTAAAACACACACACACACACACACACACACATTGTAGTCCGGTACGTGTGTTGTTACACACACAAACACACACGCTATTTTTCCGCAAACACACACGCAAGTTTTCCCGGCCACCGTGCACCTAGTGAAGAAATGCGCTTCGACCTCTCACAAACAACTGTTATCATCCTCACGAACGCTTACTTCATCCTCCAGGCCACTGGCTCACATCCCACCTCACCGCCATGTTCTGATTTCTCGTGTTTCCCGCGTAGCGAGGGTCTAGTGGATAAGGTACTCGACTGCTGATCTATACGTCGCAGGATCGAATCCCGGCTTCGGCGGCTGCACTGTCGATAGAGGCGAAAATGCTGTAGGCCAATGTGCTCAGATTTGGGTGCACGTTAAAGAACCCCAGGTGGTCGAAATATGCGGAGCTTATCACTACGGGGTCTCACATATTCATATGGTGGTTTTGGCACGTCAAACATTACATACCAATCAATCAATCATTCAAACAATCAATCAATCAACCAATCAGTCATTCAGTCAATCAACCAAGCAATCGATTTTCCCGGGTTCAACAGCAGCACATTTTAAATACACACACAGGCATATAGACACACGCTCCAGGCACACATACGCACAAACTTCAATCACTGATCTAGGGAAATACACCGCTGATGCATGTCGACCTGCTTCTTTCTGAAAACCTAATTGGTTTATTGCTTGTACCCCCATGCCACACTCATTGACTTTTACCCTTGTGTTTTTTATAGATTGGCTTTTTTTAAATTCTCTTGCTAAGACGAGATGGTGGTGGCACCTACCCATCGCCTTGTGTTCTACACCATATCACCTCTGAGACGAGCACGCACACCCGTCTCAGAGCCACGCACTTTGTTTTCCAAGAAAACTGTAAGATGGCGCTGATGTCTCACGTATGACGTGACTTGATGTGCTCATCGGCCTCCGCTGCGCGCTCGAGGCACTCTAACGCAGCACCTCCAGAATACCATTCACCAATTTTCTTGCGCAGAACATCAAATTGTTCACTCTCCCCACACGCAAGTCTATCGTCTTTTGACATTTGCAGATTAGCATGTAGATACGGGGCCAATTCATTTTTTTTACTGAATGTGGCACGCACACAAACACTGCCCTAGAAAAGACAGAAGCAACACATTGTCTGAACAAACAAAAAGGGGGAGCCACCTCATTCTAGAAATAACCAGGATTTTAAATAGTTCACTCTTCCAGCATCAAGTAAATTCGTCATAACAGCGACTACTTTTAGCTATTTCATCATACTTGGAAACGTGTGAATGTGCTTTCATTAAGGATGTGCTATAGTGATGGCATAGTCATTCATTACTTTCTTGTATTGCAGACTACACCTAAGTTTTAAATGCGATTGCTGGTTGTAAGTATCGTGATCTTTTCTCTTTAACGTACCACGTTAACAACGAAACGGAGTTTCTTATGTATCTGTGGCCTACACTAAGTGATGCCTAGTGCGCGAATACATTTGATCATTTAGAATCGCTACCATTAGGCACAGTGTCCCATACGGGACAGCTTATGCCTCGGAAGAAAATTGTATGCATGCAAATTCAGCCATCAGCATTGTTACGTGAACCGCACTCATCGGAATTCTCAGCAGTTCAAGTTTCGGTTGGCCAAGGGTTTCCTCTTTAAGATTTTTTTTCGCTCTTTGCATCACTTCCTGTGTCCTTCCAGGCGACTTCACTAATTACCTCCAATAAGTTTAGTCGGACGCCATCGCTTAACTTCCGTAACATATATGGGCGATTTGGCGCCACTTGAATGCTTCAGTGCCGGAAAAGTGGTAAATTTAAGGTTTTCATCACTGCACATGAAGGCTCGTAAGCTTACGTGAGCTTAATCTCATTTATAGACAAAAAGAGAAGGTAATACACAAAAGCACCATGGACATTCAAAATATACTAAATGAGCGGTGGTGTACCACAGTTCAATTCTTTCTACACTGTGGAAATGGCAGCCTAGCGACAAAATATTGAAAAGCAGTCATTTCGTCTTGCTTCCATGATAATCACCTACAAATAATAACTACGTACTTTAATTACCAATAAAATCTTCTCTGTGGGACTGCTCGGGTGACGTTGGCCTAAAAGTAACTTGTTTTCAACAGTATACAAGGCAAAATTAGCAGCATACAATGTTTAGTTGACCTTTTTGCCACAGCAAAGGTAGCATTAGTTTTTATAACAAGAAAAAGAGGGGCTATATAATGTAATGTGAACTTCAAGATGAAGCAAGAAAAAGATGAAACTTAAGGGGAGATGTGGGTCGAAAAACGCGAGTTTGTTTCAAAATTATTGATTTTTTATTTTTGCCTGCTTTGATAAGATTAATACCTCTACTGTTATGAAAAAGAAAAATACAGATGGAGAGTTCTTTGGAAATGCTTAAAAAATTCCATCTAAAGAGCACAAGGTGCCTGTTAAAAAGACCAATGTGTGCAGTCTTGGAGCACCTTGCCGCCAATAATGCGCCGCCGTTCACCATTGTTGATCGCATGAGCAAAAGAGTCAAGCCTCACTCTTCAAGTAACAATTCCCCTCGCTGATGCAGCGCAAAGAAAAAAATGGCCCGAATTTACACGTTACACTGTAAATGTCGTCGAACGACAATAGCCTTGCGTCTGGAGAGAGTGAACAAAACGTTTATTTGATGTTCTGCGCAAGAAAATCGGTGAATGCTATTCTGCAGGTGCTGCGTTAGAGTGCCTCAAGCATGTGGCGGAGGCGAACGAGCGCATCTAGGCACGTTAGAAACAAGTGTCATTTGGCAGTTATCTTCGAAAACGAAGGCATCCAGCCCGCGGAGAAAGATGCGCGCCAGTCTCGGAGGTGATAAGGTGTAGAGAACGCAAAGCGACGGGCAGGTGCAATCACCATGTCGTCGTAGCAAAGCGTTGGAAACACCTTTTTGAGCATCGCGTTTCACTGGCAGCGCAGAGCGATTAAACGCTACATTCCTTAGAGTTACTTGTGTGAGCCTCTTCCAGTGTAAAGGCAGACAAACAAAACATCGAAGCGTTGTTGTGGCGCCTCAGATATGTGCAATAACTGCTCTTTGATTGACAATCGCACAGCTATGAACGCTAAACCTTGAGCAATGTTGGTAGGCGCTGCAAATGGGGTTGGCCGTTCGGTGCCGTTTGAGGTATCGTTAAGGTGGGCAAACAGACAAACGTACAGACAGACAGACAGACAGACAGACAGACAGACAGACAGACAAAGACAGACCAAAAGTTTTCCGTCGAAGGTCCCCAAGAAAGACTATCGTCTTCAATAATTAGAAAAAGCGCGCTTGTGCGCGTTTTTCAAGCGCGGCGACTGGCTTTTCACGTGCTACGGATTGTGGTACCGCCATTGGCCGCTGCGCACCTGTATGTGCTGTGAAGCCTATTTGCGGAGTCTAAGTCTTGTCGAGCAGCGCTGCTGAACAATGCTTTTCTCGTGTAATTATCTCCGTTATGTTTGAAAAAAGCCATTGCTCGCAAGTAAAAGCCGTTGTGAGGCGCGCTCTGTAGGTATAGGATACGAGCAGCCGGTCATATTTGCGGCGGTTGTTGGCTTGCAAATGCCAATGCGTCAAACGTTATTCACACCCGTCAGCCGGAAAGTTCGTGATGCAGCAATGGATGACGTCAGTGCCAATCTTGTGAGGTCGAAACAGCTTGCATTGAGGGGCTTAACAGGGACGACATTGCCATTATGTACGGCAGTATGTGGCACAAACATGGCCGCAAAATGGCATGACACAGGACTTAGTTTCAATTTTGCAGTCCTGTCGAACTTCTTCCTAGCTTGCAGTTGACACATGGCTCTGCCAGATGGAGCGGAAGTTTGGCAAGTGTTTCATAGCCCTGTCTGTGAGTGGAATGTCTGTGAAGATTCAGCTCGAAAAGGCCGAAAGGGACAAACTTATAGTGCTGGCGTATTTTAGCTACTACAAAAAGGATAATTCTTTTTCGTTATCAAATTTCATCAAAGTTAATGATATCTTTTATAAATAAACACTCTATTTTAACTTTAAAACTGGTTTTTCTCAAAGCACAAATTTTGTAAATTTTTTCAACGTGCCCCTCTTTTTTCGGGAACTTCCAATGCTCGGATCTCCATGGAATTTAGCCCAAAAACTTTTCAAAGTAGGGCAAGCATAATTATCTAGTTTAAGTTTCAATATTTTATTGTATAATGAAAAAATTGTGTGTAAACCTATACTATGGTAGATGAAATATGGACTTTTCACGTTTATTATTTTTCACGCCTATTACATATATTTTGTGTGCTTCCTATTTAGTTATTTGCATTCTACTTTTTATTACAAATATTACGAACTATGAATGGTAAAAATTTCGGAAGTTCAGGGATGAAAAGAGGGGGGGGGGCAAAAGAGTAAAGATTTTCACCATGTCATGTTGCAGAGCTAAAAGTATGCAACATGCAAGAAAACTAATTATATATTTGAAATAGGCATAAAAGTTCCATAAACAGCTCAAGTTTCATTGCTCTAGGGTGAATATTAAAAGAATGTGTCTTCGAGTAGCATCTCCCCTTTACACTTCTTAATACAGCTGCAAGAAGCAGGACCGTACTACATTGCAGTGAAAGATACGTAACATACCTGTACAATAAACACTCCCCAACTAAAAATACAAAGAATTACTCGCCCTTTCATATGTATTTGGTGTTTTCTTTTTCTTAGAAAGGCACGAAGTTTGGGTGAAATATCCGTAAAATCACACTAGCGGTCATATTGCCTGTGTGATAAGCCCAGCCGTGCTGGTGCTTCAAAATTACGCCCCGGTGGTTACAACGTGACATCCACCTCATTTTCTTTCGTTTAGTTCCTCTGCTGCAACAAATAACACCCAATAGATAACAGACCGGTCCGTTATCATTGCGACAACGGTGTAATGGCACGTATTGCGTGCTAAGACGGCTATCAACATGGCTATCTGCGTAGCCAGGCTAAAAGTGCAGATGGCAACACAACCATTGCGTTGGTTTTCTCCACTTGGAACGTACGTTAAACTGGCGAATACATCCATAATATTAGTTTACGTAATGATGGATATTAATTTCTTTGGCTATGTGCGCAACAGACACATCAGAAACAGAAAAAGCTAAGCGACGACAAACAAGACACATCAGAAACATCAGCGCCAAAACTTTTGAGATGATCATTGTTGCAAATTCTACTGGAGTTTGGTATTGTTGGACAGACAATGTGTTTCCAAAAAGGAACATCCAAATACGTAAATGAATTCGCCGTTTTTGTTACTCGGGTACATTTGCGCACGAGGTTCTTGGATAATTTACGCGGTCAAGCAGACAAAATCTGGGATACTTGTGAATCACTCTTCCACAGTTCGCTCGTAATTCAACAGCTTTGACAAATTTCTCTGAAAGCAAATGCTTTTTTTCTGAAAAGTTTCTTTGAAAAAAACAAATATTCTTTAACAACAGGCGATTAATAAACACGAAACGTGTATATGGGCAGTACACCAAACCAATAGCAATCTTTTTTCTTCTAGTAGTCCTTTGTTGCACAGTAAGCACTCGTAATACGTATATTACATGCCCAGTTTTTTGCTCTTCGCTCAATTTCTCGCTGTGTTTGTAAACGGGGCGTTGTAGCGTTATTCTTAAATGGCATCCCTAGTCAAATTGCAAATCTGTATAAAGCTCTAAGAAATCCCAGAAAGGATCAATGTCAAGTTTTCTTTTCATTTTCTTCTCACTGGACTCACATCTATTACGCATTCGTTTTTCTAACACCATCTGCGCTCATCCACCGTATTTACAAAAAGTTACGTAAGCGATCAAGAAGAACGCGTGCTGAGAGTTACCCTGCTCTTTGAACGCAGCGATATTCACCTTACTGACCCATCGATGCTGTCTGTGCATGCTTTGCACCGTGATGTTTCATCATCCCTAGTCTGTTCCTATTTTATCTCCTTCGTATTTCTGTACGTATTATCGACGCATTCCCGAAAGAGTAACGCTGTGTTTAGTTGCTGTAGCGAGGACGGAATAATCTCCATGAAAAAAAAACAGGCCATCTGAAAGAACGAGGTGCTTGTGGCGTGGCCGCAGCTGTTTAGGCACACACTAATACAAGAGCTTGTATTAAAATTCCGTTTACTTTCTTCTCTTTTTATGGGGCCTCCTGAAGTCAAGCACTTACAGCAAAGCAAAAAAAACATTCATACATTGCCGCTAAGTATGTGCTCCCTTTTCGCACCGAGCAGTAGAACAGCAGCAGGAAAATAAGAAATGGGTAAACCGTGTATTACAAACTACAGGCAACTAAGGCCTTCGAAATAGAATTATGCTTCTAAAAAGCAGAATATACTGAATTGATAGTGACTGAAGTGCTTGAACTCTTCACTCTAACACCCTCCTGGTTTTGGCGATAGTTGTGACCTTTCAGCACTATTGTGAAACTTCGTTGAGGTTTTTTATTCTTCTCTGTAGCTTAACGAAATACACAGAAAGAGCAAATAGCAGTTTTTTGGAAGTAGAGAGAGAAACAGAACGTCAACAAATGTTGTTCTGGTTTCCGCACAATGTGTTCTGCTGTGTTTGTAAGTTTTCGGCGGATTAACGTTACTGTTCTGCAATTTGCTTCTTGATAACAGCCTGTGGGAATGCGCGAATTCGGGGAGATATTTACCGCATGGTATCACAATACACATAGGCACAGTATACAACAAAGATTCGATAGTAGTCACGTATAGTGAGAACAATTACAAAGCAAGGTCACTAGAAGACCAAAACACCTCGTCGAACTTAATTGAAAACAAACGCATGCGGAGACGAATTCAAGTAGCTTAACAACAAAAATCTGTGGTTGTCCTGTTTTCTTCGGCTGATCCACCACTTCAAGAACAAGCAGCACATAATGAGGACACCAACGAAGTTCCATTTCTTTGTTTCTAAAAAAGAGAAAGAATGAAAATCTGGCAGCCGTTCATGACGTTCAGTAAGTGTGAGCGTTACTTTGTTTTCAACAGAATGTTTCTGACATTAAGGTATGTGCTGTTGGCGAGCTTCTGTGTTTTGTGTACTGTAACAAATCGTGAAATCGTGCGCATCGGATGATTTCGTGCTGTGTATGGATTTTGTGCTTCGGATGATTATACGGCATATTTTTTTACGTTTAATTTACTGTTTCTTATATTTATTGTTGCTTACAGCTTTCACCTTGCTGTAGCAGAACACTTGCGCGTAGATATTCAAATTCATGACTCGGGAGGGGACACAAGGAAATGGCTGAAGCTTGCTTCGAGAAAGTAGAGAACTGAGTATTTCATAGTATTTCCGGATTCTGTATCGTTCTACTACTACACGTGAATGTTTGTTTCTGTATTGTGCATAAATAAGTAGAATGGTCGTTCTTCCTCCAAGTGTAGCAATGTGAGCTTGTTAGTGAACATTTGAAAAGGTGGTAACTTAGCGCTGGCGAAGACGAGGTCAACAAAGAAAAGACACTGGATACTATATTAAAATATGTAAATACTTCAGTCTTGGGACTTTGTCGAAAGTGATTGTAAAACAAAGCAGCAACTCCCTCCCGTATTTTTGGTTGCACATCGCTCTATGAAGGTAATATTTTCAAGGTCATTTCAGAGTAAAGCACGTGGCAAACCCAAGTTTAAATGGCATGCTAAGGCGACTGGAAGTCGAAAATTCATTTCTGGCAAGAAATGCTATTGAAGCGCGAGATTTCGTAATGTCATGCTAAGTCTCAATGTTTCTTTCGTATATTTGACAGGATGAAATTATTCTTGTTAAGACTAATTTGTTAAGGGGCTTTCAGTAATTCACTGATTACTATAGACGTGTTCGAGTGTCCTGTGAATCGGGCGTCTCCGCTGGTGTCTAGTTATTTCTTCATTTATTTATTTCAAGACACTGCAGGCCGATTTGGCCATAGCATGGCAGTACGCATATAAGAACACACTACAAGGAGGGGTTAATACGTAAGATGGTACAATTGGAAACTAATTTGTGCATGTAAGCACAAAAATAAAAACACTCATACATAGAGAGTGTTTCCTCAGTGCTGATGCTGATGCTGTTATCAGCATCAGCACTGAGGAAACAAATAATCTAACAAAACTTATGTCCTCAAAGAGCTGTGAGGATGTTTGGTGACGTAATTTCTGAGTCTGGAGGTCTGTTACAATACTTCATTGTTTTGCGAAAGAAGCTATTTTGGAATGATTTGGCTATAGCAAAAGTGGTTTCAGGGCATGGGGTCTAGTGTGTCTTGTCCGTCTTATGTTAACAGGATGAAGATATGTTTAGTCACCTACATTCAAGCCACCAGGCAATACGTATTGTAGGAACTTTATTTGATGAAGCTTTCTGCTTGACTGCAACGAAATTATTTATTTTGGTCATAATAGGATAACCTGTTCGCTTGTATTTATTAAAAATTAATATTGTGGTCCTGCATTGAATCATTTCGAGCTGATTAGTGTCTTTCAACGAAGCTGGATCCCATATTTGTGACGCCTATTCTAATTTTGATCGCACGAAGGCGTTTACAGCAAGCAAGTGTACCTGAGGAGGAGCATGATGGAGTGTTTATGCAGGCCTCTCTGCCCAGCTGTCTGTCTGGCCGTCTATGTATATGTCTGTTTGTCCCTCACCTTAGCACAACTTGCTGAGTGAGTCATACTACTAGGTGATTACGAACCAGTGGCAGATACGGTGCCTAGAATATTTTCTAGGCACCGTAACAAGAGATATGCATGGACAGAACCATAGCTTTAAGAGCTTGGATTCTAAAAAAAATCACAGCATATCCACCGAGTGATTGATGATGAGTGGGGCGAAGCGTCCCTCCATCTCTCCGTGCGTCCTTTCGTTTGCTCGTCTTTGCTTCCGTGCGTCCTCCTGTCCATCCGTCCATCCGTTCGCCTGATCATTCGTGCGTTCTCGCTTTCATCCATCCGTCCATCCATGCTTCCGTCCATCTGCGCACCCATGAATCTGTCTGCCCGTGCGTCCGTGAGTGTTTCTGCCTGTCTGTCCATCCGTCTGTTCATCTCCTTGTCTATCTGTCCTTCCGTCAGTCCTCTGTATGTGTGTCTGCCTGCCTTTCCGTCCGTCCACACCTGATGAGTGAGTCATCGAACTGGGTGGTCACGAACCAATACGAGCTACGAGAGGCAAACCCACCGTTCAAGGAGCTTCGCCCCTAAAAAGTACGTCTCGTGTATGCTAGAATCTCAGTCTGGCTGTCGCTGAGCCTGTAATCTATACTACCACATGGCCACTAGGTACGGCAAGCACAAGCCATGGCTGCGCACTAGAATGGAAGATGTTCTGGGCGGGACGACTTTCGCTAGTTGTCGTTGATTATTGAGTCAGCCATCTTTCATTTTTCAGTGCGTCGCCCCACCAGCTCAGTTCTTCCGATTTGAAGACCTTTTGCAGCACGTGACGACTGCTGATTTGCGGGGTAAACCCCAACCGATGTTTCAAATGCCTCCAGGTATCCCTGTACCTGCAGCAACATCTGTTCCCAGCACAAGCCGAAGACACAGAAGACTACCTTCGGAACGTCGACCATTTCTCGCGATCACGTTAATGACACCCCCGAATGCCACAGAAGGCGCTGCAGCCTCCAACCCTCTGGAAGGCACTGCAGCCACGGCTCATACGCTGCAGAAGCCACGTGTGCCGAAGTTGTTCGATGTTTGCGTCTTGGAGGATGTCGAGAACTGGCTGTCTCAGCTCGAACGGAGCTGCAAAACAGTGGTTCGACCGACTTAAACAAGGTGAAGAACGTGCATTTCAGCCTTGAAGATGGCGCTCATACTTGGTAAAAAAACCGTGAGCCCTTTTCCTCATGGAGCATCTTTTGTCGTCAGTTGCTGGCATGCTGGGCCAATCCCGATTACCGTGAACGAGCCGAGTGAGCGATCCAGTCGCCTATCCAAATGCTGAGTGAGAGCTTCATCGTGTACGTCAAGGACATGACGAGCCTCTTTCGTCGAGCCGAACCTGACCTGGAAGAACAAAAGAAGTTCAATATTTAGAGCGAGGAGTGAATGAGCAGCTTTTCGCTGGCGTCGTTCACTCTTCCCCAAAGACAATGGCGGAATTTTTAACCCAAGCAACTACGGAACAAGTGCTGCATCAGCACTCTACTGTGTACGACCAACAAGTGAGTGCCACTTCGTCAGTGGGCCAGGTCGGAGGTGCAAGAAGCCACATCAACATCGAATAATCTCCCTGCGACCTCAATCATTAGGTGGGGTGTGACGAGCTACAAAAAATTCAGTGCCAGTCCCAGCCTACTGCAGCATCCATCTGCAGCCTCGTCAGAAACGAAGTACGAAGAGCTCTGCAAGTGCATGCCTCCTTCCAGTTATGTTCCCCTGTCCTTGCAAAGACACATCGTGCGTCATAGGCAGAAGCTGTCAGTCGATATATTCCTGCTTCACTGCGCTTTGTTAATCCTGTGCCTCAAGATGCACTTCCTTCCTTCGTTGCAGCCAATTCAGCACATGGAAAATCGACAGCCGCTTCCAAGAAAATATGACGTATGGCGCACACCGGACAGACGACCACTGTGTTATCACATTGGTGAAGCTGGACATTGGTGAAGCTGGAAGGGTTTATTGGTGACTGTTGCGACGGTGGTCCTACGATGAAACACGATCGGGCAAGAGCAATGGTCAAGCAGATGCCAGCGATGATCAGCACGAGCCGAGCGAGAGAAGCCCAGCACCCAGTACCCAAGCGGTGGCGATGTTGCTTGTCAACGATGCGTTTTCTTCTTTACAATTTAGCCCCGCCGAAAAAAAGCCATCCTGGCGACCTAAGAGTCTGGAGGCAGAGGGCTATGATATGGCTTAAGGCGGGCGACGTGGATGATGTCACGTCCACGCCGGCGCATGTCGTCAGATGGGGAAAGTGGCTCGATGACGAAATTCACCGGCGAGGTTTGCTCCAAAACGCGGTATGAGCTCTCGTACTTTGGAACGAGTTTTGAGGAAATGCCGGGGGTTTGGTAAGGTCCAGCCAGCCATACAAGTGATCCCGGGGAATAGCTGGGGCTTTGTGAAGTGTCGGCGTTGTTGTCTTTCTGGCGCTGTTGTTCTTGTGACGTAAAAACGCGTGTGAGTTCACGGCACTCTTCCGCATTTCGGGCAGCTTCGGACACTGATGGGCATTTGGATGCGTCAGGACGGTATGGAAGGAGAGTGTCGATGGTGTGGGATAATTCGCGTCCATAAAGAAGAAAGAAAGGTGAAAATCCAGTGGTACACTATGCTGCGGTGTTATTTGCGAACGTGATGAATGGAAGAATGCGATCCCAGTTAGTATGATCGGATGTCACATACATGGCGAGCATATCGCCAAGGGTGCTCTTAAATCTTTCCGTGAGCCCGTTAATCTGCGGGTGGTATGCCGTGGTCTTGCGATGAACAACATGGCACTCAGAAAGCAGAGACGTGACGACGTCTGATAGGAAGGCTCGACCTCGGTCGCTTAGTAGTTCTCGATGTGCACCATGTCGTAGTATGAAGCGATGAAGGATGAAGGATGCTACGTCCCGCGCAGTGGCACTTGGAAGGGCGGCGGTCTCAGCGTAGCGTGTTCAATGGTCCACAGCGACTATGATCCACCGATTTTCATCTGATGTTGTCGGTAGAGGGCCACAGAGATCAATCCCGATTCGATCGAAAGGTTTGGCAGGGCACGGAAGAGACTGAAGCGCACCGGACGAGTGGAAAGGCGGTGATTTGCGGCGTAGACAGTCAGGGAAGCCCATAACAAATTTTCGAACAAAATTGTACATTCCGCGCCAGTAGAAGCGATGGCGAGTGCGTTCGTAAGTTTTGAAAACTCCGGCATGACCACATTGGGGATCGTCGTGAAAGGAGGTGCAGATTTGTGATCGCAAGCTGCGCGGGACAAACAAGAGCCACTTACGACCTTCCGGGGCGTAGTTGCGTCGGTGTAGCAGCCGATCACGAATGGCGAAATGAGCAGCTTGACGTCGGAGAGATTGTGGTACCGCAGTGATTGACGATCCAGAGAGACCGATAAAAAGGGAAGCGATCCACGGGTCCTTGTGTTGTTCACTGGTAAAGGAGTCGAGGTCGAGAGATGCGACGGAGTTGGTACCAGTGGTTCCGCAGGCCGAGTCGGGAGGTAAAGGCGAACGTGACAGGGCGTCGGCGTCAGAATGCTTGCTTCCGCTGCGATAGATGACACGAATTTTGTACTCCTGCATTTGCAGTGCCCACCGAGCTAGGCGGCCAGAAGGATCTTTCAATGTGGCGAGCCAACAAAGTGCATGGTGGTCCGTTACCAGGTCGAATGGGCGACCGTACAAATAAGGGCGGAACTTGTGAAGCGCCCACACTAGCGACAAACACTCTTTTTCAGTGACGCTGTAATTGGCCTCAGCTTTAGTAAGTGTGCGAGTCGCATAAGCGACGACGTATTCGGAGTTTCCCGGCTTGCGTTGGGCGAGGACGGCGCCTAGACCAACCCCACTAGCGTCTGTGTGAACTTCCGTTGCAGCTGTTGGGTCAAAATGCCGAAGAATTGGAGAAGATGTTAGCAGAATACCGAGCGTGGTAATGGCGACGTCGCAGTCAGAAGACCAGGATGAAAGGTCTGCATCACCGCGTAGGAGGTTGGTCAGTGGTGACATGACCGACGCAAAATTTCGCATGAAGCGCCGGAAGTACGAGCATAGTCCGATCCGACAAAACTGCGTCATTCTTTCAGTGCAGTAGGTTTGGGGAACTCAGCGACTGCTCGCAGTTTTGCAGGGTCGGGTCGAACACCATGCATGGACATGATGTGCCTTAAGATGAACAGCTCTCGCGTGGCGAAGCAGCACTTTTTAAGGTTCAGTTGGAGCCCAGCATTGGTCAAAAACGTCAGAACCAGTTGGAGCCGAAGCAGATGTGTAGGAAAATCGGGAGAAAAAACGACAATATCGTCGAGGTAGCATAGACACACAGGCCACTTCAGTCCACGCAGTGTGTTGTCCATGAGTCGTTCAAACGTGGCAGGAGCATTACAAAGCCCAAATGGCATTACGTTAAATTCGTACAGGCCATCTGGTGTAATGAGCGCAGTTTTCTGGCGATCAGCTTCTGTCATAAGAACCTGCCAGTATCCAGATCGTAAGTCTAAGGAGGAGAAGAATTCGGCTCCTTGGAGGCTGTCAAGGGCGTCGTCGATGCGCGGTAATGGATAGACGTCTTTCCGCGTCACCTTGTTTAATCGCCGGTAGTCGACGCAAAATCGAATCGATTCATCCTTCTCTCTAACTAGAACGACAGGAGATGCCGAAGGACTGTGCGATGGTTGAATAACGCGACGGCGTAGCATCTCTTCGACCTGGTCGTTGATGACGTGACGTTCTGCAGCAAAGACACGGTACGCTCTTTGGCGCAATGGCTGGTGCGAACCGGTGTCAATGTAGTGGTGCACTGCGGAAGTGCGACCCAATTGCAGCTGAGAAACGTCGAATGAATTCGCGAAGTGCCGGAGGAGATTAAGAAGCTCGGCGCGTTCATGGGCACTTAAGGTGTCGGCGATAGAACTTGAGAAGGTGTCACTCGATGAGCATTCAAGTGGGGAAAGGGCATGAAGTTCGGTAGAGGCGCTACTGCACGATATGTCTGGCATGTTAAGGAAAAAAGAGGAATCGAGGTACTCCACTCGACCGAGACATTCGCCGGCAAGTAGCATAAGCGGTGCAGAAAGGGGGTTGTGGACGAAAATATTGCTTCGGCCCGCAGTGACGTCGAGTGTAGCGAAAGGCAAGGAAACAGCTCTGCGGCTCACGAAAATGTCGGAAGGTGTAAACATTACTGTAGCGTCGTTTTGGTCATCGCAGCAAACAGGGTCAACGGCGAGAGAGGCTGGCGGCATTTCAGTGTCTTCACGTACGACGAGTTTTGGGGAGCGCTCAAGTGTTTCGTGCAAAGGTTTGTCAGACAGGTGCGAAAATTGAACCTCAGCGCGTGCGCAGTCGATGACGGCATGATGATGTGACAAGAAGTCCCACCCTAGGATAACGTCATGCGAGCACACCGAAAAGACCATGAACTCTACAACGTACATAGAGCCTTGGATGAAAATGCGGTCTGTACAGGTGCCGAGAGGTCGAACTGGTTGTGCACTAGCCGTACGAAGCGATAGTCCAGAGAGCGGCGTGGTCACTTTGCGTAGGGAGCGGCAGAGCTGGGCGGCTATAACTGAAACGGCAGCACCTGTGTCGATGAGGGCAAATGTAGAAACACCATCAACAGACATGGCGATGACGTTAGCTGGTGAAGTGCGTGGACTTGAGCATTTCAATGACGGCGCAGTTCTTGCCTCTGGAACTGCGGCTTTCAGTTTTCCCGGTTGGAGAGGCGGGTCTAGGACGCATTGCGGACAGTGATTGCCTGCGAGGAGATGGGGAGCGGGGAGAGTGAGTCTGAGGTGAGGGCTGGGGTGACCGAGACTCAGGAAGGTTAGTGTATCCATACTGCGGTGAGGGATAGGGAGCAGGTATGTGCATGGGTTGTGGGTCATACGGTAACGGCCGAGTAGCGTCGTGGAGTGGTTGGAAGCGACGGCGACAATATCGTGCCACGTGTCCTGGAGCACCGCAGGCGTAGCAGAATGGTCGATTGTCAGGAGTGCGCCAGGAATTGCTGACTCGTGGTGCGGCCCAAGGTGTCGAAAAAGGCGCGGAGTGGGGAGCAACTGAGGACATGGCTGGCAAATGCTGCTGGTGGGGTCTGCTGCGTACCACCTGGGCATACGTAAGAGGCGCGGCCACGGGCTGCATAGCCGGTGCATGGGCAACAGGCATGGCCACAGGCTGCTGGTGGGCAGTGACGGGAACAGCCTGAGCTACATCTTGGGCAATAACGTCGCGGAGTGGTGAGGGCAGACGAGAGGACGGCGGCTGCTGCGTGAAGGGAATCAACGACAGTTGTCAAGCTACTTCTTCACGCACGAAGCCTTTATTCTCTTTCAGGGTTGGTGAGTGGTCGGGAACGGAAGTGAGACTTGAGAGCAAGCCGGCGTGTGAGGAAAATGGCCGAGTCAGGGCGCGCTGCTTGCTCAACTCGTCAAAACATTGACACAAAGTGACAAGTTCCGCAACAGTGGCAGTTTTACGGGCCAGAAGCAGCTGATATGCACCGTCATTTATCCCTTTGAGGATGTGTTGAATCTTCTCCGACTCAGGCATGGTGGTGTTCACACGGTTGCAAAGACCAATAATGTCTTCGATGTAGCTTGTGAAAGATTCCGTTGGCTTTTGTGCTGAAGTCCGCAAGCGTTGTTTGGCTCTGGACTTGCGGACAGCGGGTCGGCCAAAAACGTCAGCAAACAACGTTTTGAAGATGGACCACGTCGTAATGTCGTTTTTGTGGTTGTTATACCACATTTCGGCCACGTTAGTGAGGTAAAAGATGACGTTAGTCAATTTGTCCGCGTCATATCACTTGTTGCTTGCGCTCACCAGTTAGTAGTTAGCAAACCAGTCTTCCACATCGGTCTCATCAGCTCCGCTAAAGACTTTGGGCTCTCGCAAACGAAGAACGCCGGGGTTTCTGGGGGATGGAGGGGAAGAGCCAGGTTGCGCGTTGTTGGTCGTCATGATGGGAGGTAGCGTTCGGTTGCGCAGCTCCTGGTTTAAGCGACGGCGAATGGCAGCACCAAGGTTCAGGCGACGGGAAATGTCAGCACCCTCCACCAAATGAAGAAGGGTTTATTGGCGACTGTTGCGACGGTGGTCCTACGATGAAACATAATCAGGCAAGAGCAACGGTCAAGCAGATGCCGGCGATGATCAGCACGAGCCGAGCGAGAGAAGCCCAGGACCCAGTACCCAAGCAGAGGCGATGTTGCTTGCCAACGATGCGTTTTCTTCTTCAAAGTACCTGGAATGTCTCTATCACAGCCTTAGATTAGAAGGTTTTTCTGTCGACTCGCCACGGCCGAGATTCGGCGAAAAACAAAGAGCTGTTGAAGGTTACCTCTCGCAGCAGCGCATGCCACAGCGGTGGCAGTCACGGTCGCTATCCTTAAGGCAATCTTCTCCAAATTTCCCGAACCTCCCAGGGGCGGTGCAGGCGCGCTCGCCAAGACCTAGGCGGAAAAACTAACGACAGCAACTTCGAGAGTGAGACCGATGACACTCGAAACACGCAAGGCCTCCCACCAACGCAAGCACGGACCCGCAGCGATTCACCGGCGACAATGACAAAAGCCGGAACCAGACCTTCTTGGAATATACATGTGGTAGTCCAGAGTAACCACGACGTTCAGTCATTATTGGACACAGGTGCGGCCTATTCGATCATGAACGGAACAACGCACATATAGAAAGTTGTTACGCCTTGGTACGAAACACAAATTTGTACTGCTGGCGGGCACGCAGTCACACCAATCAGCATATCAGAGAGCTGCCTCGTACTTGATGACTGTTCTCGAGTTTTAATTCTGGGAGTCGACTTTTTGCGGGGGAACGGCGCTATTATAAATCTTCGAGAGCGTACCTGAACGTTTTCGACAGCTGGATCTACCGAAAAATTCGACAACAGCCATGACAGCACATTTCACATTTCTGCCGACAGCATCGCATTGCCTTTCGCGTTCCAGCGTCCTAGTTGATGTGGTGTTCAACAAGTTACGGGATGGTGGGGTTGTCGCCGAGGACAACTTGGCAGTTTTGTTCGCACTAGGTGTCCACGCTGCACGCAACCTCGTCACGCTTCATGACGGACCCTCTGCCCTATACTTGAGAGTAATTTCAGTAACGAGTACTGGCACCTGTTTCGTCACACTACCATTGGTTTTGCTTACCCAGGCGCAGACGTTTCTATTGTTTTGCATCTACATCAGCTGACGAGAAAGCGTTGACCAAGCGATGTGACTTCGTTACTTGCCAAAGTTGGTCTGAACTGAACCCTCTCGAAACAACAACAGACCAAGCTACGTGAACTGCTATAACAATTTCAAGAGTGCTTCGGGTCCAGATCAAAGGTTCGTCAGACACCGATTACCAAACATAGAATAATTACGTATACCGATGCCTCGCCCATAAAACAACACCCTCACCATGTTTCGGCAAAGTAACGTGTCGTGATAAAGGCTCAAGTCGGAGAGATGCTGCAACATGACATTATTGAGCCTTCAAAGAGTACTTGGTCATCTCTGGTCGTTCTCGTAAAAAAAAAAGATGGATCATTGCGCTCCTGCGCAGACTACAAAAAACTCAACAGAGCGACTGAAAAACGCGTCCATCCGTTGCCCCGCATCGATGATTCCCTCGACAGACTGTGGCGGGTCAAGTATTTTTTGTCGATAGACTTGTAAAGTTGCTACTGGCAGATTGATGTTTATAACATATATCGTGAAAAAAAACGCCTTCGTTACACGGATGGCCAATATTAACTTGAAGTGATTCCCTTCGGCCTCTGTTCTGCATCTGCGACATTTCAGAGGATGATGGACACTGTTCTTACTGGTCTAAATTTCCACACGTGTCTACTTCATCCAGACAATCATGTCGTTTTTTCTGTAACCTTTGAGAAGCACCTGTAGCGTCTGAATACTGTGCTGGAAGTGATCCGCTCAGCTAACCTGACGCTGAAACCAGAAAAATGCCACTTCCGTTACAAAAAACTTCAGTTTGTCGCCCATTTTGTTAGTGTAGATGGTGTTAGACTGGACCCTGGTAAAATCACCACCATAGCCACGTTTTGTGCTCCCCGTAATAAGAAGCACTACGTCGCTTTCTGGGGCTCTACGCTTACTATCGTCGCTTTATAGTCAATTTTTCTAAGCTTGCTGAACCGCTCACTCGACTCAATCGTGAAGACATGCCATTCCTCTGGAAAGAACACGACACAGCTATCGCTAAACTACGAGAGCGTTTGCAGACACCCCCCCGTCTTCGCTCACTTTGACTAAGATGGTGACATTGCGATTCATACTGGTGCCAGAAACGTGAGCTTTGGTTCTGTCCTCGTCCAATAACAAGAGAGCACTGAGCGAGTGATTGCGTACGCTAGTCGCACTCTTTCCCACGCCGAGGTCAACTACTGCACGTCAGAGAAAGAGTGCCTCGCTGTTGTATGAGCCACAATGAAATTTAGGCCTTACATAAATGAACGCCACTTCAAGGTAGTGATCGACCATCATTTGTTTTGCTGGTTAGTCAACCAACGGAACCCGTGCGGGCGACTGGCACGATGCAGTAATTCAATTTTATGATTGCTTACAAATTGGGTCATAAGCACGAAGATGCTGATTCAGTGTCCTGTGCACCTGTCGAAGTTTGTGGCCACGACACCGAAGGTGACGGTGGTTTCCTTGGGGCTCTTATTACAACAGATCTGACTACACGACTAAAGCTTCACCACCGTTAACAATGATTACGGCCTTTTTTATGTGAGCAGTGAAAGTGCAATATTAACTGACTTTATTCTGCTCTTAAACCTGTATTTTTAAGCCGCAATCTTCCGGCATTCATCGTACTGCAGGACAGGTGGGATGTAAAGCATTGAATAGTGCGATCGACAGCAGTACTCAAAAAATATTAAGTGCGAGGCATCAATCGTAATTTTACTTCCAACAAATATCAAGCCGCAATTAGTATCTGCAATAGCCGAAGAAAAAAATCCTCATCCTAAGGATCACACATCAACAAGATGTCTGGCAAGTGTAGCCTGGGTTAAAAAAGTATCCGGAGCTCAGTCAGACTCACTCATGGAAAATTCTTTGCTTTAGTGTCTTTTTTTTGTTATCAACCAAGCGGACAGCGCAAATGCAAAAACAGCTTTGGTTAAGAGAAAAACGCCAGGTATGTTCATCTTCGCTGCAACCACAATAATCAAAAAGAGAACAGTGTCTGCGTTGAAAAGTTTTTGTCGAGGAAAACTAATTTCTTCGTAGCGATGCACAATATACGGCGCATAATAAATGCCAATTAAAGAGAAATCTTTAGCAGCAAAGAATTTTTTGCAGTGAACGCAAATAAACTTGCAAGGGCAATATCTTTGGCACTGGCATTCGCACGAGCCTTCCGCCGCGCTATTGTTATCCGACATGGTAATCCGAAGAGTACTATAATAATTTTTTTCGGTGATGCGCAAAATTTTAAAGCCTAACAAAAATAAAAGCTGTTTACGAGACAATGGCCTCAGGCTTAAAGACAGGTACCGCATACAACCATCTATAATATATTGCACATGTCGCTAAACAGCTAACGATGCTGCGGCAATTAGTCATGATAAGTATGATGACTGATGACAACCAACAAGGCTCTGGCTCATTTTAGGAAAGCTACAAAACGATGAGGCAGAAGTAGAATGGTACATGTACCACTTCTAGGATGAGGATAAATATATCAACAGCGTAAGATGACCAGTGCGACACGTCAACATCATTGCACTATTTAAGGATGTAGCATTACAGGAAAAAAAATGGAACGTTCACTGTCGTGTGGCGCTCACAAATGACGTTTAGACCCGGAACGTAAAATGCACGCGTTGCTTCATAAGTGCGCAGGTGCTTCGATAACCATTTCCTGAGACCCTCACTAGCATAACTTCAAATGAAGGAATGTGCGCCCTATAGCACAAAAGTCAAACATGGCGGAAGCTGTTGAAGATCAGCGTCAGCTACCGTCCGCGGGCTGATTTAATGCTCGCATGCTAAGTCTGGATGAACGAAGGATCACTTGGCGCCCAATTAAATGTGGAAAGACTTATTTTCATGTGCACCTGCTAGCGTTGCTAGTGGCAGTACGTGAAAAGAGATTGGCTTGCAGCACCTTTAAGATCAAAGACTGGTTTTTTCGAGCAGTGGTTATCTTACAGTGTGCGCCCGTCACACTTCGAACGAAGTCGCGAATGACGAAATCTTGGCTTTCATATTCTTGTTACACGAAATAGGCACTGAAATAACGTATTCATTAACAAAATAAAGATACAATGATGTAATCGACATTTGGTTTATTTTGTGATACTTTTCATATTTTGTGAATCGAGTGATTCAGACATTTCCTACACTTTCCCTCTCCCGCGAATTTCAATATAACGAGATTTTAGGCATGCCGTAATGGTTATTTTGCTAATACATGTGACAGATCGTCCTTCTGTGCTTTGTGTATCGAAGATTCAGTTTTCAGAGTTGTGATTTTATTGTTAGATAGAACAGATATTTACCTGGTGCCCATGTGCTATTACCAACTCCTTGCTGACAGTTAAGAAAACTATAGCGGCTATATCTTAAAATGCGTTCTAAGAAACACTATTTCATGCCAGAATGTCTTACTTTCTGACGCTATTGATTACGATACAGCAATCACAGTAAACAGCGTAAAATCAAGGTTTATTTCAGGAATACTTTTGACGGGGTTGATGACAGGTCCACCTACTTTGTATATGGCCGTGCATGCGTTAGTGTGTGCGCATGTATACGCACAAGAAATAAAAAAAGTTCACTGTGAATCAAAATCCCTACCGCTCCCTACGGCACTGGTTCTTTTACTAAGACAGGTGATACAAATAACTATCAATGGTGATTACAAAATGACTCTCTGCTGCTGAGGAACGAATATGACCGAAGAAAAAAATATGATGACAGTTTATATTTGTCGAGTGGCCATATGGTCAATCACAAATATGATTGAACTTGGTAAATATATAGAGGATTAAAACACACGGGATGGAGAAAAAAAACACAATTACCTAGTTGAACTTGCTGACGCGTTGACAGCAGCATCCTTTACTGGACCGTAGAGCGAACTTTTTTGCTTCCTTTTTATATTGCCACGTTCCATTTCCCAAGTTTTTGTTATCGTCCCAAAACACCACACGATTCTCAGCGCGAACCGCGCCTGCAGTTTTCTAGAAGGTTCCGGACTGTAGTAGATCATTTCGATAAGATCACGCCCACTGTGCGAACGGTACAGATTGTTCTGGAACCTACGCCACCGCCAGCGATAACGCTAGAACATTCGACAGCAAGAGTATAAACGCCGACGCGCTTCGCCGCTTGTCAATAGTTGATCGAAGGCCGACGCTCCGTTCGCCGCTATCAGTCCGAGACTGCTATCTGTGCGAGACTGCTGCTATAATTGGACTTTCCGTTTTACCGGGCACAGGTTAGCCCAAATAAACAGTTAAATCCCAACGAAGTCTCCTGTCTTCGGCCACGTCACGACCCCGTGACATCTGGTGGAGGTGCAACTTCGTTCATGTACCGGACGCCCCCGTCAAGCCGCGAACCCAGCCCACGTCGCGGAGAGGACACCGACGCCAACCAGGAGGCGCAGCGAACAAGCCGCCGACAGCAAGGGCTACTACCGGAGTACGGGCTTCTACAAGACAAGGCGCGGAAGACCAAGGCCATGACCGCGACTGCAGCGACAATGACAACCGCAGCGTCCCAGCCCACGATGGTCATGCACCAACCCAGGGAACCACCAATGTTCCATGGGTCATCGTTCGAAACGAAGACCTGGAGTCCTGGTTAGAAACATACGACCGTGTGGCCGCCCTCAACCACTGGGACCATGACGAAAAGCTGCGTCGTGTGTTCTTCTATAGGAAGACACCGCAAGGACCTGGCTCGAAAATCGGGAGTCCACGCTCCAAACGTGGGTTGTCTTCTGCGGCGCATTCCTGCAAACGTTCGCGAGCGTCGCTCGCAAAGAGAGGGCCGCTGCTTTATTAGAGACCCGGGTTCAGCTACCAAATGAAAATGTCACCATTTTCACAGAAGAAATGACCCGACTATTCCGTCACGCTGACCCAGACATGCCTAAGGAGAAAAAAATTCGTTTCCTCATGCGAGGGGTGAAACAGGAGCTCTTCGCGGGACTTATGAGAAACCCACCGAAAACCGTCCAAGAATTTGTAGCCGAAGCGACCACTATCGAAAAGACCCTGGACATGCGCACCAGACAGGATAATCGTCGCCTGACCGCAGACTGCGCTGCTGCTCAAGAAAGTAACTCCGGAGACCTGCGTGAAATGATCCGAGCGATCGTCTGGCAAGAGCTGCGCAAGCTGTTGCCTTCGGCGCAGCCTCAAGTGGATTCAATCGCCGACATTGTGCGAGAAGAAGTTCGGCAATCGCTTCAAATTCCCCACGCACCGCTGCCCGAGCCGGAAGCTATGAGCTACGCCGCTGCACTGCGCCACAACGCTCCTCCCCATCCACGCCAAAACGCCTCCCCGTCGCACTTCCGTCGACAGACGCCACCGCCGCCACCACCACCACCGACGTCATACCATTTTTCAGCGGCCCAGCGCAGTGCACCGAGGAAGACTGACGTCTGGCGCACCCCTGACCATCGCCCGCTCTGCTACCACTGCGGCAAGGCCGGACACACATACCACCGTTGCCAGTACCGACAGATGGGACTGCGTGGCTTCGCCGTCAATGCACCGCGTCCACAGCCAGGAGAACAACCACGTGACATCGCCGACTACCTGACAGCAACTCGGTGGGCACCACGAAGCCCTTCGCGTTCCCCGTCGCCCAGCCGCCGCACGTCACCGCACCACCGGCAGTAATCTAGCCCTACGCGGGGCCGGTCTCCTAGCCCGTATCCGGGAAACTAAGGGCAGCAACCGGTGGAGGTGCGGTTGCTGTGCGATGAACTACCGAAGATCCTCCGACGACGACGACGCCACGACGGAGCTTTCCGAACACAACGCCAACCAGGCCAAGCCCTGACGGCGAAAGCTCACTTACCGAAGGCGGCCTGACGACGCAACATGGAAGCAGCGGAATACGCCGACGCAGCCGTGACCCGACGCCACGCACTAACTGTAATGCGAGACGGCGAACTAGCGACCTCGACGTTCTTATCGACGGCCACAGTGTGACCGCTCTCGTCGAAACTGGAGCCGACTATTCTGTCATCAGTGGGTCGTTCGCCGCGAAGTTAAAGAAAGTTAGGACAGCTTGGAAAAGGCCCTGAAATCCGCACAGCCGGAGGTCATCTCGTAACGCCTGCAGGAATCTGCACAGCGAGAGTCACCATTAACAGCCGTATTTATCCTACAGACTTCGTAGTCCTACAGCGTTGCTCGAGAGATGTCATTCTTGGCATGGACTTCTTATGCCTTCATGGTGCTGTCATCAACCTAGAAACAAAGTCGATAACGTTAGCCACAGAAAAAGCACTACCATCGCGCGCGCCGTCAGGACACTATGCCTTGAATGTGCTGGAAGAACAAGTCACCATTCCGCCTCGCTCAAGCGTCATTATTTGAGTCGGCGCTCCTAAATCACCTGACTTGGAAGGCGTCGTCGAAGGCAGTCAGCATCTGTTGGTCACCCGAAATATTTGCGTCGCAAGAGGAATTGCAGAGCTGCGGGGAAGCAAAGCAACGGTTATGCTCACGAATTTCAGCAATGAGTACAAACATGTGAACAAAGGAACAACGGTCGCATACATCGAAGAAATTGTCGAAGCCACCAGTGCTTTCGCCCTCACCGATTATGCGGAACCTGTTCAGAGGAACCAAGCCCCTCCCATAGCTTTCGACGTCAATCCCAGACTTCCGGACGATAAGCAAGAACAGCTCAAGGGCCTGCTCCTGCAATACGAAGGTTGCTTTTCGTCGTCATCAAAAATTCGCCAGACCCCAATAACCAAACATCGCATCATAACCTGAGAAAATGCCAGACCACTCCGTCAGAGTCCGTACAGGGTTTCGACGCGAGAACGTGAGGCCATGAAGAGACAAGTTGATGAAATGCTGCGGGATGATATTATCCAGCCGTCCAAGAGTCCATGGGCATCCCCCGTGGTGTTAGTGAAGAAAGAGGATGGGACCCTACGTTTCTGCGTCGATTATCGCCGCCTGAACAAAATCACAAAAAGGACGTGTATCCTCTCCCACGAATAGACGACGCACTTGATCGGCTTCATAACGCCAAGTACTTTTCATCAATGGATTTCTGGACTGGATATTGGCAAATCGAAGTCGACGAAAGAGACCGAGAGAAGACGGCGTTTATAACACCGGACGGCCTCTTCGAGTTTAAGGTGATGCCCTTCGGCCTTTGCTCAGCGCCTGCAACTTTTCAACGCGTTATGGATACAGTACTGGCAGGATTGAAATGGTAGACTTGCCTTGTCTACTTGGACGACGTTGTCGTGTTTTCCTCGAGTTTTGACGAGCATCTTCGGCGTCTTGCAGCTGTACTTCAAGCCATTAGGACGTCCGGACTCACACTGAAGCCAGAAAAGTGCATATTTGCGTATGAGGAGCTCTTGTTTCTGGGACACGTTATCAGCAAGTCTGGAGTTCGTCCCGATCCACGCAAAACAGACGCCATCGCCGACTTCCCGCCGCCCACTGACAAAAAGGCCGTGCGCCGATTTCTGGGCCTGTGTGCCTATTATAGGCGGTTCGTGAAAAACTTCGCCCGCATCGCCGATTCTCTCACTAACCTTACCAAGGCCGACGTGGAGTTCAAGTGGGAAACGCCACAGGAACACGCTTTCCAGGAGCTTAAACATCGCCTCCAGACGCCTTCGTTACTTGCCGATTTCGACGAATTAGCCGACACAGAAATACATACTGACGCAAGCAGCGTAGGTCTTGGCGCCGTTCTTGTTCAGAGGGCTGACGGACTTGAAATGGTTATTAGTTACGCCAGCCGATCGCTATCCAAAGCAGAAGCAAATTATTCCACAACAGAAAAGGAGTGCCTCGCCATCATCTGGGCTACGTCGAAATTTCGCCCCTACCTCTACGGCAGGCCCTTCGATGTTGTGAGCGACCACCACGCCTTGTGTTGGCTAGCCACCTTCAAGGACCCTTAAGGTCGCCTCGCACGATGGATCCTGAGACTTCAAGAGTATGACATTACTGTCATTTACAAGTCCGGCAAAAAACACTCCGATGCCGACTGTCTCTCTCGTGCGCCTGTCGACCAACCGCTACCCGACGACCCGGATGACGAGTACTTCTAGGGAACGATAACTACCAATGACTTCGCTGAACGACAGCGGGCCGACCCGGAACTTAAGGCCCTAATAGAATACCTCGAAGGCAACACCGCTGAAGTCCCGAAGGTATTCAAGCGCGCACTTGCGTCATTCTTTCTACGAAACGGTCTTCTACAAAAGAAAAACTTTTCATCGCTTCGAGCTAAGTACCTCTTTGTGGTGCCTTCAGCTCTGCGACCAGAACTCCTGCAGGCCCTGCACGATGATCCGACGGCAGTGCACCCCGGTGTTTCTCGCACGCTCGCGAGGATACAAGAAAGGTACTACTGGCCACGTCTTACCACCGACGTCACTCGTTATGTAAGGACATGCCGGGACTGTCAGCGACGCAAAACACCGCCGACAAGGCCAGCGGGACTTCTGCAGCCAATTGATCCACCTTGCCAACCTTTGCAGCAGATTGGTATGGACCTACTGTGGCCGTTCCCGACGTCGGCTTTCGGAAACAAGTGGATCGTGGTAGCTACCGACTACCTCACCCACTACGCCGAGACAAAAGCCCTGCCAAAAGGCAGTGCATCCGAGGTAGCTAAGTTCTTCGTCGAAAATATCGTCCTACATCACGGCGCACCGGAGGTCCTTATCACCGACAGAGGAACGGCATTCACTGCCAACTTAACTCAAGCGATCTTGGCATACAGCCAAACAAACCACCGCCGGACGACAGCGTACCAACCACAGACCAACGGCCTCACCGAGCGGCTTAACAAGACGATCGCCGACATGCTGTCAAGGTACGTCGGTGTCGAACACAAGACGTAGAACGCCATTCTTCCGTATGTGACCTTCGCATACAACACGGCGGTGCAGGAGACGACGCAGATATCTCAGTACAAATTTGTATACGGAAGGAGCCCGGCAACGACTCTTGATGCCATGTTACCCAACGTCACCAACAACGAAAACCTCGATGTGAGCGAGTACCTTCAACGCGCCGAAGAAGCCCGACAACTTGCGCGTCTCCGTATCAAGAATCAACAGACGACCGACAGCCACCGTTACAATCTTCGACGACGCTTCGTGGAATAACCAGCCCGGTGAACGTGTTTGGGTGTGGACGCCGATACGCCGACGTGGACTAAGTGAAAAGCTTCTGCGACGGTATTTCGGACCGTACAGGGTGGTTCGACGTCTCGGCCCACTTGATTGCGAGGTTGTCCCCGACGGCATCATGAACTCTCAACGACGCCAATCGCGACCTGAAGTCGTACATGTCGCGCGCCTCAAGCCGTTTCATGCGCGTTAACAAACTGAAACAGTGTTTTTTTGTATTATAGTTGTATCGTAATTTATTCATTGTACTTTCTTGCATTATTATTGTACCTTCATCTTTAGTTAAAGCATCGGGACGATGCCTTTTTTTCAGAGGGGGGCAATGCCACGTTCCATTTACCAAGTTTTTGTTATCGTCCCAAAACACCACACGACTCTCAGTGCGAACCGCGCCTGCAGTTTTCCAGAAGGTTCCGGACTGTAGTAGATCATTTCGATAAGATCACGCCCACTGTGCGAACGGTACAGATTGTTCTGGAACCTACACCACCGCCAGCGATAACGCTAGAACATTCGACAGCAAGAGTATAAATGCCAACGCGCTTCGCCGCTTGTCAGTAGTTGATCGAAGGCCGACGCTCCGTTCGCCGCTATCAGTCCGAGACTGCTATCTGTGCGAGACTGCTGCTGTAATTGGACTTTCCATTTTACCGGGCACAGGTTCGCCCAAATAAACAGTTAAATCCCAACACGAAGTCTCCTGTCTTCGGCCACGTCACGACCCCGTGACAATATACAGTCCGCGTAAATACTATTAGTTTCAGCATATGTTCGTAAAAGCAACGAAGCATTTCTATCAGCCATGCCTGCACTTAGACGTAGGCGAACGCTATAGTGCACATTCGATGTATTTATTGAATACTTCACAACTGGAACCTATTAAGCAATGAAAATGAATGTATTGTTACGTTACTGCGATAATAAAAAAATGCCAACAATGGCTGCACTGTTGGCACTTTTTTTCACATATTTCGTCTAAAAAACCAACTTGAGGCGTCATGGAAGGCGACGTGAGGACCACTCTTCCGCCTCACTTTGTATTATTTCATCTGACAGCTGGAAGCGCAAGTCCTAAAATGTAGCACTGATGGATGGGAGAGTCAAATAATAAAAAATATTGGTTACTTTTTGAAATAGTTAGGCTATCCGGAATACTAAACAACAAAAAATTGGACCGAATCTACATGTTACACTCTAAATGTCGTCTAAAGACGATAGTCTTGTGTTCGGAGAGAGTGAACAAAACGATTATTTGATGTTCTGCGCAAGGAAATCGGTGAATGGTATTCTGCAGGCGTTGCGTTAGAAATGCCTCGAGTGTGTGGTGGAGGCAAACGAGCGCATCTAGGCACGTTAGACACAAGTGCCATCTGGCAGTTATCATCGAAAATGAAGGCGTGCAGCCCGCGGAAAAAGATGCGCGCTAGTCCCGGAGTTGATAAGGTGTAGAACGCAAAGCGACGGGCAGGTGCCACCACCGTGACGTCGTAGCAAAGCGTTGGAAACATTTTTTAAGCATAAGTTGTGGGAACTTCGTAGGTAAAAAATGAGGTAATTTTGTGTGTCCTTCCGCAGCTGATGATGATTAAAAAATGTCTGAAGACTTTGTGATGTGTGGTGTTTTAGAATACCCAGTCACTGTCAGCGCATCGCGATCAAACGCTACATTCCTTAGTGTTACTTGTGTGTGCCTCTTCTAGTATTAAGGCTGACATAAAAACATCGAAGCGTTGTAGTGGCGCCTCAGATATGCGCGTTAATTGCTTTTTAATTGACACTCGCACAACTATCAACGCGTGAACCTTGAGCAATATTGGTGGGTGCGGCGAATAGGGTTGGCCGTTTGGTGCCGTTTGGGGTATTGTTAGGACGGACAAACAGACATATGTACAGACAAACAGACAAACAGACCAAATTTTTTTCGTCGAACGTCCCCAAAAAAGCTATTGTTTTTAAAAAAGAAAGATTTCTCAAAAGACGTTCGTCCGGCTGCGCTAACGACTACTCAGCAACGTCTCATTGAACACGTTGGATGGCGTTACCACAGCAACACTTTCTGTCACACCACAACGTCATCCTCTCTACCTCAAGCCATTAAAAGGCACAAGTGCAATATTTTGTTCGTTACCGCTTAAGTTATTAACTACTCAGCACTTCCATAAAAGAACCGAGCTAGACAGATCTGGTTTTCAGTTCGAGACCCATCGATGGTTGCTCTACAAGTGCTGACAGATAGATAAAAACTTGAAAGATAATAAGAATACCTGCGATAAAGTTAGGCACTAGGCAGCGTGCGATGGTACGGAACTTACCATAACATTACCGTTGAAAACTAGGAAGACAACACATATGTCAGAGAATGAACAAGGTTTCTGGTGACCAGTTTATATTAAAAGAAAATTAACGATGGACCTGTGTGGCTAACATAACGAAAAGCACCGACAACCGATGGTCATTATGCTGTTCATGACGACGGAATGACTACCACTGGTGAGGCCCCGATGGGTACGTTGTGTGGTGAAACTATCAAATGTGCAAAAATAATTTCAAGCAGCATGTGCTCGAGATTTTCAATATGCGGTTATTAGAGAAGAGAGAGAAAAAAACACCAAAAAGGAATGCGTGAAGGTTAACCAGATGCTACTATCACGTATGCTACCCTACACTGGGGTTGGGGAATAGGGCGTTTAAAGAAAGAAAAAGAGCCAAAAAATATAAAAGCAAAACACGAACACAATCGCACACACGAAATCAATCTACTCAGAGCCGTTCCGACAGGCCAGTAGTTCGCAAGAAGCTCAGTAGCGCCTGCATGGCCTTCTTTTGTGATGATGAGTCTAGACGATGGCGCAGTATACTTTCCTCTGACAGCGGCTGGTCATATCTTGTGGAGTGTATTAGAAATGTATTGTATATGTATGGTATATTCCTAGCAGTCGCAGAGGACGTGTCGAATTGTCTGTTTATCTCTGCATTGAGCACAGGTGCCCATGTCGGCCATCCCTATGCGGAATGCGCGCGCACGAGTGATTGCCACGCCCAACTGGAGTCTGCACAGAGCATTACCGTCACCTCCATGAAGTTATGTTGGAAGACGTAAGCTCAATGTTGCATCAAATGAGTGTAATCTGCATGCGTAAAAAATCGCAGCATATCCGCAGTGTGAATGATGACTAGTGGGGCAAAACGCTGGAGGCTTGTATTTACAAATACTGTATATATTTATCTACATTTCATAAGTGGTAGCTATACGTCGTATTCATTCCCTCTCATTATAACGGCTTCATGGTCGGTGAAGGGGTGGATCGGTGATGGGGCATAGTGGGATGTTTGCAAGGACGAAATAGGGACAGCTGGCGAAGGTGGTTGCCATATAGGCAGTCGCGTACATAAACACATATACATATAAATGATAGACAAACACAAGTCTTATAGATCATTGCCCTAAAAAAGGCTCACTTGAAAGAGCTATGGAGCATTGGCGAGCAAGTATGCGGAGTTTTCTAGCAGCGTTCATCCTAAAGAGAGGTATTCACAGGTCGTGGTCGTCTGTATGGGCTGATCGGGCAGCTTGATCCGCCTTTTCATTACCGATGATCCCTCATTGACTTGCCAACCACTGAAATATAACGTGGTGCTTTCCTTCATGCAATGCATAAAATTATGCTATTGATGCCAAAGGGTATATTGCGTATGGTTTCGATTGTTCCTCTGCAAAAGCATACCATTCAAATCTTCAGTTTTACATGAATATTATATACTTAAGATATTATTTACTGAATAAAACATTCCACATCATTGAAGCCTCATTGCACGGCAAATGCATTCGAGTGAAGTGATATCTGCTGTACATTATAATTTGTACAGTTCTGGCGAATTCAACACATAACAATTTTTTGTAGTATAACGACCTCTATTCGCAATCGGTGCAGATATTCAGAATATGTAGTGGAAAATCTATATTAAATCATAATTATGTGGGGTTTACCCATCAAAAGCCACTGTATGTTAATAAGGGACGCCGTAGTGGAGCGTTCCGGAAAATTCGACCGCCCAAATCTGCACCCAAATCTGAGAACACGGGACTACACCTGCATCGAAAATACAGCCGCTGCAGCCGGGGTGAGATCCCGTGACCTGCGGGTAACACGCCGAGTATCTTGGCGACTAGACCACCGCAGTTGGGTGGGGCCGCAAATCAAGGCTGCATGATACATTGACACTAGTAGTATATATTGCAAAATTATAGAAATGCAATCAGTCATTCAATCAGTCAAGACACGTTCGCTTTGTTTGCAGCTGAAAGCATTCAAGCGAAGCATCAAGCTCACTACATTAAACCGGAGATTGTCATCTATGACGCCCTAAAAATCAATCATAGATTTTAGAGTAGAAGGTAGACAATGCATGTTACAATACATAAGTAGTGGGAACTTCGTAGGTAAAAAATGAGGTAATTTTGTGTGTCCTTCCGCAGCTGATGATGATTAAAAAATGTCTGAAGACTTTGTGATGTGTGGTGTTTTAGAATACCCAGTCACTGTCAGTGCAGCGCGATCAAACGCTACATTCCTTAGTGTTACTTGTGTGTGCCTCTTCTAGTATTAAGGCTGACATATAAAACATCGAAGCGTTGTAGTGGCGCCTCAGATATGCGCGTTAATTGCTTTTTAATTGACAGCAATTTACAATTTCTCACGCCTAGCGGGTTGGAATCTAGGCATCTCCCACGCAGTTTTACATGCACTGGATTTTTCGCACTGCATCACATTTACAAAATTTTGAAGCGATACCGTAGCTCTGTGGTATGAGAGCTGCTTGTCACGCAGAAGGCCAGGGTTTGTGCTCACTTCAAAGAACCATCTGTATTATTTGGTTTACTATTATAAATTTTTTGATCTTGCAGTAATCGACAAGATTATAAGTTTTTGCTCTCAATCAGTGATTTCGACGAGACAAAACTCTGGTTGGTAAAGACGTGGCTGTTGCAAAGCCTCCCACCTCAAGTCCTCATTCCTCAAAAGCTCTTCTGAGCCATCGTCGAGATGAATTAATGAACTGCAATCGACATCAATTCACTTCCTTTTTAAACAGGCGAAACCAGTCTCCTCGTTCTTTTGCCGCTTAAACAATGCGTAGACGTCTACATCCAAACTTTACGCATTCAGAGCAACTAAGAACTCTAATCAAGATTTATTGCAGGGCATTCAATGTTAGTATAAGAAATACGAACAAAATGTCTACTTTATATCACAAAAATCGTCGTCGCCAATTAGTTTAGCTCACTGATCTGAGGAGAAGTTTGCCACGACTTCGATTTCTAGCATCTATGCTCTGGTATACGCTCCGAAAAGAACAGCACGAAACACTGTCCTTCTGAAGAGGGTTGTGCTCCAGTGACTCCGTTTAAAATTTTTCATGCGGTAAAACTGCAGGGTTCTGTCTGCAAAGTCACATTAAAAAAGCCCTATATCCCTTTCAATATGGACTTGAAGGCTGCTTGATGAAATGCATTGGCGTTTGGTAACTTTACCATACTACGACGAACGAAAATCAGCATTGTGGGGGAGATCAAAGCAAAGCGGATGTATTCGACGTCTTGAAAGCTAATAACGTTGCGTAGGGTCGGTGACAATGTTAGACGTTTGAGGACCAAGGAGTCTTCTGAGCTCTTTCAAAGGAAAGACTTATAACATTTATGAATATACCGCGAACGCTAATGTCCTGTTAAGTTTCAGTTCTTTGTGCACCTTGTACCAAAACACCAAAAATTCATGATTATTTTTTTCTCGCTCTAGGTTACCAGGTACTACTCACTTTTGCCGCCGGGGTGGCACCACCTAGTCAGGCGTTCATTGAGCTTTTAGTCTTGTCCCATAAAGCAATTTTAACAATTTGCCATGAATAAAAAAATAATAAAATAGTTTTGAATCGGCATTCAAGTTTATGGTAATGATTTTTTGTTTAGTGAACGTTTTTCCTGGTAATAGTAATGCTTTTAAGATGAATGATGAAATAAGCTGTGCTGGAAGCCATGAAAGCAATGTAGGTATAATAAACATGTAACATTAACTTTATGTATTATCGCGTAATTTGTATTGGGTAAAATTAAATAAGAAATAAATAGAGATAAAAGCAAGACAGAAAAGTTGACCAGAGAATGACTCCGGTTTGCTACCCTGTACTTAGGATGGGGAAGAAAGAAGCTTTATTTTACTTTAAAGACATGCAAGATTGCAAAATCATATTGTCGTAAAATGCCTAATGTACTAACCCAAACTAACAAATCGACATGCTTTCCAGCGCAAGAAATGAAGACCCAAGAAAGTATACAACACGAGCACCGTTTTTCAAGCAATCCAAAGAGTTGAGACAAACAATTTGAGGTTTAAACTGCGCCATCCTATCCACCTAGACTAAAGATCTACGATTTAATTTTTAAAGCAGACGTGATGGAAGTCACCTTGGTACCCGTTCAAAATATCGAGCGTTATCACGTAAAATAGACGTTACATTGCACAGTACATGGTGTACTGTTTACACTTCGTTTACCAATAAGTCAACGCGCAGTCTACTAGCGAAGTTAAAACGAGTCACTACAATTGACCCTGAGCTTCTATTGTAAAGTGGGTATGCTAGCAATAGTACCCGATTCATATATCTGAATTGATCAGAGGCAAGATAACGTTGACACAAATGGCTGTAATCGGTTACCAGCCATCTATTACCGTGAAGATTACGTAATCTTTGGCTGTAAATCTTCGGAACCTTTCCAGAATTCATTTCTCCCACACACAGCAGCACGTCTGTGAAAATTGCAATTAAGCAGTTGCTTTACTATTACATGCGCTTTATTCCTTGCTGCCATCAGTTTTCATGTCACTTACACCGGCGTGACGAAATCCCCTGTAATTTCCTCTGGGATATCGGTGTACTAAATACACAAGAATTTAATAAATAAATCAGTGACTGTATGTATGAATAAACAATTAAATAAATAATTAACCGCCTACTTGCCTAGAAGCATGGTTCGCGAACATGCTAAGTTTAATTAGGTTCATTAGGCCAAGCTGGCGTAAAGTCTATCAGGGTTATTTGATATTTAAAAGAGACACAAAAAACATAGTGAATACAGAGTCTGAAGAACAAGAACTCGTGGTCTTAGAACTGAAGACTATGTTTACTACATAAAGACTTGCCCCGTATTTTACTTCGTTTCTTTTTCTTTCTTATGATTATAAGAAACACAAGTACACTATGCTGTCGTGCAGTTTAGCTTAGTGTCAGAAAAATTGCACCATTAGACGCATGTTGCTTCACGTGTCATTATAAACAGAGTGGCATCTGCTCTGAACGTTCTCTTTGACTACTCCAAACTTGCTCGAAAATGTCTTTGTGGCAGCTCCAAACCTGCTCCAAGATGTCTTTCTGAGTGCTTCAAGCATGCTACAAAGGCACTTTTACCTGCTCCGAAGACTGCTCCGAAACCTACGTACGCTGCTCCACTTGCCGTCTTCACTTCCCAAGCAGCCTCAAGCCTGGTGCAGAGTTGCGGAGAAACAAACAGAGAAAGGGGTTCTGGCGGTACTGCTTTTTTACCGTCTGGTTCGGACACGGTTACCTTAAGTTGTGCTAAGTGCTCTCATAAGGACGCCTATAAAATGGGGAAAAGCTGAGGGCTCAGTACTGGCTGCTATATGAAGCCAGACTGCGGAGGATATTGAGGGCGTGCACTTCCGTCGTTTAGTCTTCAGTAAACTCATGCAATGATAGCTGCACGCTATATCGCCTTTCCGTCGTCCACGCATCTTAGCGGTGGAGTGTAGGGCAAATAATATTTGAAATCATACCACGGCATTACAAAATACCTGGGCAAAAAATATTGGAGATAGAGACACAAGATTCTTCCGGAATGAATGTTTCCGACATGATACTTCCCAATTATATCTTAACATAGTCCGATACATTTGTAACTTTGCTACGATAGAATACAACTGCACAGCGACTGCCCATCTACAGGAGTGTTTAAATGAAACTGACATAATTGCGGCCGATTTTGCTTGTTTCCATGGAATATCTGTTAGAGTATTCGTAGATACGTTTTCTTACTTAATTTACGTTAGTATCATTCCGAAACAAGCGCTAGTTTACTTGATAACTCTATATAATCTGTCGTATCAGGGGCTTTGCCTTAACGCTTCAACCTTTATGGATGTCACTGCTGACTTGGCGGCCAGCTAGTGGGTTGCCGAGTAATTGAAAAAAATCAATTGAAAGGCTCCGCTAGACGGCACAAATACCAGTGCAGAACATTAGCTTGTCCGTAATCGTACAACCATTTTAATAGCACGACATCACCTGACAGGTGTAAAGCAGCAACAATGATGTCAGTGAAGGGAAATCTGAAGAATTTGTTTGTTTACAGCTGGTACTTTTCATGAGTTCACATATCAACGTTACCTGTGTATATAGCTTCATACGTCTAGGTGCTCTATTGATCACCCCATCAATTAGAGGTAGACCAAGATAAATGGGGAGTAATATGGTTTCACAAATATGACTTACTCGTCACGACATAAATATTGCGAAAATTTCATCGCGTACATCGTGGAACCCTTTCGCCAGACACATGTGGCACATACCCGCATACCACGGGTAGGTACGCGCCTAAGTTATTTGACAGGACATATCTACCGAGGAACGGTGAAAACAGACATTTATAATTCAAATGCGAGAGTGCATAGAAAAACGAACATCAGCTGCGTTCACCCGCCAAATCTAAAGAATAAATGTTCTGGTCTCAGCAAGAATCGAACCCAAACATTCTGCATGACGATCGAGTATTATAGCTCACAACCACTCCAAGTCTCAGAACCACTTTGGAAACACACCCTGTGCAGACGAAATCTTCACTAAACAACAGTCCATGTTGCAAGGACGTACTCGTTATTCAATTTTATAAACATTAATTACTTGCGTATTTTACGATACAGCCGTGACATTAGGTAAACGTTATCGGCCACAAATGCTGACGTGCTGTAGACCCAATGCCTATGACACGGCTGCTCATTTGGCTATGGTTCCATGACGGTTGTTTTCCCGGAAGGCCGTCTGTTAGTGTTGCAGCACAATAGCATACGAGTGATGTATACTTATGGCTAGTTACACCACCTGTATGAGAGTGCCCCACCACGATGGTCTAGGAGCTAAGGTACTCGGCTGCTGACCCGTATAGGTCGCGGCATCTAATCCCGACGGCGGCGGCTGCATTTCCTATGGAGGTGGAAATGTTGTAGGCCCATGTGCCCAGATTTGGGTGCACGTTAAAGAACTCCAGGTCGTCGAAATTTCCGGAGCCCTCCACTACGCTGTCTCTCATAATCATATGGCGGTTTTGGGACGTTAAACCCTACGTATACCACATACCACCAGTATTAGAGCCTTTCATACTATAAACGGGGCGCATTTTGGCTATGCTCATAGAATGGTTGTCGGGGTCACTTGGCTCTAAAAATTGTTAGGATTAATTTGTTTTTTCATCAATCTGGCATCGGCCTCTTCTGATATCCTAGTGATAAATGTGTGTCTAGAGCATAGAAACCACACCCTAGAAGAGGCTCGTGCCGCTTACGGAACGTTTTTACCATCCCAGGACGGCAAGTCTGGCAAGATGGTTTTGCGAAAAGTAATGAAGTTCCGCATGGTTTATGAAGGAGAACAACTCTTGCAGGTACTCGAAGCAGCGTGGTTTTGTCTATTTGGACACAATACCATGCCGCGTGCAAAAAGCAAGTCGAAATGAATGAATTGTGCCGAAGGAGTGAGGAAAAAGTGGAGCAGTGGTGAATATACAGCGGCGTCTGAGCAAGTTTGTATACTGTGGTTGGTCTTGCGATAAAGGAATACTTAACATGATTCTTCACCGTTGTGTTCATGAAAAGAGGTGCCAACTTTCCGCGCTTTTCTTTGAATATACAACAAAGGCCTTAGTGGCATGAATGTTGTACAAAAGCATACATTGCATAACAAGTTTAAATAACAAAGTTTTTTTTTAAAGAACGTCCCAAAAACAAAGTCCGTTTGGTTGATTATATGGCTGTCGATAAAAGATGCTTTTTTAAAGCTGTAAACATTTGATTTGATGAGGGCTACTTGCTTCGTTACTGAAATAATAAACCCTCATAAATATGTTCTCAAGCTATCATAGATGTTTAAATTTTGAAAACAAGGAGCCATTACAAAATGCAAAAGAAGACGAACGTAATGATGGCGGTTTTGAATATTCCTTTAATAGTTGCAACAGCCACGCTAGACCCAATTTCACAAAACGCGCTACAGGCCACAAGAACAAGATGGGCAGCCATTCGGCAAAATACGTGTAGGCATAATGAAAATGCACTTTTTTACGCTAATGATCGGCGCTCAAACAGAAAAAAACTACACTCTCGCAGGAGCTCTGAGCATTTCCATTCATAATTTATTCCTGTGTCTTTCTCCATACAATTCACAGCCAGCAAGGATCCAAACAATCTTAAGTGCAACACGAAATTCCACGTGGGGAGCAATGGCAACTTCTTCGTGTATCCCGCATGCGCTTCAATGCGCCTACCATGTCTTCCACATGAACAAAAGCTAAATAGTTCAATTCATGTGCTGAAGTGTAAAAGGCTCAGGCACTCCTTCAACTGCGTCCTAATCTCGCTTCACAGAACAGCTCGGCGAAAGCGATGATGCAGGCCAGACCAAGACCAGCAAGGAGAACGACGAACACGCCACCGACTGTTCGCAAGCCCAACTCGCTAGCTGCGTCAGTCCTAGATTTGCCGGCCTCGGTAGTAGGACATCGTTTGAGCGGATCCCGTACTTTCCACCAACGATCCTTTAATTTTTGCAGGGTGCCGCGCTCCTGCAGCCGCAGTAACGTCGATGACAGGATGTTGCGGTACGGAGATCCTGCACAAATAAAACAACATGTCACATGGTTTGTTACGACTGAAGGTTTCTCCTGGGGCCCGTGAAGACTGCAGTGACGTATTTCCGTCCAGTAAACGGCACAGAAAATTGAACGCAATTAAATGACATTGCTACTCGTGGTCGCATCCAGGGGCCTATTGTTCATGGAATCAAATTCAGTCTTTTTCAGTTTTCGCTGCATAACATCCCAAAATAGCACTTCCTAATGAAAACAAACGAAACGTTTAACGATAGTCTCATGATTTCAGCACAATAAGCAGTTAACGTTCAAGACAAAAAAGATTTAGTCATTTGCCTTGTCTTCACAGCAAGTGTACCTGTGAATCTTAAAAGTGAAAGTCTTCATTCGCGGAGACACGCACATATTGCTTTGAGGTCACATACTCTGATGGCGTTACCACCTTTTTTTTATATTACCCTTTCATCTCGCAGTGATCTGGGCTGGCAGGATGAAGTCACTGTCTGCAAGCGGCAAAGCGAAGCAATGCATAATGACCAAGATTTCCGCTATTAGCTCCTGCAAGGCATTGTTCCTATGCTTCCGTTTCATTCAATGCCTTTACAATGATAAAAGTAGAATTTCTTCAACGCCGTGGCCTGCCACAAGTTCGCGACGTTAGCCCAAGCCTCGACTTGCCTCATGCAATCGTTCTATATGATAGCGGTACGATGCACCCCTGACTCAGCTGGCTATAATTTAATTTAGTGAAGCTTTGGCCTGATGGTTTAGCAGTGCGAAATACGAACAGCATGAATTCAACACGCGTATACAAGAAAAATCAATGACAAGCGCTGCAGTCTTTCTTCTTTTTAAGGTTTCTTCTTGTGTTCCCATGTTCAATTCGCATTCTTTGTAATTCATACTGGCAACAACACCGCTATTGTAACATTGCGCTTCATACGTTGTCCCTATGAAAGATCACCGCAGGCTAGAGGGTGCAATCAACGCGTGTTGCATTTCTCTGCAAAATGCCACGGGATGGCGGCATCAGCCTAAGATATGCTTCCAGTCAGCAACACTCTTCTGACTTTCACACCACTTTATTTGCTTGCGGTCTCAGCTGTAACTAACACGGCTACCACAAAAACTTCTTTATTCTTTGAATATGGTCATTAGTAGTCGGCATGGAGATGTGCGAGCAGGTGCCAACGTGTGTGGATCTACGTTAAACAGCGCTATAAGTACCAAAAAACAACAGACATTGCGCAAGCTCTCTCATATCAATGTACAGTAAGCATTTAACCACTCCGGGAACGACAGCTTTTGCTTTCGTGTTATGCCACTTGCTGTGACGTCAGAATTACCCGTTCATTTTTGGCTTCATGGACACAAACCTAGCTTCATTTTGGCACAAACTGTGTTCCTGTGACATGTAACGTGGGGTATATGGGACGATATTGCATCACTCACTGTATTTTAAAGTCCTAAGAGACCTGCTAATAGATAACAATACAATACAATCTTAAATAGCAATTGCCGTCAAAGGCAAACGCAGCTTTAGATTTCTCTATTACGCGCTCAACGGCATATAAGAAATTCTAGAGAAAAGAGCGGACAGTGTCTAAAAACTATAGGCAGAGCGTGTTTACCTGCATCCATAACTTTGATGAAATGATAATACAATTACTTTAATTGACTGAACACTTAATAAATATGTCACCTATAAGATTCTTGGCCTCCTTATGCACTAAATTTCATTAAGGTTGCGTGAAAGAAACATGTCTTTGGAATTCTTTATATTGTCAGAAGAGGAAGTATCGTTCATAAAACATAGATCTTAGTGTTTACGTATCAACGTCTTGCGATTATGAAATTGCAGTTTCATAGATGAAAAGCTATCCACAAAAAGACACGCTGACATCACCTTCATTACATGGTTATTACAAGCTAATGATATGGTTGTTTATGAGCAATGTGTCGTTCAATAAAGTGTGGTTAGCACACAATTGTGGACGATGCAACGAGCCAATGCGAGAAATATGATAGGTGAAACATTTAGAGACAAGAAGAGAGCAGAGTGGAGCGAGGAAATAAATGTTCAATAATAACATCACAATCAATAACATGACGAAATGAGCATTGGAGAGGCATGTAGCGTGAGGTCAGGCACTTGATGGGGACGCAGCAAGTTAGTTGGACAAATTATATTACCGGTAGTCTACAGAAACAGCATGGCCTTAGGAAAGGCGGCGTCGGATCAATTGTTGAAGACGGGAGCACGGAAGAGGCACTTGTCCTCCTGGGGTGAGTGGAGTCAGCCTCATGATAGCAAAAATGACAACAGTCATAATGAATGTGAAAATGAGACACGTTGTAGAAGTTAAGGCTCACCATGTGGCGTTGCGATGCCGTAACCCTTGGAGTCTAGAAGACCCCCGATCTGCTTGAGCTGGCACCGTCGTCGTACCATGTACTCAATGCTCGTAGACTCCATGAGGAAGGCGTAGCCTCCGCGTTCCACACGCTCAATGCCCTCGGCTATGGAAGACACTAGGTCCTCTTTCATGGCATGCCACATCATCTCGTACGTCTCGTGCCTCCACTCCTGTGAACCAGTGATTCCGATAATATAAGAGAAAATTATTTACTTAAGTGATGCATGAGCAGGGTGCGATTGCTTTCTAACTTTTTCAAATAAACTTGGACACTCTCAAAGCGCACCACAAGCCAGGTTTCACTTTAAAGGGTGAGCTTGTTTTGTTGTCTTTGTTTTTATAAATGCCGATATGTTCACCCTTCTGAATATTGTGACAAGTAGAGGTTACACAAAGAAGTGACACTCACGACAAGAAATAGTAATTAACGAAAACACAAGAAGTGTGTGTCTTTTCATGGCACTAGCTCTTTGTGACATTAGGTTTTTTGAAGGGCGCAACGGAATTGG